>NC_081408.1:717836118-718184451 GCF_030272615.1 Cryptomeria japonica
AGAAGGGCTTATAGATGATAATGGAAGATAATGAAGGGAAAGAATGAGGTAGCTTGATTGGATCAATGGCCTATGTGGCAGTTGACCAAGGTTGGCCAGGTGACTTGGATGTTGATTAACAAGAATTTTGATGACTTTTGTGCATGTCGATAGACATAGAGTTTTACGTGGCAGCTGATGAACCTTGATCGAATGATCTGGATGAAGAAAATGGAGAGATATGGCTCCCTGGTGGTTGAAGAAGATATCTAATATGAAAAAGTTGGTGATGATGGAAGTAGTTGTCGATCCTTTTAAGGTAGGTCAATAGAGAATGGAGAATGCATTAATGGTTGCAGGTTGGTCATGTGGCTTGAGGAAGGATTCTAGATCGTTTTGGGTAGAGAAAGATTACCAAACTTAGTAATCTAAGTACAAAGAATGATCAAAAGATAGTCAAGATGCATTTAACACAGTGACAAATCTGAGATAATATTCAAGATAGATAATAAAATCTCTATAGGTGCAGATCTCCTAGACAACTGATATGAATATAATATTAAAATTTTGCATTGGAGGGAAAAATATGATGTGTGTAGAGTTGATTGAATCTAATAGTAGATGTGATGAGATTTGACATTGGTGTTGGATATTAGAGTTGTTGGGATATGTTGTTGTCATTGATGTCAACATATTCCTATGTTGAAGAGAACTAGTGTATTGTAGAGAGTTGTTTTGCTGATTTGTTGCATATGTGCTTATTTGGTTTTTTGGGTTTTGAGATACCTATCTCTAGTTGATTCAGTATGAGTTTCATGTTGCTATGAGTTGATTTGGTCGAGTTATGTGGTCCGGTATGTGGACTGGTTTTTTAGTACTCCGTGTTGTAGAATTGTAGAATTTGATCCATATTACTCTAGAATGATTATATCTCGAGTTGCGGATTTTTTAGAGTGTTTTGAACATTCATGTGTGTCCTCTGATCAGATGGTTCATGATTTGGAACTTTGTAAGCATATCTTAGTTTGTCAGTTGGTGTTCTTGAGCTCTGATGGTGTAGTAATGATAAATCCTATTATCGGAGTTGTTGCAGTGATTGCGATGGAATTAATGTTGCTTGTTGATATTCTTTGATATTGTTCTATGCATTTTGGTGGTGCACATTGATCATGGTGTGCGTTAATGAAGATTTTATTGGTCTGGTGGTATTTCTTGTGTTATGCGACATATTCGGTGGTGTAGCGTGTTGTGGATGATCTTGGTGAATTATGTGGTGATGTAGCATGTTCAAGGATTTGATTTGGATCCATGCTATGTCCTTTCCAATACTGTATTGGTGCAGTTATGGATTTATGTATCATGCGATGTATTTTTGTAATTAGTTCTTATGTGTTGAGCCGATCTTAAGGGTAAGGTTGATGAATTGTATAAATAGATGATGTATTCATGTTAGTTGTATGTTTGTGAGTGTTTGTGAGCTATATGAGGTTGTGGTAAGTGCGAAAAAGAGAATTTATCATTTGAAAGAGTGGAAGAGTAGAGAAGAGTTGTGCAGACAATGTGTTTAACCAAAATTGTAATCGGGCATTTAGAGATGATATTCTTTCAGTTCATGTAATCTGGATTGGTGTCCAATCTTTGTAAGGAAACAAGACTTCCCCAAGGTTGTATCCCTTCTTGTTTTTTATCAATGAACTTTAGGAAGTGTGCTTGAATGCATGTGCATGCCCCATTGTAATATTTACATAAACTATTGCAGAGTATCATCTTATTGTGGGTACGTTCCCACCGTGATTTTTCCCTTAACCGGGTTTTCCACATCAAAAATCCTTGTGTTATGTGTTTTGTTGATGTGGTGATTATTTTTCTTATTTCTATTCTTAATTAGATCTGAAGTTATTGTTAATTTGGTTGAGTTTGGTGAAAACTGATTCACCCCCCTCCCTCTCATTTTTCCTATTGCCCTACTTCTAACAATTGGTATCAGAGCTATATCGTCTGGAAGGAGCTTGATCGCTTGAGGAGATCCAAGATGACAATTGTTGTTTTCAAGAAGGAGAGTCTGAGATTCGATGAAACTAATTACTCTATATGGAACCACTGGATGGAAGTTCACCTAAATTGCCTCGGAGAATATTATTGGAAGATTACAAAGAATACATACATTGTTCCTTTGAATGGTCATGTTACTCCTAATGAGATCAAAGCTTTTGAACATAATATTAGAGCTAAAGAAGCATTGTTGAGTGTCCTAAATGATGCAAAGATGACTAATGTGATGGGATTGCAGACTGCACATGATATTTGGGTGAAGCTTGAAACCCTGTGTGAAGGAGATAAACATGTGAAAGTTGCTAAAGTGCAGAGTGTGAAAGGGAAGTATGAGATGTTGAACATGGGAGAAGCTGAGAATATTATATCCTTTATGGCTAAAGTAAATGATCTTGTGATGAATATTAGATGTTCTGGTGGAGTCCTTTAAGAACATGAGATTGTGGCTAAAGTGTTGAGATCTTTGCCTCCTTCTTACAAACATAAAGCTGTTGCTATTGATGAGATCCCGACTGTGACAACTGTGATAAGACATGTGCTAGTTGGTAAGCTCGTTTCTTTTGAATTGAGTGAACTTGTTGAATCACATGGTAAAACCGAGACTGCATTTAAAGCTACTATATTTGGGAAACAAAAGTATGTTCCAAGAGAAAGTTCAATTAGGGTTTCTAGATATGAAAGAGAAATGAGAGATATTGAAGAACAAGAAAGGGAATTGGAAGAGCTTGAAGCACTTATTGCCATAAGATTGCCTAAGGGAGCAAGTAAGTATGAAGGGAAATTACCTTTGAAATGTTTTTCTTTCAATAAGATTGGTCATTTTGCTTCTAGGTGTCCTGAGAGAGTAGAAAAAGTATCTAAGTATGACAAGCCTTACAAGCCTAACTGTAAGTATAGATATTAGAAGAAATGTTAATATGTTGCTGATGAAGGTGTAACAAATGAGGGGTCTGAGAAAGGAAATTTTGAAGATGAATTTGTGTTCATTTCTATCGAGGAAGATGATCATGTTTATGCTGATTCTGCAAGCTATGTTGAAAAGAAAGCTTTGAATGCTAAGATTGATGAGAAATATGAATGGGTGATTGATAGTGGTGGTTGTTCACATCATATGACAGGTGATAAAGGTAAATTTGTGAATATGAAGAAGTATGATGGTAGTGTAGTGAAATATGGAGACAATAAAGCTTGTGTGATATGTGGTAGAGGTTCTATTTCTCTTGATAGTAAGAATAATACTAATGATATTTTGTATGTTGAAGGTTTGAAGAATAAGATTTTGAGTGTTGGACAAATGGTTAATAAGGGTTATGATTTAGAATTTAAGAATGGGAAATGTAAGATCTTGAATAGCTCCAGTATAGAAATTGCATTAGGTACTAAAACTAAAGGTAATATCTTTCATCTAAATGCTAGTGAAAAAAGTTGTTTGATTACTCATATTGATGACAGTTGGTTGTGGCATAGGAGAATGTGTCATATTAAGACTGCATGATTAATATTAATTCTACTCAAGTTGTTAGAGATTTGCCTATATTGTGAAGCCTACTAATTTGGTATGTAAAGAATGTCATTTGGGAAAGCAAATAAGAATTTCATTCAAGAGAAAATTGTATACATCTAATGGATTATTAGATCTTGTGCATACTAAATTATGTGGACCTTCTAGAGTTATAAGCTTGCAGGGAGACATATACTTTATTTTGTTGATTGATGACTATTCTAGGATGATGTGGGTTACTTTTCTAAGAGATAAATCTAAAGCATTGAAGAAGTTCAAAATATTCAAAGATAAAGTGGAGACAAATACTGGATGGAAGCTGAAGTATTTGAGGTCTGACAGAGGAGGAGAATTCACCTCTGGTGGTTTTAATTCCTTTTGTGAATAGCATGGAATCAGAAGATAGTTATTTGCTCCGAGAACACCACAACATAATGGAGTTGTTGAAAGGAAGAACATAGTTTTGTTTTGGATGCTACTAGAACTATGTTGATTGAAGGAAATGTTCTGCATATCTAATGGAGAGATTTTGTTAGCACTTTGTATACAAATTCAACCAAGTGCATATAAAAGGTGATTCCGGTAAGACCCCTTATGTGCTATGGTTTGTTCATGTTCCTACAGTTAGATATTTCAGAATCTTAGGAAGCAAATGTTATATCAAAAGCGATGAGGATATAGGAAAATTTGATGCAAGATGTGATGAAAGAATCTTTTTGGGATATTCTACTAAAAGCAAATTATGTCGGTGTTACAACAAAAGACTGAGAAAGATAGTGGAAAGTGCAAATGTGAAGGTAGATGAGAATCATGAGAAGCAAATAAGAGCATGCAGATATGAGTCTGATGATTAGGATATTACTACAAAGCAAGTGCATATTGAGAGTATGAAGTAGATTGATCCGGTAGAGATGGAAATAGTGAATGCAGATGCTGATGTCGGTGAAGAAGTTCAAAATCCTGAGAAATAGAACAATCTGAAGACCTTGAGGTATGTAAGATTAAATCATTCAAAAAGTCAGATTATTAGTGATAAGAATAAAGGTGTGATGGCTAGGAGAATAATTGTTGTTGAAGAGACATGTTTGATTTATAAGATTGAGTCTAAAGATGTTGCTAAAGCTTATAAAGATGAAAATTGGGTAAAAGCTATGGAAGAAGAGTTAGATCATATTGAGAAGAATAAAACATGAGAACTTGTTCCGAGACCTAAGGACAAGAATGTAATTGGTACTAAATGGGTGTTCTGTAATAAGTTGAATGAAGTTGGAGAAGTTGTTAGATACAAAGCAAGACTAGTATGTAAGGGATGTTCACAAATGGAAGGTATTGATTTTGAGGATACTTTTGCTTCAGTATCTTGAATTGAAGTTGTTAGACTATTTCTTGCATATGTTACTCATAATAAATTCAAAGTATATCAGATGGATGTGAAGTTAGCCTTTTTGAATGGTGAATTGGAAGAGGAAGTCTACATTGAGAAACCAGATGGACTCCCATTAACAAATGAAGAAGCCATGGTATGTAGATTGACGAAAGTACTATATGGACTTAAACAAGCCCCTACAGCCTGGTATTCTAGATTGGACATGCATTTGATGAAATTGGGATTCTGTAAAGGTACTGCTAATAGTAATTTGTACTTCAAGATTGATAATGAAAAAAATTTCATTGTTGAAGTTTTTGTTGATGGTATTATTTTTGAAGGAGATGATGATTTTAGTAAGAAATTTGCTAATGATATGCAAAAAGAGTTTGAGATTTCTATGATAAGTGAGATGAAATTCTTTCTTGGAGTGATTACACAGATTGATAAATGCATTTTCATATCTCAATCTAAGTATGTGAAGGAATTGTTGAAGAACTTTGGTTGGAAATCCTATGGTGACTAGATGTAAGATTTTAAAAAATCATGAATCTCCAAATGCTAACCAGACCTTGTATAGATCTATGATTGGTGGACTGCTATATTTGACTCAGACTAGGCTTGATATTATGAATGTTGTATGCCTTGTTGAATGATATACAGTTCCATGTACTCCTCCTACTGATCCTAATGCTAAACGGGAATATGAGAACAATGCAAAAGATAAGAATGCTATCTTAAATGGTTTGTCTGATATAGAGTTTGTCAAAGTCATGCATTGCACTTCAACAAAAGCAACATGGGATAAGCTACAAAGCATATATGAAGGAGATACTAAAGTGAAAGAAGCCAAACTACAAAATTTAAGAACTCAGATTAAAATTTTGAAAATGAAAGAAGAGAAGATAGTTGATTATATGCAAAGAGTGGATGAGATTGTGAGTGCAATAAGAGGACTTAGAGAAGATGTCATAGATGAATTTACTATCAAAAAGGTCTTAAGATCATTAACTGCAAGGTATGACACAAAAGTTTCTGCTATTGAAGAAGCTAAAGATCTAAAATATTTCTCTATGGATGAATTATTTGGTTCTTTGTTAGCCTATGAGATGGGGACAGTAAGTGTTGAACCTTTAAAGAGAGAGGTTGCCTTCAATGCCACACAAAAAGAAAAATAACAAACTACAAATGAGGAAAAAAATGATTCTGATACTACCATAGCAAACTTTGTAAGGAAGTTCAAAAGAGGTTCAAGAAAGTACAAAGGTAAGTTATCTTTCAAATGTTTCAACTGTGGAAAGATTGGACACTTTTCATCTAAGTGCCCTTATGGAGAAAAGGATGAAGATGAAAAGAAAAACATGAAGGCTTTTGGCAAGGAAAAGATGAAGAATTCTTATAAGCCAAGGAGAAGAAATTATAGGATAAAGAGGAGTCTTTACAAATTTGAAGATGATGCCTTTGATGAAGAAAGTGTCTCTGAATATTGTTGTAGTGAATATGAAAGAGAAGTCAATATCTTTATGTCACAAGGAGAGTTATTTGATGAACATATTATTGATAATGAAGATGCGAAAGTTGAAGCTGAAGTAGACCTTGAAGGTGAACTTGTAAGTGCACTAGAATAACTTATAAAAGTAAGAAAAGAATATAAAAAGTACAAGAATTCTACTATTGAAGAACAAGAACAACTGAACAAATCTCTTGAGGAGTCAAGGACAACAATTTCTAACTTGAGAATCCAGTTGGAAGAAGAAAAAAAGATGTGTAAAGTAACAAAATCAGATTTAGGAAGGAAGGATAAGGAATGTCAAGATTTGAAAGATCTTATAAATTTAAGAAAGGAATTGGAAAAGAATAAAGATGAACTCAAAATGAGGAATAAGTATGGTGGTAGCACTGAAGAATTAGACAAAATGTTAAGTAAGAAGAAGCACAATAAGGACATCAATGTCCAGAGTTGGATTTGAAAAGGGACAATGTTCTAACAATAAAGATTCATTAGGCAAGGAGATACACTTAACCTCTTCAAGTGAAAGTGAAGTCAAACAAACATTTACAGTTAGCAAACCCAATGAGAAGAAGACATATGATTCTACTACAAAGAATCAGTCAATGAACCAGCATGTTGATCCTAAAATAAAATCCAATGTTGATGATGGAGGCTTCATGAAGGTCAAGGATACAAGAAGGAAGAGATCAAGAAGACCAAGTTATGCTGCTCCAAGAAGACAAATGAGAAGCAACTTCAACAATGATTGGTATGTACCTCAATTCCATGGCTATTTCTATAAATGTAATATTTATGGTCATAGAATTGTTGATTGTAAGATTATGCATAGGTCTCCACCAAGTTTTGAAAGTAGAAATTCATTTGTTTCTCTTAGGGATATGAATTTTATTTGTTACATTATAATGGACATGGTAATAGGAGTTATGAATGTAGGAGAAATGTATCTCAGTCCTACAATAGTTTTTCAAATTCATCATTCGATGTAAATGTTAAATGCTATCATTGTCAAAAATTGGGCCACATTGCAAAACACTATAAGTTAAGGACTGCTAAGCAAAAGAAGGTAGTGTCAATCTTGGAACCAAGAGTCAATTCAGATCAGAAACAACAACAAAGAGCAATAAAGAGTAAAAACAAGTTTGGGTAGAAAAATAAAAAGATGAGGTTGGGTCAAGTTTGATTATTCAAACTGTCCTACATGCTGAAAGGAAAAACCTATGGGTAGTAGACAGTGGCTGCTCCAACCACATGATTGGGGATAAGAATAAATGTATTAAGCTTGAAGATTGGAATGGAGGCTTAGTAAGGTTTGGAGACAACTCATTAATCAAAATCAAGGGTAAAGGTACACTAAATATTGATGGCAAGTTGAAAGCTCATGATGCTTATTATATGGAAGGTCAGAAAAATAATGTACTAAGTGTGAGTAAAATGTGTGACAAGGGATACAAATTCACCTTTAACTCCAAAGGATGTGAAATCAAAAAGGAAAGTAATGAACAACTTGTTGTTGGAGGAAAAAGGACTGATGAAAATGTCTATAGTTTATAAGAATTCTTTGAACCACAATGCATGATGGGACAAGTTGATGAAATTTGGTTGTGGCATAGAATGTTAGAACACATTAATTTTGACAATTTGGTCAAAGTAAGCAAGAAAGGGTATCTAAGACACATACCTCAAATTATTAAGCCAACAAGTACCTTCTATGATGAGTGTCAAAGAGGTAAGCAAATAAAGGTCAGCTTTAAGACAAAAGAGTATTCAACTACAAGACCTCTTGAGCTTTTGCATACTGATTTGTGTGGGCCTACAAGAACAAAAGCCCTAAATCGAGAAAGATACTTCATGCTTCTCATAAATGATTTTTCAAGGATGACATGGGTCACCTTCTTGCAAGACAGGTCACAAGCATTTGAGAGATTCAAGGTCTTCAAGAAAATAGTTGAGAAGGAAGGTGGATACAAGATGAAGTGCCTGAGATCAGACCGTGTAGGTGAGTTCACATCAAATTAATTTGAACATGGAATCAGAAGACAATATTTAGCCTCTAGGACACCACAACAAAATGGTGTTGTGGAAAGGAAGAATAAAACAGTCAAATAGATGGCAAGGACAATGTTAAATGAAGTTAACCTACCTGATGTCTATTGGAAAGAGGCAGTTCACATATCTATATACACTTTAAACAAAGTACAACTAAGGGTGAACAATAATATGACACCTTATGACCTATGGTATAATAGGAGACCCTCATTCAATTATTTCAAGGTGTTTGGCAGCAAATGCTTCATCAAAAGAGACGAAGATGGATTAGGTAGCTTTGAATCAAGATGTGATGAAGGTATATTCTTAGGCTACTCTACTCACAACAAAGCTTACAAGTGTTTCAACAATAGATTAAAGAAGGTAGTTGAGAGTGTACATGTGAGAATTGATGAGGATATGCACAAAGGAAATCAAAACTCAGTAACTCAAACTAAAGAATCATATGTTAAAGATGAAGATCAATCTAAGAGTGAACATAAAGAACAAGCACCAAGCAAATCCCCAAATAGATATGTGCAAAAGAATCACCATGAGGATCAGATTATTGGCAATAGCAATGATGGTGTGCAAAGTAGAAGGAGAGAAAGGAACAATGAGCAAGTAAATTTTTTCCTCATGATAAAGATGGAACACATGACATGTGACGAGGCCAGTAAAAGTGACAGGTGGGTGAAGGCTATGGAAGAAGAGTTGCAACAAATTGAAAAGAGCAAAACATGGGAATTGGTTCCTAGACCTATTGACAAAAATATTATTGGGACTAAATGGGTCTATAGGAACAAGATGAATGAAGAAGGAAAGGTAGTAAGGAACAAGGAAAGTCTTATATGAAAGGGATATGCTCAAGTAGAGGGCATAGATTTTGAAGAGACCTTTTCTCCTGTGGCAAGGCTTGAAGCTCTATAAGAATGTTCTTGGCATTCTCAGCCTATAAGGGATACAAAGTATATCAAATGGATGCCAAATATGCATTCTTAAATGTAAATCTTGAAGAAAAGGTCTACATAGAGCAACGTAAAGGATTTCAGCTACATGAGGATCAAAAATTTGAATGCAGATTGAAAAAGGCACTATATGGTTTGAAACAGGTACCTAGAGCATGGTATTCTAGGTTGGATAAGTACTGTTTCAAAAAGGGAAATGCTGACAAAAACTTGTACATTAAGGTGGATGGAGACCACATGATCATAGTTGTGGTATATGTAGATGACATCATCTTTGGAGGCAATAAAGATATTCTATGCAAATAATTTGTTGATAAGACGTAGTCAGAGTTTGAAATGTCCATGCTTGGAGAGTTATCATATTTTCTTGGTTTGAAAATATCACAATAGAATAAGGGCATATTCATTTCTCAAACCAAGTATGCTAGGGATATGTTGAAAAAATTTCAAATGGAAGATAGAAAGTTGGTTAGCACTCCCATGGTGACAAGATGCAAGTTAAGCAAAGATGATGAGTCACCTAATGTAGATCAGACTTTGTATAGATCCATGATTGGAAGCCTATTGTATCTTACAACATCAAGGCCTGATATAGTTCATGTTGTGTACATGGTTGCAAGATTCCAAGCAACTCATAAGCAATCACATGTTAATGCAGTTAGGAGGATATTCAAGTATCTGCAGGGAAAACTCACTTATGGCTTATGGTATCCAAAGAAAGGAGATTTCACTTTACAAGCCTATACTAATGTTGACTGGGCAAGACGTGTAGATGACAGGAAGAGCCATAGTGGTGGAGCTTTCTTCCTTGGAGACATGTTAGTGTCATGGCCCAACAAGAAGCAATAATCTATTTCATTATCATCTGCTGAAGTAGAGTATATTGCAGCTACTACATGTTGCTCACAAGTGTTATGGATGGAGCAGACACTGAAGGACATTCAAGTAGAGTTTTTAGATCCTATTCCCTCATGTGTGACAACTCAAGTGCAATCAATATATCAAAGAACCTTGTCTTGCATTCTAGGACAAAGCAAATTGCAATCAAATATCATTTTATTAGGGAAAAGGTTGCAGAGAAAGAGGTAAAAGTTGAATATGTTTGCACTGGTGAACAAGTCATTGATATCTTCACTAAGCCACTATCCAAGGACAACTTTGAATATCTGAGATAGAAATTGAGTGTTCTTCCACCCACCTTCAGAACTTAAGCATTTTTGTGTAGTTTGTGGATCAGGGGGAGCCTATTGTTTTACACTTTCTGCCTTGGAACCTCATGCTTGGTCTCAGGGGAAGATTCGAATTATTTTTTAAGCTGTATTGGTACTTCTTTTTATATTGTAATAATGGTTCATCTATTTTTCAGGCAGAAAATGTAGTCCAAAGTTGTTAATGCGGAGATGGTCACAGGGAGAGAAGAACATGTTTGTGTATGTTTCTGTCAAACCCTTTGTCATTGTTGTCAAAGGGGGAGAAATTATTTGCGAGTGCATTGACATCAATGCCAAAGGGGGATATTGTTTTTTATTATTGTCATTGATGTCAATATGGTTGAAGGAACACCTTGCTCCAAACCAAAATGTCTCCTCACTCGATCAAAATAGAATAGGGAGACAATGTAGTTGTCGTGACCCTCTAGAAAGCGATACCTCTATATGAGGCAAAGTTGTTTGTGTTGGTCTGGACAAGTGGCCATTCGTCGGTATGACCTCTACACAATATCATCTAATCTCAATTTGTCAATAGTCATTCTCCAGTATAACAGATCACCACTCTGCCATGGTCGAGTGAGTGGATAAGCATATGACCTAGGCTCATCAACATCCAAATCCATTGGAAACTGAACTAGCCTAGTACATGTAATGTGCTTGAACATCCAGACCTGTAGAAGGGTGCAAGTCACCAAAATCATTCCCTCTCCATATGCAAAGTCTCCCAAATCATGGTAGAGATGGGCTAGCATGCTCCATCCCCATGAGAATACAGTGTAATGCTCCTCCATCACACAAATGGAATATGTAAGGCCCCCATGCATTTGATTACCTCACCCATTGGGGCATACAGCTAGCCCCACTGCAGCTATCATCGATCTCCTCACAAGTGGAACTCTGTCGGTAGGATGAAGTAACCAAATAATGAGGATCTAACCATTCCTCTCCATACACATGGGTCTATTGATACAATACATATGCTCTTTCTTCAAAGTTGTCATGATATCTAATTGTCTGTCCTTTGATAGGGAGTCTGAAAATGTAGTACACATCCTCCAATGTGACAGTCATCTCTCCCATAAATAAGGTGAAGGTGGATGTATCAAAATCCCATCTCTCCATCAAGACCATGAGCATTGCCAGATGAAATTTGATGGAGGGCATATTGCACATGTACCACAGGCCCACAACCCCTAGAAGTTGTCGATCCTCCAATGATAGTCGTGGAATCTGGCTCCTCAGATTCCTATATGTGAGCCCGCTAGTGTGCTTTCGCATATATGATAATATCTACAAAATCAATAATCATGAATCATGAATCCATATACAATCAAATTTAATCAAGATGACCTATCACCTGATCCTCTACATGCACTTGGTTTCCCTGTTTAGGGACCAGGACACCATAGTAGGACCAGGGCACTCTAGGAGGACTAGCATGTCCTAGTGGGACTATGGTGCCCTGGGAGGACCAGGGCGCCTAATAATGGCCATGATGCCCTTGCTGGGGCACATGAAAATTAGGGTTTCCTGCCTAGTTAGAAAGTCAAGTCAGTCAAACAAAAAGGTCAACAAAAATTCAACACACAATTGAGTGGACCTACCTAGTCAAGTGGAATGTCATCAATCATAGAGTGTTGAAGGATTTCAATCAGGGTGGGTATAACAAGTAGTCATCGAGGCATTTTGTGCTACATAGGCTCCTCTCCTGTACTTCAAGACAAAAAAATGAAAATGACAAATGAATAGTGCCATTGTCACTATTTAAGGTATAACTACTTTAAAAAAACCCTAATTCTATATTTTCAGTTAATCATTCATTTCTGCTAGAGAACTTTGATTCTCACACCATTGGTTGCATTGGAATCGTGTCTCAGTTCTCTTTCTTACCAAATATTCCATGATGTCCTCTGATCTTGCATTAGGCTTCATTGAGACCACTTGTCATCACTTCTTTTCAAAATTTCATGTGATAAATATGATACCCTGTTTCAACTCACTAAATAGAAAACCAAAATAGGGGGCATAAAGCTACTCGTGAATTTCATCATTTCCTTAGTAAGCATTTAGGTGATTTTGTGATGTTATCTAACAATGTGGTTTTGTAGGTGTAATGTTGAAAAAGGTGAATGATGGAGAGATCTAGAGGAAAGATTTTCTTCCCTTCAAGGAGAGGTGAAAGTTTTACTTTGGATTTCCCTTCAAACACTTTTCATGCATTACATTAGAAGAGGGGGGGGAAATACACTAGATTCAACCTCCAGAGAAGGAGATTGAATTCTGAGTGATATAATAATGGTAAGTTAATCCCCTCTTCTGGAATGAGATTTGAATTGATTGATTTTTTTACTTATAACCAAGTGAAAAAGCTACAAATATCTGGTTATAACTCGAGATAGAAGTGTAGAATGAAGTTGTGTACCTAGATCTGGCAATAATCTGTCGAGATGAAGCTGCCCTACAAATTTAAGAAAAATTTACCTAGACCGTGGCGGGAGTGTACACGATCCTCTGAAAAATCCATGAAATGAAAAGGGTTCCGCCTCTGCAAGTGGAGTCCAAATTTGAAAGTAGAGTTGTGCACCTGCAACATACACACCGAAAAGAGAGGAAAAGGGGTTGGGATTGGGGGTTTGCCTTCAGGTCAAACCCTATTTTTGGAATTAACCAAATGATGAAAGAAAATACTTGCAAGTAAATGTAAATGAAACACTGAAATGTAAATCACCTCAAGGGAGGTTCTGATAGAAATGTTGATAGAATTTATTGTATGTAGTTGAATGTTGGAATGAATCTCCTCTTCAATGGTTGAATCCTTGACTTGAATGCAACACCTAGCCTTTGTTGGTAAACAGATTTGTCTCTCACAATTTATTTAACTTTTATACTCTTTAGCCCAAGAAATGAAAGACAAATTTCACCATACAATTGGAAAATCATCATATTGATTAATCTCTGAATTAAGGTGCAACTCCCTTTAATAGATATTCAATCAGCTCCAAATTACACACAACCAATTATACTTTTCACCAGAAAGTACAAAAAGGTAATTGCATTCACCAGTCAATACCAAATGAACACAAGCATTGATTCCTATATAATTATTTGTGTAAAGCTGATAGACTTCACATGTAAGCTAAAAAAAAATGAAAACCTTAAAAGATGAATCTCACTGATATTTTCTGCATATATAGAAAGCTATAACAAATTCTTTCTTGGAATATATTCTCACAGAAATCAAATTTCAAACACCAAACACACAGATTTGAAGCCAAAGATAAACTATCATTTGATTTTCATTCATAAAATAATCATCAACTTCCAACACATACATTAAGTATTCAGCCAAAATTAAAGAGATAGTTTTCAAAAACTTAGCGCCTGCGTAAAGTCATTACAAAACTTATAAATAGGTCGCCAGACCAATAGTTTAACCAAAGGTAAAATTAACTCAAAATGAGTTAATGAGAAACTGTCCTAGCTGCATACTAAAAATAAAAAGAAATCTAGACACACTGGCATACAACTGCTAGCAGTGCTAGTCATGTTGTCGATTTTGTTTTGGTCGGATTGCTCGGATTGCTATTCTAGGTAGATACCATAACCGCTTTCGCTGCACTCCACTCCCAATGACCCCTTGAGAATTTCTGGATTACCGCTACATGTGACAGGCTAATATGAATTACCCTTTGCTTCTAGAGTTCCTTCTTTCTTTTCACCAGCTGCACTTTATCTTTGTGAGAGTACAAGTGATCTAGACATACTAAAAGCATCGACTCAACTTTAGCAATCTTCGTAAAATCTTCCACAGCTAAGGACCTTTCTACTTTTATCTGTTTAATGTGACTGCTAAATTGATTGACCATTTCTATTATATCTTCTAAAGTCTGGCCATCCTCTTTAAGCAACTAAACATCCACACAGCGCAGATCTTTTTGCATGGTTGTTCTCAGGGTTGTTAGTTCACTTTGTAGACTAACATACTCGCTATGACCTTGCTCAATGATTTGGTTACATCACTCTATGCTTTCTTTACATATGAACATTATATCTTCATCTAATCCTGGCACTTTTCTTTCAGCAAGAAAATTCATCAAGCCATAGCGCTGAATATCACGCATTTGCTTTGAAATCACCGCCCATTTAGTCTTTTCTTTCTGCCATGCAATTAGGTTAGCGTCCAATTCCTTGGTAACATCATTGGCATTTTTGAAAATGTGAACAAAATCCGATATATAATTAGTTCCTTGATGTGCAATTGATGTAAGCCACTAAGAGAAAATCTTTGCGATCATCTTGTTCCTTTGAACCTCATCCAAGAATTTCTGATTACTGAGGGATTTTGAATTAAAGGGAATAGAGCTTTGGGACAATGGCAGCGAACTATTCTACAGAGCGTGGATGTATTGAGCCATTTGCATTAAACTTTGTTTTAACTCTGCTTTATCCTTTTCATCCTTCCAGTTGCGGGAGATAATCCTTTTGGTTAAAGTCTCTAAATGTTTCACATCAACCACTCTGGTTCCTACCCCCAGATCAACTCGCTCCATAGTATAATTGGCCTCTGAAGCAGTGACAACATCCTTATCAAATGTAGGCCTAGCAATATCTGCAGTCCAATGTTTTGTGCCCTCATCAAAACTGATCATGGTTTCCGCTTTTAGTCATTTAGGCTTCGTGGCTCTTCCTAGACATTTACTCACGACATCTTCCATTGACACAAAAATAGCCACAATATTCCTTTTCTTGGTAATTGAATCACTCAACCATTTAGGAGCCACATTTAGATCCTTGGATTGCATGGGCGGAGACCCTCCTGAAGTTGGCAGTATAGCATTATTTGTATTAGATAGAACATCAAGCACTTGTGAATCCTGGACATTAGCATCAACATCAGTTAAGACCTCGTTAACATCAGAAACAGGTGTTGTCATATTGCCTTGTACTTCCTTAGCTTCAAAATCAAGAATGAGATGAACGATAGGTGGCTGAAAATTCTTCTTGTATCTTGATCTGGTAACTCGGCCACCAATGGAATGTGCAGCTTCAGAGTACAGTTTTTCCTCTTTAATCTTAGCTTACTTCTTTCCCACAACAAAAATATGAATATTAGTTAAAATAGTAGTTTGCTTACAATCTCCCTTTTTCCACCCTTATTTCTTGAACTGGTTGCCTTTCCTAGATGAAATCTACAGTTCCTTAGTCAATTCTCCATTCTACAAATTATATTGAAGATGCATGCCTGTACATTATCCTCCATCCTTCTACTCCAATCAACCTCTGGAAGAGGTTCATTGTGTACCCGTTTCATGAATTCTAGATCCAATACATCTTCGTTATCAACAATCACATCAGAGGTATCCATTTGCAACTTCATGTCAAGAATCTGCTTCATAGTTAACCTGGACCAATTTCTTTTTCTCACTTCAAATTCATCTGAGCAGTCTTCCCAGTAATATTCCAACTGTGGCACATGTTGGCCAGATATTGTCTTTTTCACATAATGAGCAATAAAACCTTTGTTGTCAAAATTATCTCTCTTCACAAAAGTTTTCAAATGAAACCTTTTAAATTCCAATTCAAGATTCAGTGCATCAGAAACAGACTTACAACTGTAATGGCCTAAATCAATAGGAAAAATTCCACTTGTGCCAGAATCTTCACCATAGTCTTTTACAACATAGGCTGATTGCTTGGAGACTTCAATCAAAACACAACAGTCTGAAACATATCTAGGTAACCTAAAGGGTTCACCTTTAAAGCCTCCAACCCTTACATATGTGAAGTGATTAAATTGAGTAAAGAAGCTACCATAGATGCTAATTAGTTCAACAGCTTCAACCGACATTCTCTTGTGCAAATTACTTTGTAGCTCAAAAGTTAACCTCCCAGCAAATATATCATTCCAGCGAAGGTAATTGTCAGCATGCCCTTTTTGGGTCAAATGGGGGTGATATTCGTAGATTTTTATACCCTGAACCCATTTTGTATGAAACAATCCAAGCCACTCCCTCACGTAGGCTAACATGTAGAACATATATGAAGACATATAAAAATTTGAACTCTCAGGGTAATTGCTCAATCCCTCATGCAACCTTTCTGCAATTATAGTGCTCTAGTCAATGAACTGGTTTTTGTTGAGAGTGACTTGGATGAAGAAATACATCTAGTCCTCCCAAAAAAAGGAGTGTGAATTTCCCCTAATTCTGCTCAACATTATTACCAAATCCCTGATTCCTGGAATCAAATGCTCTCGGGTTAATGGCCTTGGCAGCCATAAACCACCCTTTTGAAACCTCAGCAGCCAATTTCATGCAATAATGGTTCTGTGATACTGCTTCTTTTTGGAATAAACCCCATAAGACTTTCCAATAGTCCAATCCTCATAGCGTTCCCAATGTGGGATACCTATTGCCGCCATTACTGTCTCTCTATCAATAGACAACAGAACCTCACCATTATTTCTCCTAATGCACCTATTAACTTTTTTGTAGTGATTCATGCACTCTAAAACCAACTCAGGACAAGGGGCAGCAGTGGGAAATGCCGCCACTTCCAATAAACCACTTTGAGCAATATCTTTCAGCATGGAATCAACAGCTGGGTTCCTCACTCTTTCTAAGAAAACATCTAAATCTAATTGAACTAGAGCCGTATCAGCTAGCTTTGGTAAGGAACTCACAAGGGAAGAAGAGTTCACTAATTTAGGCAAAGTCAGCCTCATGCTTAACCCGTAATCTTTTCCCAATCAACTCAGATAAAGTAGAAAACAAGTAAAACAGAAAGAAGCAACCAAATAATATACCCAGATCTTTTAAAAACTATAGCAATTAGGAAATTCATTGAACATACTTTCCTCTGTCATTTGCAAAACCCCTGTCGCAGTCTATTTTTCTTTCACTCCAAAAACTCTCCTTAAAACTTATTCACAAATGACAATCTCGACAAGACAACTGCTCAATTTAAACTAGCCGAGAAAATCTTACCCATGATTTCCATAAGTTACCATCATTACTCTTCACTTGTGCGACCTCACTTTGAAATGATTGCAAATGAGCATGCATTTAATAACAAGTCACTTCATATCTGAAAACACGGATTCCCATGCCATACTTGCTATAAATGACAACTTTTGAATCATTAAGAAAGAATATTCCTTTTTTTGCCGTCGTTAGCCGTATCTTAAAATCCGTGCCACCACGTCATGAAAAGTCATACGATTTCCAAGAAATCAAATATTGAACCTTCAACCCATTAAGGTTCAAGCTCAAGGTTCAACCAATGCTAAACACAAACAAATGCTGAAAAAGACTTATAAAGTTGCGCGGGGAAATAAACTTTAACATGAAGCCCGTTGAACTTTGAACCTTGAACCCCAAAAGGTTCGAGTTCAAGGTTCAAATTTAGCACAGTGAAACTTAAATAAAGAAAAGTGCGAAAACTGAATTGCACAGGAAATTCAAGAAATGCAACATGACCAAAGGACCAGTTAGGGACATAACTCCATAAGGTGATATTAAAAATGGAAATTTTTATGTACCACCAACAGCCTTGAAAGGAGACTTGAGAATACTCAATGTTAGAAAGGAATGCTTGAATGCTTAAACTTATGCCCACCTTATTGCTTATCCAACTTTTTTGCTTCTTGAACTCCATCAAATGGGACTTTATATACTCGTCAATTAGGGCTAATTGACTGATTTTTTGTCACAGGCCAACACTAGGGGAGTTTTCCGGCTCAATGCACAACCTCCAAAGCATAATTGAAAAGGGGTATGCCCCAAAATGTGGTAGGGAAAGGGGCGCTACACCCCTGTCCTAAGGGGATAGGGGTGCTATGCCCCTATCTTGCCCTTTTTTCTAGGATAGGATGCAGTTCAGGCAGTGCAGAGGGCAAGAGAGATGCAATTTTCAAGTGTTGAGCAAGTCTCTGGTCTCTGATCAGGCTTAGGGATTTTATTTGCATGCGTGAGGACCCTAATGTGGTCGACAACTGCAAGGGTCACAATTTTATGATAGTTCATTTAGCCCCCACTTTAGCGGGAGTATGAGCGTATGCCAATACTCTCGGTAAAGTACGAGGAAACAAAATTGAAAGACTTCTACCATGTCAAGGAGGAAAGATGCACCAAGCCCCCAGTGGACTTAGAATCTTACGACTTCGATTGAAAAAGTAAAAGGGAAGATCGAGAAGGGAAAAACATGACTACAAGTAGCAAGGTTCCCGTCACTATGTCACAAAAAAGATACAAAAATATGAAGCAAATCCAAGTTCACCAAATAATTCTAAGTATCAAGAAGGAAATTATGAGCTGAGTGTATGCCCCCACATTAAAGAGATCATGTGCGCCTTATCGGGAGTGATTGCTTTAAGGTAGGATACACCCAAGAAAGAGAGAAGAGAGGGAGCACGTTATCACAAGGATTTATCCCCCAAGTGAGCAATAAACTGAAGGATAATGCAAACAAAACACGAAGCAGTTTCTCTTTCCTCGGGTCAGTATGTTGTATGATAACTCATGTATATCATATATGTATATGCATATAATAATCATCATTCCCCAAAGAAAGGACACTACCTTAGAAGAAAGGGAAGAGAGGATGTCTTTTGAGTCAACATGAAAGAGACCAAAAGAGATCTCAATTCTTTGCATCGTCCTCAAGTAGACATTGAGGGAAAAATAGAAGAACAAGGATACACATAGAAGAATTGTCACAAAAGAGAAAGAAAGGAGAGAGAGAGAGAAGATCTACAGTGCTAATATTGCTAATCTAGCATGACATTTGCCTCTCAATCTTGCTAATCACTATTTTGGACAGGTGAGAAACATGCCAGAGGAACGACATCAGGCACATCAAATGAAGCTATCACAAGATCCAACCAAGGACTATACTCATTTGGTAAGTCAC
The DNA here is from genome assembly GCF_030272615.1 of Cryptomeria japonica. NCBI lineage: Eukaryota > Viridiplantae > Streptophyta > Pinopsida > Cupressales > Cupressaceae > Cryptomeria > Cryptomeria japonica. The sequence continues at coordinate 717,855,644 of NC_081408.1, forward strand.
TTTGTTCGATTCTAGGAGCTAGGAATAGGGTTTGTGAAAATTCAGTTGAAAAATGCTTATCCACATCAACATATTCATAATCACTATCATAAGCATTAGGAGTTGTATTGCCATCATGAATAACATTTTCACTCATTTCTTCATCAAAATTTAGAGAAAGAGGATCATGAACACGAATATGAGTAAAGCCATCACATGTTTTGTGCAACTTATGATTTGGAGATGTAGGGTGAACATATTGCTTAGGAGAAAAGGGAATCATGTCAATTGTTGGAGTTTTAGGAGATGGAATATTTTGAGGGACAACTCCATGAGCTCGAACACAGCCTCTTCATCGGCGTTCTCTTGCACATCGATTTTGTCGAGTCTTAGTAGAAGGTTGAGAAGGAGGAGAAACATTTTAAAAAGAAGGAATGTTTTTCTCTTTAATAGTTAAAGGCTTCGGCTGAGGTCTTTTAGGTTGGACAAGAGGAGAAGCATGCCTCTTCTCTCTATAAGAGGAAGGAGGTGGAACTATGCCATATAAAGGAGAATGTTAGATGTAGGAAGAAGACCAGGTCCATCATGAGGAGGAGGTATAGGTCTAACCTTAGGAGGAATATTGTTGTTCTTCTTAGGAGACGACATAGGCACATCCAAATAAATAGATTGAGGAAGATTAGTCCTATCCATTAGGGGAAGGATTTCATCTTCAAGTATGATAGGAATGTCAAGTGTTGGGGATCTAGGTTGACTTAAGGATAAGATCATATCTTTCTTCCATTTTTAATAAGATTGAAAAAGAGCATCGCTCCTTGATGGAAGAGATTGAAATTTCTTAGGCCAAAAGAAATCAATAGGAACGTCAGGGCTTCTTTCGGATGATCTAAATAAGCTATGGTCCACAATTATGATTTCACCATTGTGAGGAGATTTCAAACGCTTATGGATTGGAGAAACAATAGCCTTCATGGAAGATAGCCAAGGATAGCCCAACTTCACACGGAATTTCTCAAAAGGGGGTATGATAACAAAGTCAACATCCATAGATTTATTATAACTTCAACAGGAAGGGTGATAGAGCCAACGGTAGGACAAGATAATCCATCAAATAAATTCACAACTATATTAGAAGCATCATATATTGGTTTATGCAATTGTAAGGTGAAAAGATACTCCTCAGTGATCATGTTAACCACGTAAGATGTATCAACATGAGTGCCATGACAAGGTATATCCTTAACCTTTGCAACTATTTATAAAGGGCCATCGGGTGCTCTAATGGTCCCACTAGGTTCAAATGTAATACAAGAATCCTTAGGCATATCTTGTTGTTCTACCATGTTTACAAAGTTCAGAGCCATAGAAGTGAATTCCTCAAAGGAGAAAGAAGTATACTCAGTCTCAATCACATTAGAGGTATGAGAAGGCAAAGGATCCATAAAAATTTTAAGATTTTGATTAGGAGGAGCTACTGATTTATTTCCCTTATCATTCACACCTACCACATATATAGTATCATTATCAATCAAATCTTGAATCTTACTTTTCAATGTGAAACATTTCTCAATACATGACCAGGATGATGATAAAATTGACAAAAGGAATTGTTATCAAAATAAGGGGATGCAAGTTTATAAGGATCAACTTGTTCTATAGGAGGAAGTTTGATAATGTTTCTTTGCAACAACTAAGAAATAATACTATGTAAAGATTCATTAAAAGGAGTAAATTGTCTTTTTCTTTTGAAAAATTTAAAAAGAGAAGGCACACCTGTTGTAGCATTCACATGGTTGTTGTTGATTGTATCATTCAACTCGATGAATATTTTTGTTGGTTTGAAATTTGCAAATGGTTGTTGAACACTCTCCCCCTTATCACTCGGAACCATAGGAGTGGATTGCTCCATTTGACTCACAACCAGTTGATAATTGTGGAGTGTTGTGCACAACTACGGAAAGGAAGTAAACTCAGACAAAAGAAGCTTTTCCCTAATATCTTTTGCAAATTAGAAATGAAAATTCATTGAATATCATTATTAAGTACATGAAAAGAAATTTGAGCACACAAATGCTTATATATACCAATGAAATCAATCAGTTTTCTTTAACACCTTGTTTACAATGCATTAAATCAATCAAAGTGACTTTGGGACCAATGTTATTTTAAAATTATTGGATGAAAGCATTTGCTAGTTGTTGAAAAGAAATGATGGAATAAGAAGGCAAAGAGAAATACCATTGTAAAGCCTTATCTCTTAATGTTCTTGTAAATAGTTTTGCAAGCAATCTTTGATCATAAACAAAATCGGTGCACAAGGTTTGAAATGTTTTAACATAAGTAAGAGGATCACCTTTTCCATTAAAGAGTTCCAATTGAGGGACCTCAACATGCTTAGGTGGCACGGATTTAATAATATCAAGAGAAAGTGGGCTTGCAACATCAAATGTTGGCACACTAAACTTAGATTGACTCATGGAAGCAATTTGTTGTTCTATGGAAGACACAATTTGAGCAAGATTGTTAATGGTTGCTTCAGTAGAAGAATTTATGTTAGACATGGTTGATTGAGAAGGTGGTGTGATGTTATTGAAGGAAGACATGGATTGAGAATAAGGTGGTGGGACATTATGATAAGTAGGCATAGGTGATGATTGCATAGGAAATAGGACACTTAAAAGGAATAAAATTGTTGAATGAATTGCCCCCTTGTATCACATTGATTGGTTGAGGGATAATAGGAATACTTATGGAAGACATAGGTAAAGATGGAGGTTTAAATGAAGAAGAGGGATTTCCCCCATGACCAATGGTTGTAGGAATGACATTTTGAGTTGATGTAGCCATGATGTTTGAAGTGAAAGTAGGAATACTAGCCATTGAAGTGGTCAAAGGAATATAAGAATTGATTTGATGTGAAGGTTGTGAATAACCTAATTTCTCAGCACAACTCTTGATAGGCGTGACATTAGAATCAACAATATGAGCAATGTCACATAATATATCAATTCCACTCTTATCACTTTGAATCATGTGTTTAAGGGCTTCAATTAATGGAAGAGCTTTACTATTATGGTATTCTTGGGACATCCATTGTTGAAAGTTATCAAATTGATTGTCCATTTTTGAAAGTTGATATATGGAAACTCTAGTAAAAGATTCTTCGTGTTCATCGTGGGATTCATCAATTGGATAGATAGGGACATGATTAGGATGGAAATAATTAGCATTATCCTCATTAAAGAACACACCCAAATTAGGCTTCATGTGCTCAGTAATTAAACCTTGGGAAGCCTTAATTCTAATGCTTTGTCTAACAGGGATATTATAGGTAGGACTAATAGTGGTAAAACTCATGCACTAGAGGGAAAATTGAAATTTTGAATTTTGAACAAAGCTTACGAAATTGAGTAATGCAGAATTTAAGAAAATAATGATTGAACAATTTTAACTTTGTTGGAGGAAGATAATGACACAATTTCCAAAATAACGAATCAAAGGAAATTGGAATTTTAAAATTAGGGTCAACAAGATACCACTTAATTTTTAAAAAAACATAATTTTTAAAATCAGGGTAGATTATAATTAACCTCTTAATTTTAAAAATTTGCTTGAAATTTAAAATGTTGAATTTTGGAGGTATTTTCGATGTTAGAGGGATCAAAAATCGACCAAATCAACCAATCCTCTGGATTTAGGTTATTAAATGCAGTCATAACAGTCTCTTGAAATTCCAGGAAAAAAACCAAGGACCGTGGCGGGAATGCACATCATCCGACCAACTTTTTTTGAAATTTTCAAGGATGAATATTATGATGATTTTAAAGCTAACCCCCCAAAATTGGCAAATTTCTAGATAGGCGAAATTAAGGTTCAAATGTCAAAATAGCCCTATTAGGGTTTTGAAGAAAATAATGGAATTGGACTACAAACTTTAAAATGGTCAAACATAAAGGGGAGGGACACCTAGGAAAATGTTTTAGAAATCTGAAATTGATTGAAATTTGTACAAAATCCAATTAATTTTGAAAATTAGTCTTTTATGACCTAACCACTTAATTTTTGAAATTTTGAAATTTGAAAAAGGAGGGAAATTAAAAATTGGAATTGTACGATAGAAGATCAGTTTGAAAACAATCACAAATCTAAAAAATTAAATGGAAATTCAATTTTTGCACAATTTCAAGATGATTTTTAAAAATTGGGGTTTTGACAATTAACCTCTTAATTTGTGAATTTGATTTTCAAATTGAACAAGGAAATCAAGAAATTGATTTCAGATCTAAGACAATAACAAAGCAATTTTTCAGATCTAAGACAATAACAAGCAATTTTTACAAAACACAAGTTCAATTTCAATTTTAAAAACTAGGGTTTTAAATGAATTAACCACTAAGTTTGCATAAAAATTAAACTTGTAAATGAAAAATATGCAATGATTTTCAGAATAAAGCATGTAAGATGCCAGGTTCACCAAAATGTAATGTTGAAAAAGGTGAATGATGGAGAGATCTAGAGGAAAGCTTTTCTTCCCTCCGAGGAGAGGTGAAAGTTTCACTTCGGATTTCCCTTCAAACAATTTTCATGCATTACATTAGAAGAGTGGGGAAAATACACTAGATTCAACCTCCAAAGAAGGAGATTGAATTCTGAGTGATATAAGAATGGTAAGTTAATCCTCTCTTCTGGAAAAAGATTTGAATTGATTGAATTGTGTACTTATAACCAAGTGAAAAAGCTACAAAGATTTGATTATAACTCGAGATAGAAGCATAAAATGAAGTTGTACACCTGTATTTGGCAATAATCTGTTGAGACGAAGCTGCCCTGTGAATTTGAGAAAAAGTTGCCTGGATCGTGGTGGGAGTGTACACGGTCCTCCGAAAAATCCATGAAACAAAAGGGTTTTTCCACCTTTGCAAGTGGATTCCAAATCCAAAAGTACAGCTCCGCACCTGCAACCTACACACAGAAAAGAGAGGAAAATGGGTTGGGATTGGGGGTTTGCCTTCAAGTCAAACCCTAGTTTTGGAATTAACCAAATGATGAAAGAAAGTACTTGTAAGTAAATGTAAATGAAAGAATGAAATTTAAATTACCTCAAGGGAGGTTGTGATAGAAATGTTGATAAAAATGTTTGGATGAAGTTTAATTTTGGAATGAATCTCCTCTTCAATGGTTGAATCCTTGACTTGAATGCAACACCTAGCATTGAAAGGAGACTGGAGGATGCTCAATGCTAGAAAGGAATGCTTGAATGCTTAAACTTATGCCATTCTTTATCACTTATCCAACTTTTTCGCTTGTTGAACTCCATCAAATAAGAAGGCAAATGTGACTTTATATACTCATCAATTAGGGCTAATTGACTGATTTTTTGTCATAGGTCGAAATTGGGGGAGTTTTCCCGCTCAATGCACAACCTCAAAAGCATATTTAAAAATAGCCTGCCCCAAAATGGGGCAGGGACAGGGGAACCACACCCTTGTCCTAGGGGGACGAGGGTCCACGCCCTTGTCCTGCCCTTTTTTCTAGGATAGGATGCAGCTTGAGCAGTGTAGAGGGCAAGACAGATGCAGTTTTTCAGGTGTTGAGCAAGTTTTCAATCTCTAATAAGGCTTAGGGATTTGATTCACATGCATGAGGACCCTAATGTGGTCAAAAATTGCAAGGGTCACACTTTTATGATGCTACAATGGGATTCAGTTCCTAACAGTGTGTAGATACTACTGGGGGCTTCATTCAACACCTAATGCATATATCTTTTTTAGGAATGTTTAATTTTATTTTATGTGCATTAGCTTGCATATGCACGTAGTATCATATGACCACTAAAGTAGGTGCTAAATGTAGCATCATAAATTGTACACCTTTAATTGGGTGGTACAATTTCATGCTAAGGTTAGCACCCGCCTTAGTGTGCTGCATTTTGCATTTTAAATTCCCTTTAAGTATTTAATTAATTAATTAAATTAAATGTAAAGTCATCTTTTATCACTTCACATATCAGAAAAATTGGGCCCTTAACCCTAAGTTTGCCCCTTTTTATTTTATCCTTTTAATTAATTAATTCATCAAATCCCTAATTAGGTCCTATTTTGACCTTCAAGGTCTGATTTCACATATCTAAACACTTTGAATTGTCTCACCAACTTGGGAATCACCTTATAATCACGATACCTCGCATCCCTAAAAAATAGGAAAAATGTTGATCGGACTGATGTGAATCACATTGGTCCCGACTTTTTCTCCTTAAATTTTGGGATCATGTTTTGATGGTATTTTAATGTTTAAATCTAGCTTTATGCAAAAATATATCAATTCTAGGTTGGTCTTTGATCAAAAACAAAGTTAGGGTTGCATATATATAGTCTTTCCTCATTTGAAGGATCCATTCTCTAGCAATTGAAGGAGCTTCTTGTGAAGTGAAAGTACATGCTATATGAAGTCTTCAATCAGTAAATCGAGCATTCATAAACTCTACATCAACCATTTTCATCATCAATTGGAGCTTTGAAGATATTGAAGAATAATACGAGATCACTGACTGTTGATTGGCTTGTACCTCTCCCTTGGGGTTTAGTATGGTAGCATGTTATTTTCATATCTTTATATAAGTTCCACAACATTTATTTTTAGGTCTACATTATTGCTTTAGATCTATTGTTGCATTTGTGATTTGAAGCATTCTCATTTGCATCTAGGTTTTAAACTCATAACACGGAGTAGAATTATAACTTTGTATTTTAGCTCATTTGGGATCTTGTAAACACGTAAGTTTATAGAACATACACATTTCAATACATTATTAGTTATTTGTGGAGGTGGAAATCACTAAAACAAGGGATTTGACTAAGGTAAAACCCTATATACCCACCCAAACACCATTTTTCAAATTGCAGGTGCAGGTACAGAAATCCAACAGAGTTGTAATCTTTAGAAAACCTGGAATTTGTAGGTACAAATCTAGATCTAGAAGGAGGTCCTAGATCCCTAGGATCGAAGCACCCAACACCTTGGTCCAGGACCAGAGCACCGAATGCCCCGGTCCTTTGCATTTTTGAGCATTTTGTGGTAGTTTTGTGTCTCAGAGCTTGAGGTTGTAGATTCCAGAGTTTTAGGATAGTACAAAAATAGAGACTAGAGTGCCCAACACCCTGGTCCAACTCAATTCATCTCAATTTCTAGTGACAGGCACACATCAGAATTTCCCCTTCAGCTCTGTACTTTGTCTCTCAATTTCAGTTTTGTATTTCTCTATTATTGAAGTTTACATAGTCATTTTCCTTCATCTTTCTAGCTTAGTTTGTCATTATTGCACATTTAATTTATTTCCCTTTCACAGAAGCAAAGGAATAGAAACCCTAAAAGATATTCCCTGACTCTCTTTCATAAGAGGAAGTCAAAGTGAATCATCTCCTTAGGAGCTTTTGTATTCCAATGTGTAAATGAGAGTGGGATTAGGTCTTAGTTTACCCAATTCCATTTTCATATTACACACTAAGGTATTTATGTCAAGAAATTATTCCCTGATATTTCATTTTATTAATTTAAAAATAAATTCCTTTGTTATGTTTTTTTAAACTACCAATAAAATTCATTATTTTTCTAAAGGAAAGAGCATGTGGCAGTTTGTTTACTCTAACATACATTAGTCATCGCCTGTGCATCCTTAGCAGAGTTTGGTAGACCATTCTTGGTTATTGTTAGAGTAAAGACATTAGTTTACTTAATTAATTAAATCATATTGATTTAATAATATAGTCACCTTTTCTCTATTTCACTTAAGCTAAATTTATGAAGCTAAACATAATAATATTAATAATTAATTTATTATTAATTACTAATTGCTTTTAGGGTTTTCCTTTTTAGGTTTGATCTCCTTTTATAAGGATTGATCCCTTTCTATTCCTTAACCAATTTGATTATTATTATTGTTGTGTCGACTTGAATTTCATCATCAGAATACTATCTGCAACATGTTAGTTTCACAAAATAAAAAGGAAATGCTACAGGAAATCCAAACTCAACCAATGAAACTACATGAAATTGTTATAAAATAAAAACATTACTTTTACCTTCATGATTTACGTCTCATTGTGTCTTAACTCCAATGTTCCTAGTTGCAGATGGTGTGCTCTTAGACAAGAACTAATAGCTTCCAAGATGGCATATGAAGAATGAAATGATAACTGATAGTTAAATGATACTATGATATGCAATACTAAATGACTATGCTAGATGATTATGCTATTTGCTTCAAGATTAAAACTAACGGATGCATAAGTTTTCACAAAGATTAGCTTGAAAACTTGCTTGAAGACTAACTCTTTCTCAACTCAAACTCTTGATTTTATAGACTTTAAGAGGATAAGATGATGTGGCCCAGATCAACGATCATGATAAGATCTACAGATTTGGATGGCTATGAGCAAAGGTGAAGGTTGAGAGAAAGGGGGGAGGAGAAGACAAGTGTCACTCATCTCACCTTGACTGGGTTGTTGACTGAGGGAATATAGGGATGGTTGGAGAAGATTTAGGCATGAGAGGACAAGTGGACTCAAGTCCTTCCTAATATGTAGGGATGTTGGAGGGAATATAGAAGAAGGTTAGTTGGATAAGGGATTAAATAATTAAAAATTATTTAATATTTCAAACTATAGGATAGAAGAATAATCATTAGATATTAGATATTCAAATGATTGAAGGAAATAATTAAATATTTAGATATTCAATTAATTGATCAGAAGAATAATTAAATATTAGATATTTAATTAATTAGAGGAATATGATAGATGAATTAATTAATAAAATATTTTAATTAAATTAATTAATAGAAAGACACGAAATGAATTAAATAAATTAATCTTTTCAAATTAACTATTAATAGAAGAATAATTATTAAATAAATATGAAATATTTGTTTAATTGCTCATAGTCATTTTTATGTGTATACATTTTGCCCCTCTTTGAAATGATGTTGAGACAACATTGTTTCAAAGATTAAATCAAGTCTCGATAGTGTGCCTCATAGAGATAAAAATCCTGATTGTGTGCCCCCTCGGGAAATTGATCTTGAAATTGTTGAAAAAATTGGATAAGCGACTAATCTCACGATAATTGAAAATGTCCGTCAATTAAATTTATTTATGAAAAATAAATATAATTGCCCCATTGAAAAACATTAATTACTCTTCCGAATAGTAAATATAAAATTAACCAAAGTTAATTTTAAATTCATTTGCATCCTTGTTAGCTTTGTGAAGAAATTGTCTTGGTGAGGTGGCAAAATGGTGATCCCATTGGAGAACCATCAATTTGAGTGCATTTAACGATATCAGCGACCTCCTATGTATGGGTATCCGATATGTATCTTATCCCGAGCTTTTGGCAACTTGTACGATTTTTCATATTTGTTTAGCACGTTTTTGGTCATTTTAATTTTTTTTCAATTTTCGACAATTATGTTTAGCATTTTTGTTTTCTTTGTTAGTGCTTTTGCATGTAAAGTTAGCGCATTTGATTAGTTTAGCGCATGTGCTCATTTTGTTAACACTTTTGTATGGTCAGCGCTTTTGCTTTTAGTGTTTGTGTGTTTGATGTTTAAGACAATGCTTTTGATTGTTTCACGCATATGCTCGAAGGTTTAGCGCTTTTGTTAAAAAGGTTCATGCATTTGTGTGGTTCAACGTCTGCGTTCAATAAAATAGTGCTTTTGTTAAAATGATTAGTGCTTTTATTTCAGATGAATGTGTTTGATGTTGTTCAATAGGAAAAATTCACTTTGATGATTAGATTTAGGCATGTTGATGTGCAAGTGTGATGAATAGGTACTTGATTGGTTGATTTGATAATGTTGATTGATAGGATAAACAATTGATCGATTTGATTTGATTGGATAGATTAGCTCTAAGAAATCGATCTAGTTTCTAATGAAGAGCATAACAGAGTTTGATTGAACTTAATGATTGATAGAAAACCATGATTGGTAGGTTTAAATTGATTTGATAGCCTGATTTGCTTCATTTGAAAATATTTACCAATTTTTGATGTGATAGATTAACGATCTCTATGATTTGATAGATAGATGATTGATGATCAAATTCTCTTGGTAAATGGGAGAAACTTGATGTTCTCTAGTGTCGGGAGAAATTCCTAGTGATGCGGCACATAGTGCCAGAGCTTACACAAGCAGAGGTGAGACATATAGATGCCTGTGAATTATGCCACTTGTTATACATGGCTGATATTACCCATAATAGGGGATTGTTGACAGTGTTAGCCGAGAGATGGCATAGTGGGCATAACACTTTCCACCCGCCCAAAGGTGAGATTGGTGTGACACTTGAGGATGTCTACATGATTCTCCACAGCCCAGTGATCGGTGAGTTAGTTTAATATGATTTTCAGGATCATGGAGGGATAGAGGCATTGAGAACCATATTTGGTGATGAGAGCATTTCGAGAGGAGAGATCTGTTGGGAGGATATGATTATTTATTACGATACTCTCCCTGTGATTCTTGGAGGTTTGATTGAGGGATTCATCTGCCCAGATAGGAGATCTCAAGGTTTTGCTATTGGGTGGAGTGAGATTATTCAGAGCATGATGCATCATCGGACTTGATATGCGTGGGGTGTTGGTATGCTTTCTCATTTGTATCATGATCTTCATTAGGTTGTTTTCGATGACAGTGCTAGTTTGTTGAGAGGATGCACACTTTTGCAGATTTGGTGCTAGGAGCACATTGCTATTACTTGGCCTATTCATCATAGAGTTCATGGTGAGAGTCAACCATATGTTTATCTGTATGCAGGTATCCTTACGAAACATAAGTTGGGTAAGATGGAGTATTGGTGTTGGGTTCTTGATTCATTGTATAGTGTTATTTGGAGACCTTATATCGATTGTGAGCCATGGATGGATGATGTACAAACATTACCATTTATTATGCAGAGTAGATATCTCATTGGTTAGACTCCATACATTATTGAGAGACAGTTGATTAGTCGCATTCTAAGATGGTTTGGTATCATTCAGCCTATGCCTACTAGTGTTACGATATATGCACGATGATACAAAGATAGGCGAGATTGGGGACCTTCTTTATCATTTGAGATAGAACGTGCAGAGTTTCTGGTTACTCCTAGGGTGGCTTATGATATGAGATTACACATTATAGATCCTGGGGTTACTACAAATTATGCTCAATACATATTGGCGCACCCATTTCCTTGTATTACTGATCCAGTAGATCCTCCTCCCCGCTCAGGAGATGAGGATGATGATTTAAATGATCCAATTATTAGGAGACAGAGATGGAGATGAGCACATAGAGCTTCTCAAGAGGCCAGAGGGAATGGAGGTGGTGGCAGTAGGAGACCCGAATGAAGAGGAGGTCGATTGAGAGTCTGTGGAGGAACGTTTGGACCAGTTTGCAGGATTGGGAGACTGTTTCCTATGGGTGGGAGAGAGGTTTGACGGATTGGGAGAGATACTAGCAGGGCAGGGATGAGATCATTGAGAGGGTTGCCTTCTATAGGAGGAGGCAGGATGACTAGATTGGATGGGGGTTGCAAGAGAGGCATTGATTTTGGTCAGATTCAGCCAGACCCTAGGGTTATTGCAGCTCATGGTGGAGAGAATGAGGATCTAGAGGATCATGTTACACTCATTAGATGATGGGTTCTGAGAGCTACTCAGACTAAGATTCCTGCAGGTGGATAGGGAGGTGGAGATGAGGGGATTGGGGTTCATGTGCCTCAACAGGATGTGCTAGAGCAGGAGACCATGGATAGTCTCAGAGCATAGGTAGATCATATTAGAGCCCAGGTACAGACACTCATGACAGAGAGAGATGGAGTTGTTAGGAGACAATAGGATACTTAGGGCCTCCCTGATCACATTCAGTAGGTTGGAGAGGGCATCTCTCACTGATACTGTTAGAGAACTAGTTCGGGTCGGGAAGGAGACTTCCCACTAGCAATGACTATATGAGGAGTTAGTCGCAGAGAGGCAGAGAGAAGGTAGTTATGATACCACTGTGAGGATGGATACTAGCAGCAATGGAGTCATGGGACCTCCTCATAGGAGTGGTGATCATGTGAGACAGGCATCTAGAGGATCTTCTTACCCATAGCCATAAAGACAAACAGAGTCAGGTGGTAGTGGTACAGGACAAATGTGACTTGACTTTTATTGATGAGGCACTTGTACTTTTGATCTGATATCATTGTATACTTGGAATTTTATTTTTTTACGATGATCTATATTCAGACATGGACTCTATATGATGATGATCTATATGCATTGATTTTATGGATGAGGTTATGATCTTTTCTCTTTATTATGATGATGCTTTATATGATGATGCAATGATAAATGTTTTTCGATTTTTGATTTTGATGACCTTGGATGCAACTGAAAATGATTACCAACTTAAATGATGTAAATGCAATGATCTATATGGGAATGCAAATGAATGATTATGTAATATGTTGTTCAAATATTTTGATTTTTTATATGTGTTGCTTATAATGATTATGAATCTAAGTGCAAAGATGCAACTAAATGATCTTTAATGAACTTTAATGATAATGCAAATAATAATGATGATGCACTACATGATTAATGAAATGCTCTTAATTGAATGCAAACTAATGCAATGATTAAAATGCAACTAAATGAAATGAATGATGATTAAAAAAAATGAATACACCTACAATGATCAAATGCAAATTGTTTTTTTTTTGTCCAAGTATACTCAATCTTTATTCATGACCATTGATCTGTGAATGAAATGAAATGCTTATAATGCAACTGACATTGAATGCTTATAATGCAGATGAATAATAAGCTAATCTAAAAATGATCTAACTAAAAATGATATTGCCATTTGTCATATGCTTGTCTTGTAACAGTGCTTGATTTCATCATTGAGCTTTAAAATTTTGTAAGAAAATACAAGCAACTTGACATAATGATCCAAGATGACCTGAGTATTTCCTACATGGATTTTGATATAGCAAGTTAATACAAGAAACTTGATGTCATGAACCAAGTTGACCTGAGTATTGCTTGCAGAACAGACAAGGATTATCCACTTTCATGCATGACTCAAAACGTCCCCCTTGATCTTTTGCCAATCATATCCTTAGACAAGTACATACTTTAATAAGAGATAAACCACAGACAACAATCAAAGAAAATAATCATGCCTCATCATATCTTCTCTAGTCATGGACATCCTTGAGTCGCATAGACTACATGATTAACAATAAAATCAAGAAATAAACACTGAATCTTGCATGACATTCACATGTTCGCATGGTCATTAACTGATATAATCATCTTGATGAATGATCTTTTATAATCCTTTATTACTTGTTGGTTGATTCTTCATTTTCTAAGTTTCACTATTCAGTTGTTACAAAATGTCTTGATCTTTGTTGCTTTGTTGCTCGTTATATGTTTCAAAACCCTAGGCGTTTTGGGTTTTTCTAAGTTTTTCGAATGTTTTGGATTTTCAAATATTTAAAAGATCACTTTAGAAAAGGGAATTAGGATTTTGCCCCCAGCGGAAATTTTTTTTTATTATGGATGTATGAATTGATCAAGATCCAAACCATGGCAGGATACAAATGTAGATTAATTGATTCTGATAAAATCTAAGACAGTGACTACGACAAGTATGTTAAAGATTGATAATTGTTGGTAAGCTGCATAATTTCTGCTAATGGTTCAGAGCAATGGATGCAAAAGATGGAATAGATAAGCTAGGAAGCGATAGATTGGATATGATGGAGTGGATAGGTGCGCAAAGAGATCTCATAGATGGAAGAACTCACTTTTTAGATGTGCCTGTTTACTAGGTTTTCACTATCTAAATTTATTGCATTTTTTCCATATTTGATTTTTTCTTTCTTTTTTCACTATTTTATGCTTTTTAGGGATTTTCTGTTTTTTTGATTTTTACTGATTTCTTCAGGACTTTATATCTCAAGCATAGAATTTCTTGAGATGGATGGAATTGATAGGTTCATCAAACCAATCACCTTCAGGGGTAGATAACTTATATGCTCTTGACCCATATGCTGCTACTATGACAAAAGGTCCTAGCCAATTTGGTTCAAATTTACCCTTCTTTTCTTGGTCTTGTTGATTTCTTGGATTCTCCCTTAGAACTATATCTCCAATCTGAAAAATGCATGGCTTGACTTTGTAATTATAAATTCTTTGCATTCTCTTTTGATATACTTTCAAATGATCTGTTGTATTTTGGCAACGTTCCTGGATCAATTCAAGTTCTTGGAGTCTAGAGACTCCTTGTTCTTCCTCTGGTATAAGACCTTTCAAGGAAACCTGTAGAGAAGGTATCTCTACTTCTATGGGTAATATGGATTTTGATCCATAGAATAAGCAATATGGAGTTTCCCCCGTTGGTGTGTGGATACTGGTTTGGTATGCCCAAAGAGAAGGATTTAGCTGAATGTGCCAGTCTTTTCTAGTTTCATTGACTATTTTCTTCAGGATTTTCAAGATAGTCTTGATTGATGCCTCAGCTTGACCATTTCCTTGTGGATAATATGGAGTAGAAAACCTATGTTGGGTATGAAACTACTCACATAGTTCCTTCACATCTTGATTCTTAAATGGTCGATCATTGTCAGTGATAATGGTCATAGGAACTCCATAGCGACAAATTATACAATTCAAGATCTAAATGATGATATTTTTTTTCTTGTCACTTTTGTCAGAGGTACTGCTTCAATCCATTTAGTAAAATATTCAGTAGCAATCATAATGAACATATGTCCATTAGAGGATGAAGGATTTATCTTTCCTACCAAATCAAGGCCCCGTTGAGAAAATGGTCATGATCTGACCATAGGATACAATTCTTGTGCTGGTGCGTGAATGATATTCCCATGGATCTGATATTGTTTGCATTTCTTGGCATATGTCAATGAATCTCTCTCCATAGTAGGCCAATAGTAACCCATACGAAGAAGTTTTTTTAGCCAGTGTTAATCCACTTGAGTGTGTGCCACAAATACCTGCGTGGACTTCATTAAGAACTTTATCAGATTCTTCTTGTTCAAGACATCTCAATAAAGTACTATATAGACCTTTCCTATATAAGGTATCGGCAATAATAGTATAGCAGGATGACTAATGGATAAAATTTCTTCTTTGATTGTGGGATAGGTCAGGAGGAAGGATATTCTCTTTTAAGTACTGATAGGTTTGGTTGTATAAGGATTGGTTGATCCCTGATATATGGAAAATCATGTAGGTATACTAGGATTGAATGGTAGGGGTTAAGATATCTTCCACAAGGAATTCGTAACGTTGTTGATTCTCCTGATTCTACAAGAGAAATGCTAGTGTAGCCATTGCATCTGTTGTTTTGTTCTCATTTCTTGGGATTTGAGTGAATGATACTTCTTCAAAGTGTTCTTTAAACTCTTCTACCAGCTGTTTGTAGGGCATGAGCTTGTCATCCTTAGTTTGATAATCATCATTTATTTGGTTGATGATAAGCTATGAGTCACCATAGACATGTAATTCCTTGATATTCCATTCAATAGCCATTTTGAGCCCAATAGTCAATGCTTCATATTTTGCAGTATTGTTTGTGCATGGAAACCATAGTCTATATGATTATAGAATTATGTGTTCCTGAGGTGTGATGAATAAAATTCCAGCCCCTGAGCCATATTGTGTATAAGAACCATCAAAGTACAATTCCCAAAATTTTGTACTTATTGTCAAAATGTCTGCATCAGGAAATTCAATGTGCAATGGTATGTGATTTTGTAAAGGTGCTTCAGCTAATTGATTAGCAATGACCTATCCTTTGATATCTTTTTGATCAACATACTCCATATCAACTCACTTAGTATCATAACCCATTTGGCTAGTCTACCTGTCAAAGTTGACTTATTCAGCAAATACTTTAGTGGATCTATCTTTGCTATTAGTTTCATAGAATAAGTCAGCATATAATGTCATAGCTTCTGAGTTGCAAATACAACTACTAGACATGTCTTCTTTATTGATGTATAATTCAATTCATAGCCGACAAGTGTTCTACTGATGTAATACACTGCTCTTTATTTTCCTTCTTCATCATGTTGAGCTAGGAGAGCGCCTAATGATACGTTTGTCAGCATTATATAGAGAAACAATGGTTTCCCTTTGATTGGTGATACCAGTACTGGAGGATTCATGAAATATTCATTGATTTGCATAAAAGCCTCTTCACATTTCTAATCCCATTTGAATGGAACATTCTTATGTAAAAGATGAGTGAATGGATGACATCTATCTGCTAATTGAGAGACAAATATTCTGATTGATTGCAATCTTCCTTGTAAAGATCACAATTGACTTATGTTCTTGGGTGACTCCATCTCCATGATGGCTTTGACCTTTTTCAGGATCTACTTCAATTCTACAGGCTGATATAATGTATATAAGAAATTTTCCAGAGGTTACTCCAAATGCACATTTCTTTGGATTTAATCTCAACTAATATCTTTCTATCCTATCAAATATCTTGCTTAAAATGTTCAAATTTTCATGTCTTGTATGAGATTTTGCAAGTATATCATCTACATAATCTTCCATAAATGTATGCATCATATCATGGAAAAGTGTCATAGCCCTTTGATAAGTTGCTCATGTATTCTTAAGCCCAAATGGCATAACATTCCAACAATAAGTACCCCATGCATAGGTGAATGTTGTCTTTTCTTGATCTTCAGGGGTGATTCTTATTTGATTGTATCCTGAGAAGCCATTCATTAATGAAAACATCTCATGCCTTGTTGATAAGTCCACAATTATATCAATGTTGGGTAGTGGTAAATCATCTTTGGGACATGCTTTGTTCAAATCTTTGAGATCAGTGCAGACTCTTATGCTTTTATCTGGCTTTGACACTGGTATAATGCTTGAAACCCATTCTCGATAGGCAACAGGTCTTATGAAACCCACATCTAATAGTTTCTTTAGCCAGCTTTTACAAGAAGAGCGATGTGCGGATGCATCTTCCTTAGCTTTTGCTTAACTGGTTTTTCTTTTAAATCCGCATTGAGATGATGCATTATAAGATCTAGATTGTCCTAGCATGTCTGCAGAGGACCAAGAAAAATTTATTTGTCTTTGTTTGAAGAATTCTATGTATTCTTTCCTCTCTTTATCTAATAATGAAGCAACAAAATGAAGTATCTTGGGATCCTTTGGTGTGCCAATGTTTATTGCTTCTATTGGTTCTATTAGAATAGCAGATCTCTCCTGAAAATATGTGGGGAGAATGTCAAAATTTCCATCTTATGGCACTTCCAAGAGGTTTTCACCATCAGATACATCCTTTATTTTCCCTTTTGATCGATCTAGTGTTGCCATGTAATGGTTTTCAACAATATGTCTCTTCCCTTGTTTTATTTCAATTTTGTGACTAGAAAGTTTGGCATTCTCTTGACTGTAAGAAACGTTACTTGATTTTGAAATGGAAGATATCTTAGGTGTTATGGGTTCGACAACATTAAGATATACAGCTAAGTCATGATCATTGGAAAAGACATCTAATTCAGGGTTTTCTAGATTATCCCAATCAATTAGTTTAGGATGAAGAAGGGGTAAGTCATAATCATTGTCATAATTAGGTGCTTCAAAGTTCATGACATAATGGTCATAATTTAGCGTAGAGTAGGTAATTTCATAGATAGAATGATCTTGAGGATAGTCTCTCCCAAGTGTTCTCCAATTAGTTCTAACAAAACCAGTATTAGTATTTTGTAGTTCACACTCAAATGGTTCTTCATCTGACATTTGTCCCTTAAACGAATAGATTATATCAACACACACATCTTTAGTACTACAAGTTCCTTCTTGATTATTTTCAATAAATTAATTTTGCATTTTGAAGTTGACATACTTGTGTACATGATATAGAGAATCCTTTTGCTAGCTTCTGTCTTCTTTCAAACTCAGCTTCTTCTGAACTAATAGTCAATCTTACTTGACTATCTCTTAGTTCTTCTATGGTTCTGCCATACCTTGGTACATCTTTCTCTTTATTTGATATAAATCTGATATTTCTAGATGCTTGATCCATATCTGTTTGTACTTCTTGTGGTGTTACTTATTTGTCTTTGTCATCCCCTTTCTTTTGTTTTCTTGTATATGCTTCTTTTCTATGGATTCTGAGTTCTTCTTGTCTTCTTTCTAACTCCATCTTTTATTTTGTAATAGACAAGTCTTCCTTTGTGATAGTTGTCTGCTCTTCATTTTTTTCTTCACTTGATATACTAGATGAGACATTTGGACCCCATTCATATTCATTTGAATCTGTCTCTGAACCATTGTCTAGGAATATACCACTATACCACACAGGAATGTTGTATGGTGCAAAAAGTTCCCTAATTTGTGCCATCTCAATTTTCACTTCTTCTGGAATATCTTGTTTAGATTTTGCACTTGTTCGTATTCCTTGAACCTGTTGACAAGATTCTTCTTTTCTTTTGATTGCAATCTCCTCTTCTTGTTTCTCATGTTCTTCTAGTTTCTTCTTATTGGCTACCATTTCTGCTACTTGATGTTGCTTTTCTTGCCATTTTTCTTCTTTAGAGACTAATTTCTTTCTCCACTTTGGCTATTTATGATTATGTTGCTTTTGATTTGATTTTAGATATCCAAGTCCTAATTTATCTTCTTTAGATTGCGAGTGAAGACAAATAGGTTCTGAAATACCTTGATGTCACTTACCAATTGGTCATTTTCCTTCATATCCCATTTTTTGCATGAGCTTATAACCATTACCATAGTGTTCTATGGGAATATTGATTTCTGTAGCTATTGCTATAGTTTCATTTTCATCCTTTTACAACCAACCAAGAATGTCCTTGTCCTCGATTTCTTCTTCAAGTGTTCCAGCTCTAACAAATTCTCCGTTAAACATGTCTTTTCATTTATCTGAGGTCTTTGATTGGATATTTGTAGGCTTTCCATATGACTTAAGTGAAAGTGGAAAATTATGCGAAGAATATTTTCCCATTCCTTCATCATTCAATTTGAGCTTTTTCTCAAAGGTTTCCCATAACTTTTCTTGAATCTCTTTGGTAGAATATACCAATTCTTTGTTATGTGGAACTCTTGTATCTTGTGTTGGCTTCAGATTATTGCAATATTGGCTAGAGTCTGCAATTATAGTGACCTCTTGTCCTTCATGAGGAAATTTTACACATTGATGATATGTAGAAGGAACTGCTTGCATGGTGTGAATCCATGACCTTCCCAGAAGAATGTTGTAAGAGAGGTTCAAATCTAAAACCTGACATAATGTATTCTTTTCCACAGGTCCTATTTTAATTGGTAACACCATAGTTCCTTTAGAAGAACGCTCTACTTCATCATAAGCCTTAATAGTTATTTTCTTCTTTGGATCTACTGCATTTTCTGAATATCCCAAATCTTGTATTAAACTTAATGCACAAATGTTTAAGCCCACTCCACCATCTATGAGTATGCGTTTGACATGAGTTTTATTAATGGTGACTCCAACATATAAAGGAGCATTGTGAGGATGTTGCAAGGACATGTCATCATTTTTTGAAAATGATAAGCAATGAGGGGCTATGAGGTGTCCCACCATGTTTTGGAATTGATCCACATCCGTCTTTTCAAACTGTCGTTTCTAATAAAGATTTTGCCAAAATTTCCTTATGCATAGGTGAAACTTTGAGAAGTTCTAAAATTGAAATTTGAGCGGGTATTCTCTGTAATTGCTCTACTAAATTGTATTGTTGTGAAGTGGATGTTGAGTCTTTTGTTATACCTGGAAAGGTGACCTTCACTTTGCTTCTCGTAATGACATTGATTGGCTCTAAAGGTGGATTATCTTTAACAATGATGGCATTTACCACATCATCATATGTATAAGTGTAGTTTACTTTGGCTTTTCCTTTGTCATCTTTTAATTGGGATTGTTCATCTTTGTCATAATTCGGAAGTGGAGTTTTGAAAGCTAGGTGTGATTTGTTTGTCTTATGGCTATCCACTGTGATAGTTCCATTATCAATTAGATCTTGGATAAGATGTTTCAATCTCTAACAATCATTTCTTTGGTGTCCTTTATTCTGATGGCAATTACAAAAATGATTGTCATTCCACCAATTAGGCTTGACTTATGGTTAATAACTTCTTTCTTCTTGTAAAACAATCAGTTTGTTTGCAAGAAGATTTTTTAAAGTTGATTCCAACGGTTCTCCAATGTTTGTGAATTTTGTGCAAGGATTAGAGAAGAAAGACTTGGTTTTATTGCTTTCTTGATTGTTATTGTTTAGGATTTGACTTGATATATTAAAAATTGGTTGTTGTTTTAAGCACTATTGTCTTCATTTCCTCCATTGATGACATTCTTATTCTTTGACCAAAACTTGGGTTTGTCATTGTTGCCATTGTTGTGGTTGTTGTTGTTGTTGTAAGAATTATTGAAAAGTTTTAGCTCTCCTTTCTTTATCATCGCATTTTCTATTTTCAAACCATTCTCAATCATCTTGGCGAAGGAGGGAGGACATTACATTTTTAATCGATAACTCATTTCACTGTTAAGATTATCAATGAATATGTCCATCTTTTCTTGATCAGGTACATCTCTTGGATACCTATTAAACATCAGTTTCCATCATTGTAATAAGATCATAAAAGATTCACCATTCTTTTGTTTAATGTTGATAAATCCAACACTATTATCTCATTCCTTACATTGTTGGAGTATTGTGAAATAAATCTATTCACAAGTTCTTCAAAAGATTTGATTCCAGATGCTAATCTTGAAAAACATTCCATTTATTGTCCATTTAAAATCCTAGGGAAAAGATGCATAAGGTAAGTTTGGTCGTGTGCAAATTCCATACTCATAGTACAAAACTCCCTAATGTGATCCTGAGGATCAGATTTTCCATCGTATTTGTCATATTTAGGGATCTTGCAATGCTGTTGAAATGGTGCCATATTCAATTTTTTATCGAAAGGATATGGGCATATATCTTCCAATGAATACTTCTTGGAGCTTGTTCCATTTTGCATATCTTGTATCTATTGTTGTAGAGTTTGCATTTGTTGAGTAAGGTTTAGCAACACATTATCCATATAGTTTCTCCTTATTTCTTCGTAAGTTCTTTTATCACTACGCTCTCTTCTTGTGTCATCGCGTTCTTTTCTTGTCTCTTCATGACTTTCTTTGTTTACATCTTCATTGTTTGGATCATCTGTGTTTTGGGTGTTACTTGTCTCTGCATTTTGTTTCAAGCTTTCTATGTTAAAATCTTGTGGCAATTTAACTCCTCACTTGCCAACATCAAAATATATTTCTCTTTTTGTTTTGCCAATAATTTTTCCATTAGTCTATCAAATTTGAAATCTTGTTCAAGGTCTCTAATGGTGTTATTGATTGCTTCTTCATCAATAGCGGTATACCCAAAAGTTTGGAATATCGAATTATCTTCTTCTTCCATTTGTTTTTGTTGTTTTCTAAGTTGTTCATATTGAGCTCTATTCCAAATTGGCATGTGATTGTTTCAAAAATTTGAAGTTTCCAAAGAACAACTCAATAAGTGATTATTGGTTTAGGAAGATATGTTTGTTGATTTTACCACTATTGTTTGTTCATTGTGATAAAGCGTCTCTTTGTTGAAAAGAACATCCTTGAAAAATTTCTCCATCAAACTCTGTCCCACAACCACATAAATAGTGATGAAAATAATGTAGGAATGTCCTATATTTTAATAAGATCTTGCGATTGATATACAAGAATCTTATTCTTTTCTGAGTAGATTTATAACTGGGTTTTCTTTTCTTAAGGCGTACTTAAAAGTCATATAAGCATCTGATAGTTTACAAGTTTGTTTGATTCCAAAGTTGGTGCAATTCTAATTTTGATATGACCTATGTTCTAAATAGGAAAGATATATCCAAGATAATGAACACAAGATGAATTGATCAAGCTTCGTGATAGAGGATTTAAAATATCCTGATGAGAAACTTCACAATGATGTTGATTTTTGCACTTAAAATGTTTGAATCAATAGCTTGTTGAATGTTTATGTTGATGGAAACCTTTCAGAAATAGCATGTTGGATTAGTGGCCCAGTTATTGAACTAGTTTGAAAATGTGTGATAGTTTAGAGACAAATCTACTCAAGAAGTGTTTTGATACTGATGCTGAAATTTTGGTTTGATATGCGTTTTAGATGTGAAAAAGCCTTTGTGCTAACTCTTGTGGCAAAGAGTGTTAACTTATGAGATAAAAGCACTATTTTGTTGCTTGAAAGCGCTATTCTGATTATGTTTCAAGGATTTTTCACAAATCCTTCAACAAGTTGTTGGATTTTTGCTCATTTTTAGATGATGATTTTCTTCAATTTTTGACCATTTTGAACATGTCATAGACATAGAAGACACAATGTTTTTGAAAAATAAAATGCATAAGCAAGTACAAATCCTATGGAAGGTTGAGACAATAATTGTTGAATCTCACATGGGGTTTCCCTTGAGGCTATGTTATTCAAAGCGAATATTTAGATGCTTAACCCCACTGGCTCCATCCTCAATGCTCACTTCTCTGGGGCAGCCAAGCACCAGTTTCCATGAAAACTCCCCATGGAAAACTTTATATCTCTACTAAGAACCATATGTGTGTGAGCTGCTTTAGAGGTCCAACCTCCTGTGCCAACAATTAGAAGGATTTTGGCAACTAGTACAAGTGGTTTTTAGTAAAGGCTTCCAGTCATGTGGTCATAGATGCGGTACTTTCAGCTCTGTAAAAACAAAAAGTTCCTAGCCTATAGAGGCTACGCTCCATAGGGTTTATGGGGAAACATAGTGTTGGTATGAACTTATTAGCACATGTTGCTTGTGACTTTCATCACAAATATGATTTATTTTGGGTTGTTCCCCTCTCACTAACCCCATCAAGGTAGCTTGGGAAGGCAGACCCTCTAAAGGTTATACATAAAAGAAAGTAGGTCTGGTTTTCTGATCACCGTATGATGGTGAGAGTATACTTTCCTACTACTTTTTCAAGCATGGAAAACATAAGTTCATTTTAGCCTTCTAAAATCTATGTGCAACTATTTTAAAGAAGTCGCTCAAAATGCAAGTTGCATGCTGTTAATTTATCCCCCTTAGTTAAGCTAAATGAGCATGACATGATGTTTTACTTTCCAAAATAAAACTCTTAATTAACTAGATGAGGAAATGTATGAAATTTGCTTTAAAAACAATCCTACACATGCATGTCAGTAGTTTGAAAATTTTAAGTTTTTGGACATTCGGACCTACAAGAAAATTATGTCAGTTGCAAATAAAAGCGCTATCCTAACAAATGCATTGTCTTTCACCTCTAAAGTGCTAACCTAAAGGACAAAACCACTAACCTGAAACACAAAAACGTTGCTATGCGGACTAAGAAGCGAGAATTCTTTGACAAAAGCATTAACCAAACTAACAAATGCGCTAACTTGAAGGACAAAAATATTGTTCTGAAGATTAAATGCATTGATTTACAAACAAAAGCGCTAACCTAAATGAAAAATGTGTTAACCTGCAGGACAAAAGCACTAACCTATCAAATAAAGGCATTGTCAGAAATCACACAGGCATGAATCTGTATTACAAATGCGTTAAAATTTTTTTTTGCGAGAATTAGACAGGATATTAGAAATAATATGCAAGGCGTCGAACCCCACGGTGGGTGGCAAAATATGTCAACTTGAATTTCATCATCAGAATACTACCTACAACATGTTAGTTTCACAAAATACAAAGGAAATGCTACAAGAAATCCAAACTCAACCAATGAAACTACATGAAATTGTTATAAAATAAAAACATTATTTTTACCTTCATGATTTAAGTCTCATTGTGTCCTAACTCCAATGTTCCTTGTTGTAGATGGTGTGCTCTCAGACAAGCACTGATAGCTTCCAAGATGGCATATGAAGAATGGACTAATAACTGATAGTTAAATGATACTATGATATGCAATACTAAATGACTATGCTAAATGATTATCCAATATGCTTCAAGATTAAAACTCACGGATGCATAAGTTTTCACAAATGATTAGCTTGAAAACTCACTTGAAGACTAACTCTTCTCAACTCAAACTCTTGATTTTATAGACTTTAAGACGATAAGATGATGTGGCCCAGATCAACGGTCATAATCAGATCTATAGATTTGGATGGCTATGAGCAAAGGTGAAGGTTGAGAGATAGGGGAAGGAGAAGACAAGTGTCACTCATCTCACCATGACTAGGTTGCTGACTAAGGGAATCTAGGGATGGTTGGAGAAGATTTAGGCATGAGAGGACAAGTGGACTCAAGTCCTTCCTAATATGTAGGGATGTTGGAGGGAATATAGAAGAAGGTTAGGAAATATGTGTACGTACACAATATTTCATTAAATTTGGAGGTTGGAGATAAATGATGAATTAATATTTAAGAAATATTAATATCTTTCGCCGCATGATTGATGAGTTTGCAAAGGAAAGATGAAGTGGAGATGGAAGGTGAGTTGGATAAGGGATTAAATAATTAAGAATTATTTAATATTTGAGACTATAGGATAGAAGAATAATCATTAGATATTAGATATTCAAATGATTGAAGGAAATAATTAAATATTTAGATATTCAATTAATTGATCAAAAGAATAATTAAATATTAGATATTTAATTAATTAGAGGAATAGGATAGATGAATTAATTAATAAAACATTTCAATTAAATTAATTAATAGAAAGACACGAAATAAATTAAATAAATTAATCTTTTCAAATTAACTATTTAATAGAAGAATAATTATTAAATAAATATGAAATAATTATTAAATAAATATGAAATATTTATTTAATTGTTCATAGTCATTTTTATGTGTATACAATTGTATATTCTTGCTCTGGGTTTTCAAAGCAATCTTTGTGTTTTGTGAATCTTCCATTGTTGTGACAGGTTATTTGCATACAGGTGTTCACTGGGTTTTGTGAGGTTGTATTTCGCAAATTTAATATGGTATCAGAGCTTTAGACCTGAGGCTTTCCTTTTCTTCACATTGAGAGATTCTACCTATATCAAGTCTTCTATGCAATTTGGGTTGATTTGGACCTCACCATTGAATCCAACATGTGTCAAATAGTCAAGATTGACCTTTTGTTTGTCAATTTTTCTTTCACGGGTTCAGATCTGTGAGGGTTTGAAAATTGAATTTTTTTTGTGATCCAGGGGCACCTATTTTTTGGAGCAATTTGGGAAAAAAAGGATGTCATGGTTGGCTTCCGGAGGCTGATTCTATGAATTTTGATATATAATTTGCTTATTTTCGATGACAGGGACATCTGCGACATGATTTTTTATTAGCACGTTTTTTGAGACACAAAAAATCCATACGGTTGTACCTGCACCTATGTCAGCAATATTTCAAAAACAAAATCAACTAGGTGGTAAAAAAAATAAAAATTGATTGGTGAGTTTTTTAATTTTTTTTGTTAATTTAAAAAAAAAAAATCAAGTCAGTGCATGTTGTTAAAAGATTTTTTTAATTAATAAAAACAAGACAACCCTTTGCAGCAAAAGTACATTGCATCAATGCTGATGTCAGCATGACATCATGCCAATGTCAGTGGTACAGATGGCTTGCATGACCCCCTGTGACCTTCTTTGTGCCCTAAAAAAGGGGTTTTTTTGTTTTGGTCATAACTTAGGCATACCATATTGTTTTTTGGTAAACGAGATATTGTTGGAAAGTTGGTTTTGTCTACTTTCCAGATATGTAGGTTTCATCACTTGGTTTTTCTTGTGATACATTCTTCATCCATTTTAAGTCAAAGGTATTATTTTCAGTCCCGAGCTCATATCTTTTCCCTAGTTTCTCTGTTTTTCGCGATTCCAGCGGCGTTGGGATGGTGTTTCAAAGATATTCACAATCATCCATGCAATTTTTTCAAATTTTACTTTAGGTACATTTTATTCAGTTTTTTGTGTTTTCACACTCTGGTGAATTACTTGGACATATGACATCATGGAAACTTCTAGTTTGTGTGGTATGACTCTTTTTTGGTTGTTCTTCAAGTATTATGTCTTTTTTTAAATATTATGAGATTTCATTGTAAGCACTCATGATTTTGTAATCGCACTAAGATAAAGTGCCTCTGTATTGCACATGTATTATGGGATCTTGCACATCAATTTTGTGCCTTATTGTACTCGCACTATGATATAAAGTGTCATGGGGTTTGATGTTTGCCTTTGTTTGCCTTCATACCTTTCTCATGCATGTGTGCCTTGGTTTGCACACCCTTTGTATTTGCTTGTACTTTCATGTTTGCACGGTCAGATGTTCTTGGTACTTCTTCATGCACTACATTATGGCTTTTAGATTTAGTGTACCTATCATAGCTCTCCCTTGTCAGCATTATGGGGGGGTTTCTACTATTGGTGCTAATGCTTCCTTGGTTTTGTATTGGAGTGAGCTATGTATTTAGTATTTGTTCCTATGTACTAGGCAATGCATCAACTGGTTACCTATGTATTTTGGTGAGATGAAATACTTACCATATGGACACTCCTGCATTCCTATTTTTGGAGGCGACCTTCCATTTTTTTATTTGATCAACTCTTTAGACTTTTGGTACTAGTGTCATTTATATCTTTGGATTCTAGATGTTTTGCCTGTGTTTTCCATCTGATTTGGATTCGAGTAGTGTCATTGAGGGCACTCATGCAGATTCATGTCTTCTTGATCTTGATCATCTTTTTTTTTTAGAGAAGATTCTTATTTTAGCATCATAGGAGTCATTCGATGGCAGTGTTTGTAGCTTTTTCATGCTTCAGTGATTCTTCATGCTCGTCTTTTGTTCCTATTTTTTGGAACATTCTTCTTTGGAGGCTTCTTAATCCTTCACTTGATCTTTCATCTCTTATTGGTAGGTGGATGAAGTGGTTGGTTACCCATTAATTTTGGTGAGATGGAATACTTATCGTATGGACACTCTTGCATTCCTATTTCTGGAGGCGGCCTTCCATTTTTTCATTTGATCAGTTCTTTAGACTTTTGGTACTCATGCCATTTATATCTTCGGATTCCAGATGTTTTGCCTGTGTTTGCCATCTGATTCAGATTTGAGTAGTGTCATTGAGGGCACTCATGGAGATTCATGTCTTCTTGATCCTGATCATCTTTTGTTTTAGAGTAGGTTCTTATTTTAGCATCATAGCAGTCATTCAATGATAGTGTTTGGAGCTTCTTCATGCTTTAGTGATTCTTCATGCTCATATTTTGTTCCTATCTTTTGGAACATTCTTGTTTGGAGGCTTCTTAGTCCTTCACTTGAGCTTTCATCTCTTCTTGGAGAGGATTTTTGTTCCCATTGGGTTTTCTCCTTTTTCTCTACTTTACAGAGATTTCATTGTACTTGGGTACCTCATCAGGCCTTGTTGCCAGGACCCATTTTTTTTTGGCTTTCATGCATCTAGTCCTTAGTTGTTTTTTATCTTCTCCCTATCTTCATCTTAAAGGTGGGTGTTCGAGTAAAGGTATTAGTTTAGTTAATTAATTAAATCACATTGATTTAATAATTAAGTCACCTTTTCTCTATTTCACTTAAGCTAAATTTATGAAGCTAAACTTAGGAATATTAATTATTAATTTCTTTTAGGGTTTTCCTTTTTATGTTTTATCTCCTTTTATAAGGATTTGTCCCTTTGTATTCCTTAACCAATCCGTTTATTATTATTGCATATTCTTGCTCAGGGTTTTCAAAGCAATCTTTGTGTTTTGTGAATTTTCCATTGTTGTGATAGGTTATTTGCATGTACAGGTGTTCACTAGGTTATGTGAGGTTGTATTTCACAACTTTAACAATTACTTTTCTCTTCTTTGAACTCTTTTACAATGTTTCGTCGAGCTATTCCAACATTTTATGCCTTATAAATAAATTCATTTCATAAAAGTTATACTACATCAATGATAGAATCACAATACTTAGTCCATGAACAACATCGAGTTCTCCATTTCCATGTCTTGCACCATATTTTTCATTTCTTTAATCTCCTCTTATATCTACATATATTAGGATTGAAACTCCTTGAGCCTTATTAAATACTTGGTCATGACTAATTTGCAAATTTTTTACTTTCATCTTCCATCATGTCATATCTATATTGGTCTATAAATAATGCTTGTGAATTTAACTTCAAACAATATTGAGTTGTTGTTTATGACAATGACTAACCAAAAAATTAAAAACAACACATTATACAATTTTTTTTACCTTAAAAAATATAAATATAATAAAAATTAACTTGGTTGCTTTATTTATCACCCATTCATTCCTTCAATAATAATACCACTAGAAAAATTGTTTGAACGAAACATGAAGTTAATATTTTATGTCAATTATGGTTTCAATAATTTGGTACTTTTAACTTATTACCTCCTCCTCCTTTCATTAATAACACTTCTATTAAAATTTAAATGAAATGTGAAATCAATTAGGATCAATTATTCTTGTGGCTAGGAATTCGAAAATCATCACAAGCAAATCAATACTAATCTAGCTCAATCACAAAAGCTCAATGCAATGATCAATCCTAAACACACTCAATAAAGACATGAAAGCAAAACATTCAAGATTGAAAACTAAGCAAACCAAATGCAGATCTGAATGTCTCCTTCATGTGGCTCCATTGTCCTTCTTTCTTCTTCAAATAGGTTTATTTGTGGATCTC
Organism: Cryptomeria japonica; assembly: GCF_030272615.1. Taxonomy (NCBI): domain Eukaryota; kingdom Viridiplantae; phylum Streptophyta; class Pinopsida; order Cupressales; family Cupressaceae; genus Cryptomeria; species Cryptomeria japonica. The sequence goes on from NC_081408.1 coordinate 717,884,419, forward strand.
ACCTACAAGTGCATACACAGATGAAAGCAAGTAGACAAGATAGTAGCGCAAGAATAGTCGAAGCGTGATTGATTCGACAAAGTGATTAGTTGGGATTGAAGAAATTCATCCAATTTATAGACAAATTGGAGAGATGACAAGATTAGCATGAATAAACTCGAATGGAAATTGCAAATCAAAAATGTCAATTATGACAAATTATGACAATTTTGCACTTTCTATGCAAGATTGATTGATTGATAATTATGACAAAATTATGACACATTTCTATGTCAAAATTGATTGATTGTAAATTATGACAAATTATGACAAATTGAAATGTCATTTCCATGAAATTAGGAGGAAAATAGGAGAGAATTGAAAATTAGATGAAATAGAAATTTGGAAATTAGGAATTAGAAATTGATGAAAATTAGGAAATTAGGAATTAGGAGAAATTAGATAAATTAATTAATAATTTGTCATTTATTAATTAATTCACAAAAAGAGGAATAATTAGTTAGCCAATTAAATAAACATTTAATTGTGACACGAAGACTTAGGATAAATAAATAATTTATTAATCCTAGAGGGAGAAATGACAAACAAGGTTAAATGATTAAATCATGAAACCCTAGAAGATGAATTAGCAATGCAAGGATGACAATTAGGTCCTGATGTAAGATTGATTTGATGTCAATTCGATTTGATCATGATTTTGAATTGATAAATGACCAATGTGATAAATGATTTGATTGAGAAATGCACCAATTGACGAGGAACAATGACTAATTGATCCAAATTGACATGATTGAGAAAGACGACGACTATCGATGACAAATTGATCACAAAAATGACAAGATTGAAAAGAGAACAACGATCGATGACAAATCGATCACAAGTCGACAAGATTGAAAATGACAACGATCAATGACAAATCGATCGCAAAATGACAAGATTGAAAATAACAATGATCAATGACAAATCGATCGCAAAACGACAAGATTGATAAGAGGACAAAACCCTAACTAGGATTGAAGATGTCCAAAATGATGACAAATGAGCATGCACATTGATGCAACAGGATAGGATTGACCATAATCATGACTAGAGATTGTTGTCGACAAGACCAAATTTGTAGGTGAGACAAATGAAGAATGCAGAAAAATGACTCGATGCTCGCAAATGATAAAGACCAAGTGTGAATCATAGGAGAAATGTTAATGCGACGCAAAAACCTAAAAAATAAGGCAATGCGCAAATGTTAAAGTATGACTCCGCAAGCGTGGACCATTTTTAGACGTCTACATTTTGCCCCTCTTTGAGACAATGCGATTTTAAGTGTTGTTTCAAAGAACAATAATGGAAATGCCCCAGACAATGACAATGACATATGCATGCCCCCTCAAAGAATTGGCCGGAAATGTCCAAAAAAGAGGCCAATTGATCGACAAGAATGATAGAAAATGATAGGAGCAAATAGACTGAAAATCAGAGATTGGATGCATGAAGGACAAGCAAATGATGGTGACAAAGACTGTGACCAGCATAAGATGGAGAGGGTGCACGCCCATCTATGCACTGACAAAGATCTATAAATGAGACCAAGAGAGTGAAAATTGCTCATTTGCACTAGCTAAAGAGGAGAATTTGTTGCTTTGGAAAAGGACACTTGCAGAGAGATGGCAAACATTCCAATGGTAGATCACCTCGGAGAATGTGTATGCACTTACAGACGACTGGATGACGCGGGAGCAATGATATGTATCTCAAAAACCCATATCATCAATTTCATGAATTTGACTTACTTGCGGGACATTGTGGGGCCCACAGGGAATGCAGCAATTGACTTTTGCACTTATGTAGGGTGAATCCTGCACTTGTGTAAGGTCTTCTGTGCTTGTGTAGGGTACACAGACATAGGATGCTTGACACAGGCGCAGTTGTGCATTGGCAACTCAATTTTGGTCTGAAATGACATACGAATGATCCGAAAAGGGGGGATAAGGGTAGGATAGGTCAAAATAGATAAAGAACACCCTGATTTGGCCATGAAACAAGGAAATACAACCCATAGGAGCAAACCCTAAAACTGACAAAGTGTGCCCCAATTGTGATGCAGAGTCGACAATATCCATTGATCACACGGGAGAACCGACCTGATTGCTTCATGTTACGACATAGACTCAGGAGCATGGATAGAGATACATTAGCAGGACTTGGGATATACTATGTCACATTCATGCCTGAGATTAGGGAAAACATAGGACTACTTACCGCATTGGCAGAGCGATGGCATTCAAAGACTTCTTCATTCCATCTGGCGACTGGAGAGGCAACGGTGACACTAGAGGATGTATGACGTATCCTCCGCATTCCGATTCATGGGGAGATGATAGAGTATGACCCAGTGATAGGGAGAGATGCATTGTGTAGATTATTTGAGTGTGATGCAGATGATCTGGATATCGTATAGAGGGAGATCGACTAGGAGACCATGGCATCAGAGTACGATCGATGATATGTGGTGATAGCAGTGGTGATAGCATGCCTATTAGTAGGGGACAGACGAGGACATGGATTCCCTATTGGATGGGGAAGAGTGCTAGAGTGGATGGCGATAGAGGGGATGAAGATGATGAGGGGAATGATGATTATGAGCCAGACTCAGCCGATCAGGAGTCATTGTAGGATATACCCATAGAGCCGGAGACAGCTAGGATAGAGGAGATGGAGATGTGCAGGGCTACCATAGCGAGTCAGCATGATCACATTGCGACATTAGAGAGATAAAATGCCATCTTGAGGATAGAGCATGATTAGTTCAGAGCAGAGATAGCCAGACTTACAGCGGCTCGAGATACAACAATAGCTCAGGCACAGCGAGAAGAATAGAGAGTCACTGAGTACATTGGGTCGATTAGGGACGCCAGTGCATGGGAGATGGCACAGATGCTGGTAGAGATCAGAGAGGAGATACGCCATTGGAGGACACTATATGAGAGTGTCATTCTACCAGATCAGAGAGCAACTTCATATCAGGCACGATTGAGGACAGAGAGCAGGGCACACTCTCGGAGGTCATTGAGCAGCATGGGGTGAGTGGACCTATGAGACCACCATAGCCAGGACCAGGAGGGACATCATCTCTGAGACATGGAAAGGATGAGGAGGACAGAGGGAGCACCCAGTGACAAAGGCATGTGCTCCTTAGGATAGACAGATGTAGTTTGACATTATGTAGTCAGCCTGCGGGCCATACTGAGGACAGACAGTCCAATTTTGTACTCCGATATTATTTTGATATGTGATATGAAATGCATCGATATGATGGGATGCAATATGTTATGACTTATAGTTATTTTCCATGTATGGATGACTTATGCACTATTTATAAACATGTATGGATATATTTTTATGTATTTTTGATGCATTTATAATATGAAATGGATAAAATGCTTAATATGATACTCGATGTAATGCAAATGTACTAACCAACGAATGCAGGATGCAGCTTATGTGTTTGGGGAAATTGGAGCACTAGACCGAACTGACTATCTGAACTGATAGAAGAAATGTTAGTAAGAAGAAATGAAACAGAGGATAGTTAGAGACGAAGAAAAACTTGCTTTCAGTAATGCACTTTGTAGGTGAGAACCTTTATTTAATATAGCAAAATGGATGCGTAGCATCATGGCATTGAAGGCCAGAGCTAAAATGCAACCCTTTTTGCAAAAGACATACACATCGCAGACAAAAAGCAATCACAACAAAAAAAGAAAGGACCATGAACCATCCCGGTCACTCTAAATCACTCAGTGACATCATCGAGCAACATAGGAACATGATCGAAGATAAATCAATAAATGATAAGACTCGCCAATTCCAACAAGTCAAACAAACATCTTGATCTTCATTGTCAAAAGTTGAAAGTGTTGATAGGATGATCATGTTGTCTAGTTTCAGGACATGTGGTACCCCGTCTAAGATAGGACACAGTCTGGTTTTGAGTATACCACACCCTGTATAAGACCCATGATAGTGTGCCAAAGATGAATGATTTTGATGTTGATTGAGTGACATGACAATCTTAATTAGTTTGAATGTCTAGTTTGATTGAAAAGTTCATCTGTTAATGCATGATTTCATTAAAGCGTAGTGTGTGATTGCATGTCGTTGGAGGGATGCTTAGTGATCTGTCTATGCACAAAGCGGATTTTTTTTGTTTTTTCGAGTTTTACAATTTTTTTGTGTTCATTTTTTCAGGACTTTTTTTTGACTTTTTAGGGATTTTTTCAAGACATTATTTGACTTTTTATGATTATTTTAGGACATTTTTCAATTTTTTTGGATTATTTCAGGACATTTTTCAAATTTTTTTTGGATTATTTCAGGACATTATTCAATTTTTATGATTTTGCCCCCAGTGTCTAGCAAGGCATGGAATATGACAGGTGAATAAATAGGCTTGCTGAAATGATGGTGGATAGAGGGAAGACAAAGGCCTTTTATTATGAAGACAATGCAGATGCAATTTTCAAGGGCTATTGTGTGATGGGACAAGAGACTAGATATGACAATGTAAAGTAGTGACATGGCATGAGGGACATGTCAAGAGGTGTTTGAAACCATGTTTAAATTTTGCGTCCTTATGTCAGATCAAGATCAAGGAATGAAAAAAAAAGAGTGTATGGATAGTGATAAGATATGGATAGGATAAGCAAGACAAAGAATGGATAAGGGACATGGACTGAAGGTCGGGATAGGATACGGGATAGTGACAGAAAGTTGCAATAAGACAGGGAATATGGATGAAAAGTTATAATAAGAAAATGGATAAATGACCAAAAGCTATGATGGACTAAAAGCTACAAACAAGATGCATGATGCTCATGAAGATCCTCAACCTTGTCAAGATCAAAGGTGGAAAGAGGAAATGGACATGAGGGACAATAGGATAATGGAGGGGACTAGGACATGATAGGATAATGAAATGCAATAGGATATGAAGGAGGAAACCTTACCCCTAGTGTGATGTGCAAGAAGTTCATAGATTACGCATGATGCATGTTTGCCAGGTTTTCATCATGGTACTTGCCCAAGGCGCATGTTTGCCAAGTTTTCACCAATGGAAGAATTATTTTTGCTTTACTTTTTTCTTTTGTCTTTTTTTCTTTTTTCACTTTTTTTTTTTTTTGTATTTTGACTTTTTCAATAGAAGATAGACACATGATAGGGGATGGAAGAAGGACTCAAGCATCTTTTTGTTTGGATAGTAGCCTTGAAAAAAAAATGGACCATGACCTGTAAAAGTATGCTCAAAGACGTTGGTAGGATAAGGACATGGAAAATAAGATGAAACTAAGGCAAGGATTTATGTAAAGGATAGGACCAGAGGGATGGAAGGATGGAAAATATGCATTGGATAATGGATAGGGTATTGGAAGAATTGGGCTTTAGTGGATGGAAATGAAGGCAACATCAACATTGGCACACACCTTGAGGGGTGATGGACTGATGGAGGAAAAATGTATTTTGGATATTGAGATTTTGATGGAGGAATAGCTTGGGATTTTGGGACATAAGGGCCCAAAACGGATGAAGAAGGTGGTGAAGGAACAAATTTGAGAGGTTTGGATGGAGGAATAGCAATTTTGGATGCCAAGTTGGATTTTTATTTTTGTGCTTCAAGAAGCTGCTTAGGAACCCACATGGTTTTTGATTTTTCATGCTTTTGTGGTTCCTTGGAGTGCATTGCTTGCATAAGGGATTTAGGAACCCATATATATTTTGAATTTTGTTTTTGAGCAATGGGCCTTTGTGACCTTTTGGATTTTTCCTTTTCTTTTTGGATCATATTTTTCTTTGCTTTGACATGTGGATTATATTGGACATGTTGATCCTTGAATACATGTGGATTTCTAGAGTTATGACTTTTATACTCGGCATCCAAATTGCTTGGAGGGGGAAATGAATGCATGGATGGATATGAATGAAGTGGAGTTCTTTTGGATGGATAAAATTTACTCTAGGATGTATGCCTTTGCTAACCTTGCATAGAGAACGAAGGGATATAAGGACCTAAGATGGATGGAAAGTATGATGGGGAAGGTGTATGTTGTGATTTTGATGGAGGGATACCAACGTCTTGAGAGTGAATTATGTAGACATGACCCTTAACATTTTATTTAACATGAAGGGATTCTTGCTTATGGAGATCTACTCCTTTTCCTTTATGAATATCTTGACTTGTAGGATACTCTTTTCTTTGGGAAGAGGACGTGAGTCCATTATGAGGTGGATATGATATGAGAGAAATAATAAGATCTTGAAGTGGATCGGATTACACCAAAGTGGAAGAACCCATTATTCATGTCGAGGGTTCATGAACATCTTGCACTAACACGTTAGAATCATGAGGGGGATTAGGATCATGAGGGGGACTAGGATTGTGTTGTGGACATGGTTCAATGACAGGCTCTTCAAGAGATGGAATGGGAGAAATAATGGGATCATCAAAAGAAATGTGATCTTGGAGTGTATATGGAGCATTAAGACAAGGATCTTCTGGAGGATTTAAAGGAATAATTTGATCTTGACAAGGAGGAAGATCATTGGAAGCCTCTTTAAAGTTTCTTTGCTCTTGAATTTTAATGGGATCATTGGAAAGGATAGAAGGGATGTCTTGATCTTTCTTAGGAAGTGGAATGTCAATGGGATTGGAAAGGACATTTTTTTCATGAAATGGAAGGGGATCATTTGGGATTGGATGGACTGGGATATCTTGATCTTGCTTGGGGAATGGAGTGTCAATAGGACTTTGGATAGGATGGACAAGAATAGGGGAATCATCGTGAGTGTCTGGGAACATGGAGTCCTGGTCAACAATTGGATGGGATGATAAGGTTTCAGGATCTTGATCTTGATTTTCTTTAGGACTCATTTCTTCATGCTCTAAATTATCCTCTTGACATGGGGTTGGACTTTGGATATGCATGGAGGATTCTGACAAGGGATCAATGTTTTGGCATGAAGGAAATGCACTTTGAACATTTGTGATGGATTCTGGCAAGGAATCAATGCTTGAACATGAGGAAGAGGGACTTCGAATGGGGTCCTCTAAAATAGGTAATGGCAATAAAGTGCATGGTGGCATTGGGTCTTGTATTTCTAAAACATGACAAGGATGTGCATCATGAATTGGATTGTCTTGGGAATCAATTAGGGATAGCCCTTGGATAATTGCATCCTTGGGTGTATTGTTTGATGAGGACAATATGGAAGGTTCTTGTGAAACTTCTAAAGGTGTAGGGATAGATGCCACTGGAGAGTCAATTTGTTTGTGGGGGGATGAGGCATTGCTAGACATAATTGTATTATCTTGATCTTCCTCAAAGAACTCACTTGGTAGTTTCCTTAAGATCCTTGCAATAAAGCCACCTTTCTGTCAAGGTTTTGACATGGTTGTATCTAGAATTTGAACTTGTTTGGCAAGAATTTGGTCCTAGTTTGATGTCATGTTTTGATTTCGAACTAGATGTTGATCAAATTGGTTTGACATGTTCAAAATTTGGCTTGGTGTATGCTGCAACCTTTGTTTTTGAATGTTTGGTTGTGGTTGTTGACATTGATATGTTGATATTCCACCATTGGTTGAACTATTTGTTGACATTGTATACTTGGTTGGACATATTGTTGAAATTGGACCATTGGTTGTATATGTTGGACCATTGGTTGTGTCTATTGGAAATGTTTGAACTGTTGAACAATTGGTTGTGATGGTTGAAAATTTGATTGATAGTAAACACCTTCTTGTTCTTGTTGTGAAGGCACATAATGTTGTTGAAATTGATGTTGTCTCTTTTATTGAAATTGTTTCATCATCTCTATTTGTGAGAGGAGAGCTAGTATGTCTGATCATTCAAGAAGAGATCTTACATCAATTGGCTCAGTCTTTGGATTTCGACCTAGAAATTTTTGAAACATTTTGGACATTTGTGATCTATTTTAGCATCATAGGAGTCATTCAATGGCAGTGTTTGTAGCTTTTTCATGCTTCAGTGATTCTTCATGCTCGTCTTTTGTTCCTATTTTTTGGAACATTCTTCTTTGGAGGCTTCTTAATCCTTCACTTGATCTTTCATCTCTTATTGGTAGGTGGATGAAGCAGTTGGTTACCCATGAATTTCGGTGAGATGGAATACTTACCGTATGGACACTCTTGCATTCCTATTTCTGGAGGTGGCCTTCCATTTTTTCATTTGATCAGTTCTTTAGACTTTTGGTACTCATGCCATTTATATCTTCGGATTCCAGATGTTTTGCCTGTGTTTGCCATCTGATTCAGATTCGAGTAGTGTCATTGAGGGCACTCATAGAGATTCATGTCTTCTTGATCCTGATCATCTTTTGTTTTAGAGTAGGTTCTTATTTTAGCATCATAGCAGTCATTCAATGATAGTGTTTGGAGCTTCTTCATGCTTTAGTGATTCTTCATGCTCGTATTTTGTTCCTATCTTTTGGAACATTCTTGTTTGGAGGCTTCTTAGTCCTTCACTTGAGATTTCATCTCTTCTTGGAGAGGATTTTTGTTCCCATTGGGTTTTCTCCTTTTTCTCTACTTTACAGAGATTTCATTGTACTTGGGTACCTCATCAGGCCTTGTTGCCAGGACCCATTTTTTTTTGGCTTTCATGCATCTAGTCCTTAGTTGTTTTTTATCTTCTCCCTATCTTCATCTTAAGGGGGGGTGTTCGAGTAAAGGTATTAGTTTAGTTAATTAATTAAATCATATTGATTTAATAATTAAGTCACCTTTTCTCTATTTCACTTAAGCTAAATTTATGAAGCTAAACTTAGGAATATTAATTATTAATTGCTTTTAGGGTTTTCCTTTTTATGTTTTATCTCCTTTTATAAGGATTTGTCCCTTTGTATTCCTTAACCAATCCATTTATTATTATTTCATATTCTTGCTCAGGGTTTTCAAAGCAATCTTTGTGTTTTGTGAATTTTCCATTGTTGTGATAGGTTATTTGCATGTACAGGTGTTCACTAGGTTCTGTGAGGTTGTATTTCACAACTTTAACAGTTACTTTTCTCTTCTTTGAACTCTTTTACAATGTTTTGTCGAGCTATTCCAACATTTTATGCCTTATAAATAAATTCATTTCATAAAAGTTATACTACATCAATGATAGAATCACAATACTTAGTCCATGAACAACATCGAGTTCTCCATTTCCATGTCTTGCACCATATTTTTCATTTCTTTATTCTCCTCTTATATCTACATATATTAGGATTGAAACTCCTTGAGCCTTATTAAATACTTGGTCATGACTAATTTGCAAATTTTTTACTTTCATCTTCCATCATGTCATATCTATATTGGTCTATAAATAATGCTTGTGAATTTAACTTCAAACAATATTGAGTTGTTGTTTATGACAATGACTAACCAAAACATTAAAAACAACACATTATACAAAAAATTTTACCCTAAAAAATATAAATATAACAAAAATCAACTTGGTTGCTTTATTTATCACCCATTCATTCCTTCAATAATAATACCACTAGAAAAATTGTTTGAACGAAACATGAAGTTAATATTTTATGTCAATTATGGTTTCAATAATTTGGTACTTTTAACTTATTACCTCCTCCTCCTTTCATTAATAACACTTCTATTAAAAATTTAAAGAAATGTGAAATCAATTAGGATCAATTATTCTTGTGGCTAGGAATTCGGAAATCATCACAAGCAAATCAATACTAATCTGGCTCAATCACAAAAGCTCAATGCAATGATCAATCCTAAACACACTCAATAAAGACATGAAAGCAAAATGTTCAAGACTGAAAACTAAGCAAACCAAATGCAAATCTGAATGTCTCCTTCATGTGACAAATTGATCGTAAAAATGACAAGATTGAAAAGAGAACAACGATCGATGACAAATCGATCGCAAGTCAACAAGATTGAAAATGACAACAATCAATGACAAATCGATCGCAAAACGACAAGATTGAAAATAACAACGATCAATGACAAATTGATCACAAAACGACAAGATTGATAAGAGGACAAAACCCTAATTAGGATTGACGATGTCCAAAATGATGACAAATGAGCATGCACATTGATACGACAGGATAGGATTGACCAAAATCATGACTAGAAATTGTTGTCGACAAGACCAAATTCAAAGGTGAGACAAATGAAGAATGCAGAAGAATGACTCGATGCTCGCAAATGATAAAGACCAAGTGCGAATCATAGGAGAAATGTTAATGAGATGCAAAAACCTAAAAATAAGGCAATGTGCAAATGTTAAAGTAGACTCCGCAAGCGTTGACCATTTTTAGACGTCTACAATTGTTTCAACTCTCTACTACTTTTGTCTCTTCATTTTACTACTTATTAACATCCTCGCATAACTTTATTTAGAGTATAGAAACCAATGTTATATCTCATACATCATGCTCATTCCTAGGATCCTATATTATCCCATTCCCTATGTTTCTTATACAAGCTTCAAAGATACTCCTTCCTTCACCCATCAACCGTCAATCATCATGACACGATCACCGGTTAGGAGGGACCTCAAAGCGATCAATCTAAACCAATCAGCAAGAGTAAACACAACAAACGCAAAAAGATATGATGGAGGCAATGCAAAACAGATTATTTTATTTTATGAAAACTAATTACAACCAACCGATAACAACTGGGCTATAGAAACCATCTCACAAGCCTACTAAAACATGCTCAAAGTACATAATAGGTCACAACTAGGACCTTCAATCTTAAGATCTATCTTCTATGCCCAATCTAGCTACTTGATTGTTTGATCATTACATTATAATGCTTAACACAATGATTTATACGATCCAAGGGGATCTGGTCGGTCCAAAAATGGATCAAAACCCAAAGAATAAGACCTAACATGTAAAACCAACAAGGTCGGCCTTTGCCAAGAGATTCTTCTAGAAAATCCAAAGGATGAAGTGTAGATCATGGGAAAAGGTCTGCCACACACCAAGGAACATTGGAATCAACACCCAAGGCTCTGCAAGCTTCAGAAGGGGTTCCCATAGATCACCAAAATAGGTCCAGGCAACCGGTAACAAGAAACTATCAATCAGTAACAGGGAACTGTCAAGGAAACCAATAGCGATAACTTGCCGAAAAATGAACCAAATGTGATGCATTCTGGAAATAAGAAAGATGATCAAGTCTTCAAGTAGAATCCAAATCCACAGGATCCAATGAGCCAAAACCAGGACATACAGAAAGAAATGTTGAAACTAAAAATAGAAAGCAAAACAAAAAGAAAATGTTTTTGGCTGATGCAAGATTTCTATGAACCGAAGATGCTCCTACATCAAACATCAGGGGTTATTGAAAAAGTGAGCCACTCACTTTGTTGGGGCCAAAGGAAAACCAAGGTAGTCTACCTCTTCCTGAAAAATCCCAGATGAATCTTCAATTGGTATGTCCTTCTAGTTCACAAGATACTACTTATACTAACTGCTCTAGGTACTACACCCAATCCTACTGTCCAAAATGTCTTCAATCTGATCTGGTTCCTTCTGGGGAAACTATTTCTCCAAGTCTGCAATATTGTCCTCGCTGAATTTTAGTTCATAATACTCATGAAGATCTACAATGTTAAACACAGGCAAAATACTCAAACTATCCGGTAACTCCACTTCATATGCAATTCCAGAATTGAACTTCCTCAAAATCCTGCAAGGTCCAAACTTTTTCATCTCCAATTTGTTATAAGATCCAAATAGGAATCTTTCTTTTCTCAGATATACCATCACTTCATCACCAAATTCAAATTGCTTATGTCTCCTCTTCTCATTTACCTTCTCCTTCTACTTGATGTTCATGTCCTTCAATGCTACTTAACCTGAATATGCAAAGCTTCCATGTGATCTACAAAGTCTTCTACTTCTGAACTTCTCTAGTCTTCACTGCTAATATCTCTTAATTCTGATATACCTCTAGGATGCACTCGGATAACAATCTTAAAAGGTGTCCTTTAAGTACTCTTGTTTACTAAATTGTTGTAGGCAAACTCTGCTTGTGCAAGGATCAAATCCCAACTTTCGGACTTATCTCCAACTAAACATCTCAATAAATTTCCCAAGCTCTAGATAACTACTTATGTCTTCCCATCAGTTTGTGGATGAAAATTAGAGCTGAACTTCAAATTTGTCTTCATCTTCTTCCAAAGTGTTCTCCAAAAATAGCCAACAAACTTAGTGTCTCTGCCTAAAACTATGCTCTTAGGTAATCCATGTGTAACGTCCTAAAATTACGACACTTGCAATTTCGACTGCATTTGGGTCTTCACGATGGCGATGCAACACGAAACCTGAATGGAGACCCCGAAACTTGTTCATGACATCAAAAACTGCATTTTTCAGCACCCTGGCCTGATCCTCCTTGCACCCTGCTATCCTTGGAGGTGGGACCATGGTGCCCAGCGCCCTGGTCCTTCAGGACCATGGCGCCCAGCGCCCTAGTCCCTGGCCCTATTTTGGGCTCGGTCTCTTATGGGGCTTCGGGTCTTTAAGTTTGCAAATTGGAAAATAAGGTTGCTATGTCGGCCCAAGGTCAGAAAAATCAGTCTATCAGCCCTAATTGACAAGTATATAAACTACATTTCCTCTCCCATTTTAAGGAGGGAAGGGCATATGTGTACAAGACGCGGAAATGATATTCAAATATTCAAGCATTCAAGCATTCCTTCAAGCAATTGATCATTCTAAGTCTCCATTCAAGGCTAAGTGTTGCATTCAAGACAAGGATTCAACCATTGAAGAGGAGATCACTTAGAACATACAACATACAACAACATTTACACCTTCGCATGTAAGAATACAAACATTCTTACAACAAGGTATCAGTACTTGTTTACATTACAATCATTTACATTTACAGCATTCTCATTTCTTGGTTAATTCCAAAACTGGGGTTTGACCTAAGGGCAAACCCCTAATCCCTAACCCCCCAATCATCCTCACTTTTCTGTGTGTAGGTTGCAGGTATGCTGCTGTAATTGAAGATCTGGAATCCTTGTGCAGAGACGAACAGATCCCCTTTCGTTTCGCGGATTTTTCGGAGGATCGTGTGCACGTAGGGCGCCATCGTCCCATCAACTTTCGCTCAAATTTGTAGGACAGCATCGTCTCAACATTTTACTGCTAATTCCAGGTGTGCAGCTTCATCCTATATTCCTATCTCTGTTTATAAGTGAATCTTTCTCACTTTACATGCATTCCTAGCTCAATCCTTCTATCTGCATTCTTTACAAAAGAGGGTAGACTTGCTATCACAACCCTTGAAACTCATTTAGAATCCAATCTTGCATTGTGTGGGATTGGATCTTGTGGGTTTCAACCCCTCTTTTGAATGTAAAGTCTCCCCTAAGTGAAAACCGTCAACCCTAGTGACCTCCTTTCTCTCTCCTTGGAGTGGTGGGGGGAACACTTAGGGTTCGATCGCGATTTTCTTCTTTACATTTTGGTTAACTCGACATGAACATCCTTTCTGATTATTCATGGTTAGATCTGAAAATTGGATGCCTTGATTACATTTCCATGTTTGATCTTTTGCAAATTTTAGAGGATAATTGCATAAAATCCCTAAATTTTCTTTTTAGTAATTGAGCTTGTGAAATGTTTAATTGTTAATGCTTATTTCAGATCTACCCTTCTATTGCAAATTATCAGTTCATATTTGTGCTTTAATTCTGAAAATTAAGTGGTTAAGTGTCAAAACCCTAATTTTTAAAACCCTCTTGATTCAACCTTTGACCGACAATTTCACTGATCAAAACATTTCCAAATCGGCTGTAACTTTGGATTCCGCAACAAAATCATAATATCTTTCATCCCTGAAAATTTGGAAAAAAGTTGCAAGGACTGTGTGCACCCCGAGTGCCATCATCCCCGACATTTTTTCTGAAATTTCAGGAGCTAGATCTTACTGTATTTTTCTACTAAAATCCAGAATCTTGGCTGATTTCATCAATTCTAACACATTCAAAATTAAAGTCAAAGTTGGTCTAGTGATTGCTTGGATTGAGGCTTTTAATCATTCAAAAATTGTTGAAATTGGAATTTTGTGTCAAAATTGTGTTTCTTACTGTCTTAAATCTGAAAAGTGTGTTGGCATTCATTCGAAATTTCAGTGCTTTATTCAAATTCTTGCAATTTGTGACTTTTGAAATTAAGTGTTTAATTGCAACAACTTTGATTTTCGCTTTCAAAATTGAATTTTGCGTGAAATTGAGTCAACTTTTAAATTTCAAAGCTTGCATTGCTCTTAGTATTCCCTCTAAAATCATAAAATTCAAAATTTCAGTTTCCCTCTCTTTTTCAAAATTCAAATTTTGCATTTTTCAACAATCTTGGTAGGGTTCAATTTTGAGATTGCAACTTTAATTTGGCCTATCTACAGATCATAAAATCACTCAATTTTTTCAGATTTGTTTTAAAATCATCATGACTTTCATCCCTGAAAATTTCAAAAAAAGTTGCGAGGACCGCGTGCACTCCGTTCGCCACGGTCCCTGACTTTTTTTCCAAAAATTCGGGAGATTGTCGTGATTGCATTTAACAACTTAAATCCAGGAGATTGGCTAATTTTATTGAAATTTGCTACCTCTAAATTCAAAATCTTCTCTCCCTCTCTAGTGCATGAGTTTCACAACAATAAGCCCTACTTACACTATTCCCGTTAGACGAAGCCGTAGAATTAAGTCTTTCCAAGGTTTAATTATTGAGGAGATGGAACCTAATTTGAATAGAATTTTTAATGAGGACATGGGTAATTCCTCTAATCCTCCTAATGATGAAGAAGCTCTCCATGAGGTTTCTGTAGAACAACTTTCGAAATTGGATAACCAATTTGATGATTTTCAGCAATGGATGTCTCAAGAGTATCCCGATAGTCAAGCTCTTTCATTAATTGAGGGTCTAAAACGTATGGTTCAAAGTGATAAGAATGGAATTGATATTTTGTGTGGTATTGCACACATTGTGGATTCGAATGTGATGCCTATGAAGAGTTGTGCTGAAACTTTAGGTTATACACAACCTCCCACTCAAGTTAATCATTATATTCCTTTGACAACTTCTATTGCTAGCATACCTACCTTTACATCAAACATAATGACTACTTCTATACAAGACATTCCGCCTATGATCACCAGTCATGGGGGCAATCCTTCCTCTTCAATTAACCCTCTTTCTTCATTCAATCCGACTTCTTCATTCATTCCTTCAATGAGTGTCCCTATTACATCTCCACAAATGAACATGACGCAAGGGGGTAATTCATTCAACCATTCCATTCCTCCTTGTAGTGCTCCTCTTTTCCAATCATCTCCTATGACTAACTATCATAGTGTCCCACCACCTTACTCTCAATCAATACCTTCTTTCAATAACATAATACCTCCATCACAATCTAACACGTCTAATATGAACTCTTCGACTGAAGTGACCATTAATAATCTTGCACAAACTGTCTCTTCTTTACAGCAACAAATTGCCTCTATGAATCAATCTAAGTTTAGTGTGCCCACATTTGATGTTGCGAGCCCACTTTCTCTTGACATTGTTCAAGCTATCCCTCCTAAACATGTTGAAATCCCGCATTTGGAGCTTTATAATGGTAAAGGTGATCCTCTAACACATGTTAAGACTTTTCAAACAATATGTACCAATTTTGCTTATGACCAAAGGTTGCTTAAAAAACTGTTTACTAAGACATTAAGAGATAAAGCCCTACAATGGTATTGCTCATTGCCTTCTTATTCTATTACTTCTTTCAAACAACTTGCAAATGCTTTTATTCAACAATTTCAAAACAATATAAGTCCTAAAGTTACTTTGATTGATTTAATGCATTGTAAACAAGGTGTTAAAGAAAAAGTGACTGATTTCATTGGTAGATATAAGCATTTGTATGCTCAAATCTCTTTTCCAGTGCCTGACAATGATATTCAAAGAATCTTTATTTCTAATTTACAAAAAGATATTAGAGAAAAACTTTTGTTTTCTGAGTTTACTTCTTTCCAACAGTTGTGTGCAACTCTTCACAATAATCAACTGACTGTGAGTCAAATGGAACAAGCAAATCCTATGGCTCCGAGTGATAAGGGTGATAGTAGTCAACAACCATTTGGGAAGTTTAAACCGAACAAAGAGTCCATTAAATTCAATGAAAACATCATCAACAACAATGTGAATGCAGCATCAGGTGTGCCTCCTATTTCTAAGTTTTTCAAGAAAGAAAGAAAGTTTACTCCTTTGAATGAATCATTGCATAGTATTATGAATAAGTTATTGGAACAAAATGTGCTTACTCTCCCTCCTATAAAGCAAATAGATCCTGCAAAGATTAATTCACCCTATTTTGATAACAAATCTTTTTGTCAATTACATCGTCAACCTAGGCATGATACTGAAAAATGTTTTGTTTTAAAGGGTAAAATTCAAGATTTGATTGATAATAATACTATCTCTGTTTCTGGTATGAATGATAAAGGTAATACATCTGTAGCTCCTCCTAACCAAAATCTTAAGATTTTTACTGATCCATTACCTTCTCATACCTCTAATGTGATTGAGACTAATGATTCATCTTTCTCATCTGATGGTCTTGTGTCTATGACTCCGAATGTGATTAACTTTGTAGAGTAGCAAGAAAACCCTAAAGAACCTTCCATCACATTTGATTCTAGTGAAACTATCAGGGCACCTGATGGTCCTTTATATATAGTTGCAAAAGTCAAGAATACACCTTGCCGTGGAGTGCTTATTGATTCTTCTTGCATGGTTAATATTATTACTAAAGAATTTCTCTTTACTTTACAATTGAATCAAGTGATCTATGACAAAATAGATGTGATTGTGAAATTATTTGATACATTTTCTTCTCCTGCAATTGGTTCTATTACATTACCTATTGAGGTCCATAACAAATCCCTTGATGTGAACTTTGCTATTATTCCTTCATCTGAACAATTTCGTGTGAAGCTAGGCTATCCTTGGCTATCTTCCATGAAAGCTATTGCTTCTCCTATTCATAAATGTTTGAAATTTCCCCATAATGGTGAAGTTGTTACTGTCAATCATAGTCTCTTTAAACTAGCTGAAAGAACTTCTAGCGTTTCTATTGATTATTTTTGGCCTAAACAATTCCAACCTCTTCCACCGGGAAGTGATCATCTTTTCAAATCTTATCAAAAGTGGAAAACAGATATGATCCTATCTCTAAGTGAACCTAGAACACCCAAACTTGATATTCCTATCGTTCTTGAGAAGGAAGTTCTTCCTTTGAAAGATAAAACTAATGTCTTTCCTCAAGAAGATTCCCAACCTATTCCTATGGATGTGACTATGTCTATATCTAATAAACTTTCTAAAAGTAGGCCTATACCTCCTCGTCATGATGGACTTGGTCTCCTTCCTAAACCAAATATTCCTCCTTTATATGGAGCAGTTCCTCCTCCTTCCTCTTATGGAGAGAAGAGACCTTCTTCTTCTCCTATTATCCGGCCTAAGAGACCACAACCTAAACACCCAAGTGATAAGGATGAGAACTTTCCTCCTCCTCAATCTTCTCAACTTCCTACTAAGACTAGACGAAATCGTTCTACGCGTGAATGCCAACGAAAGCATCGTCTTAGAGCTCAGGCAGCTGCTTCTCAAACTTTGTAATCCCCAAAAACACCTTCAACAAGCATTATTCCATCTTCTCCAAAATCTCCTAAACATAAGATGCATGATGGTTTTGATCCTGTGCGAGTTAAAGATCCTATTTTTATAAATCTTGATGATGATATAGATGAAAATGTTATTCATGATGAAAATGTTACTTCTCTTGCTTCTGATAGTGAATATGAATTTGTTGATATTGATAACCATTTATCTAACGAATTTTCTAAAGCACTTATCCTAGCTCCTAGACAAGAACAACGTGGCTTGGAACATGAACATAGCCCTTGTTTGGATCTTGTGATAGCTCCATCTGTTGTGTTGAATGTTCCTCCTCTAGTGTGTTTCCTGCCTTCCCGAAATATTGATCAGCAAGATCGGGGGGTGGATGACGTGCTAGACTAGTTTCATTAGCATAGAAGACTCTCTCCTCCTCTCTTTTGTTACTTCTTCTATGTGTTATTCTCATTCTTCTATTTGTTGTCCTTAATGTTGTCTACTTGAGGATGATGCAAAGCATTGAGATCTCTTTTGGTCTCTCTCATGTTGACTCAAAAGACACATGTGTTCCCTTCTTCTAGGTGACCTTCCTTGATTGGGGAATGAAGAACAATTATGCATACATACATATGATATACATGAATTATCATACAGCATACTGACCCCGAGGAAAGCAAAGTCACCTCGTGCTTTGTGTTTTGTGTCTATTATCCTTGGGTTTATCTCACACTTGGGGGCTAAATCTTTGTGATAACGTGCTCCTTTCCCTTCTCATTTCTTATGTGTATCACTACCTTAAAGCAATCACCCCTGTTGAGGCATGTGCGATCGCTTTAACGTAGGGGGCATACACCCCGTCTATCCCTTCAGGATACTTGAAAATTTCTTGGCGAACTTAGCTTTGCCTTGAAAATTTTTGGTATTTTTCTTGCATGATTCATAGTGAGGGAACCTTACTACTGACAGTCATGGTTCTCCCTCGTGATCTTCCCTTTTACTTTGTCAATCGAAGTCATAAGATCCTTAGTCCACTGGGGGCTTGGTGTGTCTTGCCTCCTTGACGTGGTGAAATTCTTTCAATGTTGTTTCCTTGTACTTTATCGAAAGTATGGGCGTACGCTTATACTTTCGCTAAAGTGGGGGCTAAATGTAACGTCCTAAAATTGTGACACTTGCATCTTCGACTGCATTTGGGTCTTCACGATGGCGATGCAACACAGAACCTGAATGGAGACCCCGAAACTTGTTCATGACATCAAAAACTACATTTTTCAGCACCTTGGCCTGATCCTCCTTGCACCCTGCTATCCCTGGAGGTGGGACCATGGCACCCAGCCCCCTGGTCCCTGGCCCTATTTTGGGCCCGGTCTCTTATGGGGCTTCAGGTCTTTAAGTTTGCAAATTGGAAAATAAGGTTGCTATGTCGGCCCAAGGTCGAAAAAATCAGTCTATCAGCCCTAATTGACAAGTATATAAACTACATTTCCTCTCCCATTTTAAGGAGGGAAGGACATATGTGTACAAGACGCGGAAATGATATTCAAACATTCAAGCATTCAAGCATTCCTTCAAGCAATTGATCATTCTAAGTCTCCATTCAAGGCTAAGTGTTGCATTCAAGACAAGGATTCAACCATTGAAGAGGAGATCACTTACAACATACAACATACAACAACATTTACACCTTCGCATGTAAGAATACAAACATTCTTACAACAAGGTATCAGTACTTGTTTACATTACAATCATTTACATTTACAGCATTCTCATTTCTTGGTTAATTCCAAAACTGGGGTTTGACCTAAGGGCAAACCCCTAATCCCTAACCCCCCAATCATCCTCACTTTTCTGTGTGTAGGTTGCAGGTACGCAGCTGTAATTGAAGATCTGGAATCCTTGTGCAGAGACGAACAGATCCCCTTTCGTTTCATGGATTTTTCGGAGGATCGTGTGCACGTCGGGCGCCATCGTCCCATCAACTTTCGCTCAAATTTGCAAGACAACATCGTCTCAACATTTTACTGCTAATTCCAGGTCCGCAGCTTCATCCTATATTCCTATCTCTGTTTATAAGTGAATCTTTCTCACTTTACATGCACTCCTAGCTCAATCCTTCTATCTACATTCTTTACAAAAGAGGGTACCCTTGTTGTCACAACCCTTGAAACTCATTTAGAATCCAATCTTGCATTGTGTGGGATTGGATCTTGTGGGTTTCAACCCCTCTTTTGAATGTAAAGTCTCCCCTAAGTGAAAACTGTCAACCCTAGTGACCTCCTTTCTCTCTCCTTGGAGTGGTGGGGGGAACACTTAGGGTTCGATCGTGATTTTCCACTTTACACCATGCAATCTCACTACTTCCTTGAAAATAGGTCTGCTACATGTAATGCATCTGATGTCTTCTTACAAGATATGAAATGAGCCATTTTTGAGAATCTATCCACTACCACAAATATATAATCATTCCCTCTAGGTGTTTTAGGCAATCCAAGTATGAAATGTGAGAGTTGAGAAATACAACACCACGTGAGCCCAAAAGATCTCTCCAAGCTAAAATAAACCTATTACAAGGAGATGCAAGGAAGCAATAATAGAAAAACAAATACATAGAAAATATGCTCAAAAGATGAGAGTTCAATATTCACAAAATGTGTAATGTGATAATGATACAAAGAAAAGAAAAATAACCTCTAATAGGTCAAGAAACCCTAAAAGGGAAAACCTAGGGTTGCACATAATAATAAAAAAAGAATTAATTATTATGCACCTAATGTTAGCTTAAGTGTAAAAGAGATAAAGGGAACTTAAATAATTAAACAAATGTTGTTTAATTAATCAAGTAAAGATCTGATTACTCTAACAACCCCCTTAAGCTATACTTAAGGAGAAGTTAAAACCTAGAACAACTACTAAAACCAGGAAAGATGGGTCTCGACAACAAGGCCTAAATAGGTACCCAAATACAATAAATCTCTATGAAACGGAGAAAAAGGAGAAAACCCAGTGGGAAAAAACTCCTCTCCAAAAAGAGATAAAAGAACATGCTGAAATAAGAAGAAAGAAGGAAGGCCTCATAAAGACCCCCCAAGGACAACTTCCTTCACCCCAAGCATAGAGCACAATTGAAGATAGCAAGATGATGCAAAAGGTTTCATGAAGATGTCTACAACCTGCTTGGCAGTGGGAATGTACTCCAGAATGAGAGAAACATCTTGAATCAACTGGCAAATAAAATGCATGTGAAGCTCAATGTGCTTCATCCACTGATGCTCTACCGAGTTGCGAGAAATATGAATAGCACTCTGATTGTCACACCAAAGAATAGTGGGACTATCAAGAGGAAAACCAAACTTAGTCATCAACTATCGAAGCCATAAGATCTCCTGATTGGCAAACACAGCAGCTCGGTACTCAGCCTCTATAAATGATAATGCATGAGAAGTCTGCTTCTTGCAAGACCAAGTGATAGGACCAAATCCAAGACAGAAAACAAAGCCAGAAGTAGACTTTTGATCAGTGACATCACCAGCCCATTCTGAGTCAGTTTAGCCAACAATGTGAGGTTCTCCTGATGTGTAATGAATGCCATGAGAAATAGAGCCTTGAAGGTACCGCAAAAGATGTTTGGCAACTTGCCAATAACTCTCATGAGGATCATGGGAGAATCAAGAGACAAGGCCAACCACAAAGAAAAGATTAGGATGAGTGTGTGTCAGGTACAACAAACTGCCAACCAACTACCTATAAAGTGTAGAATCTACTGAAGGAGTGAGACAAGTAGTAATCAAAACAACCTATGACTGAAAAGGAGTGGGAGTAGGCTTGCAATCAAGCATGCCAAAGCATCAAAGCATGTCAAGAGAATACTTATGCTGGTAAATGTAGGTCCCTTCAAAAGACTGAATCACCTGAAGACCAAGAAAATAGTGCAAAAGACCGAGATATGGCATCTCAAACAGGTCCATCAAAGCTCATTTAATATGTTGAATCATAGAGGATGAGCTACCTGTGATGAGGAGATCATCAACATATAGCACAAGAATCAGGATCTCACCCTCAAGAAGTTGAATGTACACTGTGTGATCGGAATGACTGCGGGTGAAACCAATGGAGAGAAAGAAAGAGCCAATCTTCTCATACCAAGCTCGAGGGGCCTGTTTGAGACCATACAATGAATGCCAAAGTATACAAACCAAAGAATTTTCCTACACAAATCCTTGAGGTTTCTCCATATAGATTTCCTCCTATAGGTCCCCATGCAAGAAAGCACTCTTCATATCCATTTGAAAAATGGGCCATCCTCGAGAAGCTGCAAGAGATAGTACAAAGTGAATACAGTTCATCTTGGCGACGGGGGAAAATGTCTCAAAGTAATCAATACCCTCAACCTATGAGAAACCCTTCACAACAAGACGTGATTTGTACTTATCAATCGAACCATCAACAACATACTTAGTGCGATACAACCAACAACACCTAACCATCTTTCTGCCTGTAGGAAGAGGACATAGATTCCAAGTATTATTCCTCATCAAAGAAGAATACTCCTCCTCCATAACACAATCCCACTCATGGTGTCTTGTAGCCTCTGAAAACTTCTAAGGATCATCTGAAATGGCATGACTCAAAATACTAGACCCCACAGTATGAGAATGGGTGTGACAAGTATCGAAAGGATCACCAGCCATAGATCTTGCCGCCTCAATAGTAAAGCGAACCCACTTGGGCATCTGAAGTGGAGCAGGTAGAGGTGGGAATGGTGGATCATCAGTAGCATCATTAGAATAATCCTCAAAATAATCCTAAAGAGATGCAGTGGGAGGAGTAGGCAGAGGAGTAGACATTGGAGATAGGGTATCCAGTGTGGGAAGGCGCTCATCAAACTGAACATCCCGTTGAAATAGGACCTCTCTGGAATCAAGATCAAACAACCTATATGCCTTAACATCCTCACATTGGCCAACAAAAATGAGGGGTTGGCTCTTCCTCTCCGTTTCTTTCCTCTGAGCATCAGGAATAAAAGCCCATGCCTCACTACCAAACACTTGAAAAAAAGAAACATCAGGCTTGTCATGAGACTAAGCCTCCTCAGGAGTCACATGTTGAATCATCTTGTGAGGCATCTGATTCTGAATATAGTTGGCACAATTCACTACCTCATCCCAAAAAGACAAATCCATGGACTTGGACTAAATCATACAATTTGCCATCTCCCATAAATTTTTGTTCTTGCGCTCAGCGACACCATTCTGCTGAGGGGCATAGGGAACAGTAAACTGATGCTACAAACCATGCTCAATGCAAAAATATCTGAAATCTTGATTCACATACTCCCCCCTATTATTTGTACATATCCGCTGAATAGAAAAAGCAGATTGCTTCTCTACAAATGTCTTGAAGATACAAAATGAATCAAAGACATCAGACTTGTACTTAAGAAAGTACACCCATGTGCGTCTAGAGAAGTCGTCAATAAAAGTGAGTACATACTTGGCCCCTGAAAAAGAAGGAGTAGAAAATGACATGAGATCACAGTGAATCAACTCCAAGGGTGCCAAAGCACGAGGGGCTCTTCCCTTTGGAAAGGGATCCCTATGATGCTTGCCAAGCACACAACCATGACAAACACCATCAGTACAGGAAATCTGTGGGAGCCCAAGAACAAGTGCCTGTGTATTCATCTGCTGAAGATATCTATAATTGACATGGCCCAAGTTCTCATGCCAAAGCTTACTCACTGAATCTGCATGTGCTATAATAGATGAACTTGTACCCGTAGAGGGCTCAAATCCATCAAATCTGTAAAGACGAAATGCAGTATCAACACTCCCAGTAGCCACAACCAAATCAGTCATGGAGGTCCTGAATAACCACATCATGTGGTGAGAACTCAACTATCTTACTAGAGCCAGAATGGAAAATTTGATAAATGGATAGGAGGTTCGTCAAGGTGTCAGGGACAACTAGGACATCCAAAGAGTACCCCCATCCAAAGAGACAGAACTTGAACCCAAGACTGAAAGCTAAACTGAGTCACCCACTGCAAACTATGAAGTACCACAAGAGGCAAGAGAAGTAACCAACTGCTTAGTGTGATTCATATGGTGAGAAGCACTAGAATCTAATATCCAAGTGGACCCATAGGTCGAAGCTTGAGCAGTGAGAGCATAACCTTTCCCTGTGGAAGGAGAAGATGCCTGAGGTGAGGAGATGTGATGCTGCTACATGGATTCCTCTAAAGCCTCTAAGCATTTCCAACACCTGGAAACTGGATGTCCTTCCTTACCACAAAAACTGCAAGTGTCTCTTGATTTCTTCTTAGTCTTGGAGGAAGACTCACCAGACTATGAAGATTTTCCATGTTTCAGAAGAAATGGTGGTTTACAATTAGATTTAGGAGGTGGCTTGGAGGAATGCTCACTACTTGCAGAATTCTTCTTTGGATTTTGTTTTTGCTTTTGATTCTCCTTAGAGGATTGAGCAACCAAAGCTTTGTTCTTGGACCCTAAGAGCATGTCCAGCTGAGAAAGATGAGACTGCTCACAGAACAAACACTCACAAAATGCATCAAAGGTAGGCATGGTGAAACGAGCACCCAAGCCATCCATGGTGGAGTAGAAAGCAGAGGCAAAAAATTGAAAATGACCTCGAAGGTTCGAAAGAATCAAGTGAATGCACTCTGTGTATGTCTTTATCTTTCCACATACCTGGAAAACAAATCTCGTAGTCTTGAAATTGTTCAAAAAATCCTCAATGGTGGGAAAGGAATTAGGTGACAAGGAAACCAACTTTGTCTTAATCTATAATGTCTGAATCTCATTAACCATGTCGAAGAGAGACTCAAACTTCAACCACATAGTGTGAGGAGTGAGCAACTCATCAAGGTGAAACAAAAGACTATCAGAGACATGCAAAGAGAGCAAACCCATGGCCTCATCCATCTTGTTTCTATGTTGAAGAAGCTCAGAAGGATGCTGCAATAGAGGTTGAACCTCATCCAAACAAGACCACAACCCTTGTACCCGGAGAAGCCTCGTGACGTAGGGCTTCCAGGTGTGATAGTTGTGTGATGTCAACAACTCAACTGAAGGATCTGCCATGAAAAAAACTCTGCACCTGCACCTGCTTGTGCTTTTTTTTATTATGTGACCTTTCAGAATAGACAGAAAATGTAGAAGGGTTTGTTTGTTTTGAGAGTTTTGGTGTTCTAGATTTTGATATAAATGACAGAAAGCGAGAAAAAAACACCCCCCCACAATAGATAAACCCAAACCCTAGTACATACTGATGAGAAGGAAGTAGTGCATAAGCAAAAAAAACTTCAAACCGAAATCTCATGTACCTAATGAAAATATGAGAGACAAGATCACCTATTGGAATAGAGCATGTTGAGAGTTTTTCGACGCCTATTCATTTTGAAAAATGAAGTCTGTTTTCCCATCCTACAGCCCCGGAAGTGTAGAAAAGAGACCCGACTTTGACTGGAAAAAGCTACAATCAAACAACAAAATCGAGCAAAAAGTCCAACACCACAAGGTCTGGTGGTAGCATCAGGCAGAGGTGGTGCTTCAATGGCACTCCAAGGTGGAGCGGTGGAGTGGCAGAGGCATGGTGGTGAGGAGGCAATGGTGACAGGGAGTGCTAAGGCGATCAGTGGGTGGAGCGGCAAGCATCGGTGGGTGGGAAGGTAGGCGCCAGCGGGCTTCGGCGAGGGTCGGGGCCGGCAAGGGCCGGAGGGCAGAGCCAGCAAGGGTTGGCAGGGAGCTGGAGGCCAGTGAGTGGGGACCTCACTGATAGTACCAGTGGGGGCCAAACTGTCAGGCCGGTGACAGAGATGTTAGCCCAGTGGGGATAGCCACGAACCCCAAAAAAAAACTTTTGCAAATAATTTTTTTTATTTCTGTTAAAAAAACTTCACCTTTTAATGTTTTTTTTTTTTAATTTATTTTTTTAAATCAAAAATTTGGCCTACATGTCATAAAAAGGCAATTTTTTTGAAAAAATAATTCTCAAACTGCGTGTCAAGGTCGTACGACCTAGTACTGAAGAAAAAAAATACCCCCAGAGGCTCAGGAGTCAAAATAGGTCAAGTTTTATATGACCATAGGGGTTTTTGGGCCTTCTAAGTATGATGGTGAGGTCTGTTTAGGCCCAAAGTTCTCAAAAAAAAGGCCTACCCCTAGGTGCATAAAAACCTTTTGAAAAACCCCAGATCTGCTTCCAATGCAAAAAATCTCAAAACAAGAACAGATAGTTGCAGATTTGATGCTTTGATACCATGTGAGAGTTGAGAAATACAACACCACATGAGACCAAAAGATCTCTACAAGCTAAAATAAACCTGTTACAAGGAGATGCAAGGAAGCAATAATGGAAAAACAAATACACAGAAAATATGCTCAAAAGATAAGAGCTCAATATTCACAAAATGTGTAATGTGATAATGATACAAAGAAAGGAAAAATAACCTCTAATAGGTCAAGAAACCCTAAAAGGGAAAACCTAGGCTTGCACATAATAATTAATAAAAGTATTAATCATTATGCACCTAATGTTAGCTTTAGTGTAAAAAGAGATAAAGGGAACTTAAATAATTAAACAAATGTTGTTTAATTAATCAAGTAAAGAATTGATTACTCTAACATGAAATCCATGCTTATATCCTCCCAAGGTCTTACCGTTACTGTCAAAGGTCTATACAATCCCCCATTCTGACTACTACCCTTTGCAACTTGACAAACTCTACAACTTTGCACATATTTCTTAACATCCTTATGAATATGGGGCCAAAAGTATTGCTCACTCACCAATGCTACTGTTTTGTC
Source organism: Cryptomeria japonica (assembly GCF_030272615.1). Taxonomy (NCBI): domain Eukaryota; kingdom Viridiplantae; phylum Streptophyta; class Pinopsida; order Cupressales; family Cupressaceae; genus Cryptomeria; species Cryptomeria japonica. Next base: position 717,910,971 of record NC_081408.1, read on the forward strand.
AATTCCAAAATGTCCAACTAACCATCCACTGTGTTTCTCCTTCACCAAATTCTCCCTCATAGAAATATTAGGTATGCACAACTGAACTGCTCTGAATAACATCCCATCTTGAATGAAGTAATCCAGCCACTTGCTTCTATCTACCATAACTAGTTCTCTACATACTTTCCAAGGTTCTACAAAATCTGGGTCATCATCATACAAGGTCTTCAATTCTTCAAATCCTAATACTGTCACTCTCATCTCTGTCAACAAATTCCTTCTACTCAATGCATCAACAACTTTGTTAGATTTCCCACTTCTATGCTTCAATACAAAGGTGTAACTCTGCAAAAAATCTATCCATCTCATTTGTCTTTGATTAAACTTACTCTGACTATTTAAATACTACAAAGCTTGATGATCTGTATACAACACAAACTCCTTAGGCAATAGGTAATGTCTCCACTTCTTCAAGGCTTGAACTATGGCATAAAACTCTTGATCATACAATAAATATCTCCTCTAGGCATCATTCAATTTCTCACTGAAATAAGCTACTGCTCTCCCTTCCTGACTCAATACTGCTCCTATTGTTGTTCCATTTGCATCATAATCCACTTGAAATACTTTATTGAAATTTTATAAAGCTAACAGGGGCTTCTGATTTAATTTATGCTTCAATAGTTCAAAAATTTTGTTTGCTCTGGTGGTTCACTTGAATTCCTTCCGATCTCCCCTCATGGTCTCAGTCATAGGGTTACAAACTGAACTGAAATTTTTGATGAACTTTCGGCAAAAACTAGCCAATCCATGAAATGATCTTACCTCTCCAATGCTTTTCGGTGTAGGCCACTCAACAATTGCTTTTATTTTCTCAAGGTCCATCTTCAAACCATCCTCAGATATAACAATTCCCAAATAGACTAATTCATCCTTCATGTAAGTACACTTCTTGATATTTATCAATAACTTTTCTTCTCTCAACCTTTGCAAAAATTGTCTCAAATGCAGCAAATGCTCCTCTTTTGTCCTACTGAAAATCAGAATGTCATCCAAATATACAATAATAAAATTACACAATAATTTCTTCAATACCTCATTCATCAGCCTCATGAAAGTACTCAGTGCATTAGTTAGCCCAAAAGGAATCACCAAACATTCATACAGTCCTTCATTTGTCTTGAATGTTGTCTTCCACTCATCTCCTTCTTTGATCCTGATCTAATGATGTCCACTCTTCAAATCTATCTTTTTAAAGTATTTGGCTCCAGTCAAACAGTCCATTATGTCATCCATCCTAAGCAAAGGAAACTGGTATTTCACTATGATCTTGTTTATTTCTCTAGAATCATTAGACATTCTCCACTCTCCATTCTTTTTAGGTGCTAATACTATTGGTACTGTACAAGGGCTCAAACTTTCCCTAATCAAACCTTTCTTCAATAGCTCTTGCACTTGTCTATTCAACTCTTCATTCTTTGTCGGTGTCATTCGGTGTGCAACTTTGTAAGGCAAACTAGCTCTAGGAACCAAGTCCATGCAATGACTAATACTTCTCATAGGTGGCAATCCATCAGACACATTATCTGAAATGATGTCTTCATATTATGTCAACAAATATTTCATCTCTTCCGGTTGTTCCTCTTCATGCTCTGAATTCTCAGTCTTCTTACGAATTAAGGCAAAAAACACATTCTCATGTCTCAATCCATCCAAGAATTTCCTTCCATCTACCAAACAAATTCTAGCATTCGTACAGACTTCATGTTAGGATTCCCACAGATATTGAGAGGGGGGGGGGGGGGGGGGTGAATTAGTACCTAACCGGTTTGATGATTTTCTTGTCTTAAAACATGTAGAACATATTAATACTGTATACCGGTAAATAGAAAGTAATGCAATAAATAGAAATAACAACAACCACATGAAAAACACACTATAACATAGTAGTTTAATGAGGAAACCCAGTGTGGGAAAAACCTTGGTGGGATTTGTGACCCATAATATTCACTTACTCACCAATAAGAGAATATTACTGCTACAATAGGGGCCTACACATGCAGGAAGGCCAAGTGCCTAGAGCTCACTGCTCAATTATAAAATGGGAAGTCTCACTGACTTACAAAATGGATTATATAAATCCAATGTCTTGTACTGCTTCAAAATAGCATCTATTATGCCAGATCTAGTACCGGTTTATAGCTCTGCTTCATACATAAACCCTTAACCTATAATTCATATAATAGGTCTGCCTTATCTCATTCTTTTCTTCCTCTATAATGAGCTCTTATATATATGAGTCATTTTACAACTTGCTAAGTCGGCTTACAATGATTTTACAATAATTAACAAAATAATTTACAAACAAAATTCATGTCGGCCTTTGTGTCGGTATGCTTCCTTTCACTGCCGGTGTCAGTGGTCTGTGTGCCGGTGTAGAGTCTGACCTTGCTAGTGCTGGTAAATTGTCTTGCCAATGTCATAAGATTGTAAGGTTACCATCAATGACAAAACCTTCAATCACCTACAATGTCTCATTGGAGTGTACATTTGCCAACAATCTCCCCCTTTGGCATTGATGGCAACACTCATGAGAAAAATCCAAAAACTGTCCTCCAAAAAAAAAGAATCTGCTAGTATTGTCTTACCAAAAAATATGTACCAAAAGAATGTGTACTCCCCTTGAGTTGATGAGTCATTTTACTAATTATTTTTCTCATTCCACTACTCCCCCTTTGGCATCAATGACAAAGGTTGTCAAAGTGTCAATGAGTGTGGTTTCCTATTTCATCCTTGTAACCGGTTGGTTACAATCTGAAAAAGATCTACCAAAACTAGAATCAAGCTCTCAATGAAATTTTTGTTGTCTTTTATTGCGGCCTTTGTTCTCTAAATTGTACCAGTGAGGTGTTGCATTTTCTCTATCGGTGTTTTCTATCCTTGAATCAAGGCATCAGATATTTCTTTCCTTAAGGAGGCGAGGTAATCCAATTTTGGACTAAGTCTCCATTTTAGATCTTTAGCCTTTCCTTTTATTCTTTCTTTGTCTCTTTCCAACTTTAATAGTTCTTCCTCAAAACCTGTTATCTTCTGCTCAAAAACTGATAATGAATTAGATGATTTAATGAAATTGTCAGCTAGTTGATTTATTTCTTCCTATATCTTGCTAATTTTCTTGTCTATATCAACTGTCAAAAAGTTAGTTTTACATGTATCCCTGTACAAAGTTTTAAATTCCTTCAATGTGCTACATAGTTCCGATAGAAGTGTGTCAAATTGCCTTGTACACTTCTTTATTTCTTCCTCAAAGAATTTGTGTTTTTCCTTTTCTAATCTCTCCTTGAATGATTCCTCTTTTATTTGTTCAACTGTCACAGTGTTTTCATTAATATACTTGGACAAAGTGTCAAGTTGACTCAAAGAATCTTTATTATCTACATTACATTTTGTTTCTATCATCTTAAAAATTGGAATGGTGTCATCTATTTCCTTGTAAGCCTGTGAGCTACAATCTGTTATCTTCTTTATGGAATCCAAAATAACTTTTGTTACATTATTTGATGAGCCAATAATTTGTATACCGCCAGTGGGAGCAATATCCTTGCTTGTGGTGACCTCTGGTAGGTCAGTTTGTGTTTCCATTTCTTTAAGCAAAGGTTTGTCTCTCTCAACTATTTTCAGTGGCATTGACTCAGTGTGAACCTATTGCGGTGATGGAGCCTTTTGCTTTGTGTGAGCCTATTGCTCAGTGTTATCATCTGCCGGTTTACCTTTTGTACCATCAGTTACCGGTTGCTCATTAGCCATATCTATCTTCTCAGTTGTATCCTTATCTACCACAATATTGACCTTTTGAGTATCAATGTCCACTGTGTATAATACCTCAGAGTTAGGATTGGTGTCCTCTTGTGGTATATCCATACTCTCACTATCCGATTGATTGTCAGTGGTAACTACCAGTGGAGTATTCAGAGGCGGTGGGAATAAATTATCTTTTATTTTTATGCTAGGTGGTCCACCAACCTTGCCTTTTCCCTTATCCTTATCCTTCTGATATACTTTGATGTGTTTGGGTTTTCTATATTCTTCCTGTTTTTCCTTCTCTACAAGGAATATGTCCCATGCATTGGCCATTTCCTCTACAACCTCATTTACTCTACCAACCATAGGTGCTACATGTCGGTGTGTAGTCGAAAATACTGACCAGTTAGCCTCTGAGATCAGATCATCTATCTCTTTTGGTGACTTGACTGGATAAACAACAAGTAGTTTTTCAATTTTTATTTTCTTATCAAGCTCTACAACAGCTTGCCTTCTTGCTTCAAGTCTTTTAAACAGTTCTGTCGGCAATTCATCTAGAACTTGCATTAGAAATTTCTTGTAAATGTCCAAGTGTAGAATTACACTATTTTCAACTTTCTCCTTGTCATCAACTAATAATGAATCATATAATTTATTGATGTTTTTCAGTTGTCCATCCTCTGTTATTTCATCTAGTAGTTTGTTAATTGGAGCAATGTTTCATTGAGTCTTCTTCTTGGGTGTTAACTTCTTCTTCTTTGGAGTTATCTTCTTAGCCGAGGGCCTTACTGCTTGTTGTTTCTGTCTAGTTCTTCTAGGAGAAGGTGTAGATACCGGTGAAGGTTCTCTTTTCCTCACAACTCTCTTAAATGCAATTGGCATGTCACTTTTTGAAGAAGTTGCTACCGGTGAAAGGTGAGTTTATGGTTGTAGTGTTTCTAACTCATCTTCAGTGATACCAATTTGTTTAAGTACATCTTCTTTGATAACCTTTGCTTGCCTAGATCCTCTTCTTTTGCTTCTACCTTCTTTACCCTTTTCTTTGATTGAATTTGATTCTCAATAGTCTCAGCACTGCCAAATACCTCTTCTTTTGGTTCCTTAGGTGCTTCCAGAAGAGCTTTTGCATATGTTTCAATTATGTGGTCATCAGTTTCATAACCCATTTCAGTAACCCAAATGGTTCTTGGGACAACTGCCTCCATCCAAATCTCATCTTTCTTAATAACAAAGAATATTTCATCCTTATACTTATTTACAATTGCTTGTGAAAGTCTGACTCTAGTATTCATCCGAGGCTTCAATGCCTGAAAGTAATCATTTATTTTCTTTTCTCTATTTTCACCCATGTTATTTAGTAAATCAGACAATTGTTTGCCTATCAGTATGTCAAAACCAAGATTATTGTTACCAATACTGGGTACCTGTTTTGTTATGTGCAGCATTAAACAGACAAGTAGGTTTCCAAATCTAAATGTCCCCTTTTTGTCTTTCTTAATTTTTCCAAGATTATCAATAAGCTCATCTTTCAACCATTCACACACATCTATTTTTGCATTATCCTTGATCATATCATGGGCACTCTTTATACATAGGCTAGAGACTGAGTTTAACCTATTTGCATGTGTGGTTTTGTAGCCTAAAATCATGCTAATGAATCTGACATTGATGTCGGTTACATCATTCACTCTTAAAGATCTCTTGTCAGATGTTGCACCTATTAGGTTGATCACTAGGTCATTTGAGACCTTCTTTGTCTTATCAGGTCTGTTACTAGTGGAAGGTAACCCTATCACAGCCTTTACTACCTCTTTAGTTATTTTGTGAACTGAGTCTAACTAGAAAAATTCACCATGAACCCTACTTAGAACTATCCTTATAACATCCTTAGGGAATTCCTAAATACTGAGGATTTCAGTAAATCCTAGGGTTTCAACTATTTTGTGTTCAGGTTTCACATTACCAGAATCATCACAAATTACAGTCTTATACATGCTCTTTATTTCCTCATCACCTAATTCTTCTATGTGACAATGAATGTACATTCTAGGGTCTTCTGCAAAAACTACTCCTTTGGGGATTTGAGAAAATGCACCAACATTATCATCTTTCTTTGCAATTTCGGGAACTAACTGAAATACGGGTCTAGGGCGTTTAACCACTTCGACTACAATAGGGTTTGCTATGAATTCAGTAATAGATGAAGAAGCCATGGATATAAATACCTTTATCTGCCTTAGGAAAAGGTTTCTTGTTGAATTGCTTTGCTTCTTTGCTCGAAATGTCTTTGCTCTAGAATTTTCGCGCTCTTTGAATTTGAATGCTCGGTGAAATGAAATTGGAGCCAAAACACTGATTTATAATGTTAATTTTGCCAACCACCACATTTAATGCTTGTCGATTAAGTAATAACTTAACTTATCTATTGGTATAGAAGTAATTTCAACTTCTTACTATCAACCGAGGGAATAATAGCATGTTTCACATTTGATTGCTAAACCCTCAAGGAAATTTTCTTCAATTAGATGAAGACTCTCCTACTGGTGGAATGTTACTCTATTCTGCCAGTGGAGTGTTACTTTGTTCTTCCGATGGAGGAGTATTCCTATCAACATTTAGTTTTGTTTTCCTGATCCATTGTTTTGAGAATTCCTGCTTAACTTCTTCAACCTTTTCTCTACCTTTCAAACTACGACCTTTGTTATTTATCGGTGAGGAATTTCTTCTACAAAATTTTGCGATATGTCCAATCTTGTTACAAGCATAACAAGTCACATTATTTTTCTAAATAGCTTTACCATATCCTATGCCGGTTTGCATTCTGCATTGATTAGATAAGTGTCCAAATCTTCCACAAACATAACATCTCACATTCATTCTACAATTTTCAAAATTATGACCAACTTTGTTGCATTTTGAACATTGACCAGTGGGTGTATTGGTATTCTAATAATTTCTAGATCTACATTGATTTTCTCTATGATCATACTTGTTACAGTTAAAGCATTTGCCATTGAATTTATAAGCAGTAGGTTGTCTTACCGATTTGCCATGATCCTGTGTGTTTGCAGTACCAGAGCTTTCACCAGCTTCAAAGCCAAGACCATTATTGTCACCATTAGGTTTCTGATTCTTCAAAAAGTCACCAAGTTCTTCTAAGCTTTTCTTGAATTTTTCTTTATGTTGATTTGTAGCAGCCAGTTCTCCTTCCAAGATACCTTTTTGTCTCATGAGTTCATTTGAGTCATTCTATGCATGCATCAGATCTATTTTCAACATATCATTTTCATAACTAAGTCTTGTGTTTTCATTTGCAACATCATTCAGTCTTCTTGTCAAGTCTTCTTCATTATTTTTCCTATCTTCAATTTCTTTACAAAATCTCATAGTCATATCCTGCATTTCATTCTTTGTTGTCATGTTTTCTTGTTTTAGCTTATTCATCAGATCACTAAGAGTTTTTTTTTCGTCATTCTCATTTTGCATCTTTTCATAAAGTTCTCTTCTCTTGTTTCTTGAAATGGTAAGATTTTTTTGAAGTGCTTGAATAATATCTTGTGCATCTTTTAGATCATCTTCAAGTTTGATATTTTTTAGTTTTTCTACATCATAGTCTAAGAGAGCTCCTTCTAGTTGCTTCATCAAGTTTTCCATCTCTACTGGTGTCAAGATCTTCCTCAAGTTGTTAGGCTTCTGAAAATAGAGGACCAAGCTCTGATACCAATTGTTAGGATTCCCACGGATACTGAGAGGGGGGGTGAATCAGTATCTAACCGGTTTGATGATTTTCTTGTCTTAAAACATGTAGAACATATTAATACTATATACCAGTAAACAGAAAGTAATATAATAAATAGAAATAACAACAACCACATGAAAAAAAAACACCATAACACAATAGTTTAATGAGGAAACCTGGTGTGGGAAAAACCTCAGTGGGATTTGTGATCCACAATATTCACTTACTGGCCAATAAGAGAATATTGTATCTACAATAGGGCCTATACATGCAGGAAGGCCAAGTGCCTAGAGCTCACTGCTCAATTACAAAATGGGAAGTCTCACTGACTTACAAAATGGATTATATAAATCCAATGTCTTGTACTGCTTCAAAATAGCATCTATTATGCCAGATCTAGTACCGGTTTATAGCTCTGCTTCATACATAAACCCTTAACCTATAATTCACATAATAGGTCTGCCTTATTTCATTCTTTTCTTCCTCTATAATGAACTCTTATATATATGAGTCATTTTACAACTTGCCAAGTCGGCTTACAATGATTTTACAATAATTAACAAAATAATTTACAAACAAAATTCTTGTCGGCCTCTGTGTCGGTATGCTTCCTTTCACTGCCGGTGTCAATGGTCTGTGTGCTGGTGTAGAGTCTGACCTTGCTAGTGTTGGTAAATTGTCTTGCTGGTGTCATAGGATTGTAAGGTTGCCATCAATGACAAAACCTTCTATCACCTACAATGTCTCATTGGAGTGTGCATTTGCCAACACTTTAGTCTTCAAAGGTTCCTCCAAGGGCAAGAAGGTTTGCTTCATCCCATTGGCCATAGTACTGTATGTAATCTTCCTCCCATAATGTACTGCATGTCTATCAAACTGCCAAGGTCTACCCAACAAAAGATGACAAATATCCATAGGCATAATATCACACAAGACTTCATCATGATAATTCCCAATTTTTCAATTTCACCAAACATTGCTCAGTATTAACAACTTATGTTCATCCTGAATCCATGCTATCTGATAAGGTTTAGGGTGTTTCAATCTCTCCAAATTCAACTTATTCGCCATCTCTTCTCAAATAAGATTACGTGAACTACCACTATCAATAACAATTTTACAACACTTACCGAATACATTACATCTAGTCTTGAACAAATTCAGGGCTCTCCATCTCTCTCGATATGACACAAAGCTCTCCTCGTCATCAACAATTCTCCATCTTCTAGTTTATTATCTGGTCCGATGGGGTTTTCTTCCACTACTACTGCTCTTCCGGTATTCTTTGTCTTCTTACACTCGAAAGCGTGATGTCCTTCTCATCTGCACTTATAGAAAGTTCCTTTGAATGCTCTCTTGTCTTGTCTTCCAAAATTCTCACTCTGGTAGCCATCCGGTTCTCTCCTTCGATAGAAATTTCTATCATCTTTTTGGTATGAATTACCTTCTTTGTTCACTTCCTTGTCCTTGTTCTGGTCTGTATAGGTTCCTCTAACTCCATTATATCCTCTTCCTCCTTGAAATCTTCCTCACTGCCCTCTTCTCATGTCTTTTGTTTAGCTTCTCTTCTGCCTTTAGGGCATACTGGTAAGCCTCTTCAATAGTCTCTAATTTGATCAAATTAAGTTAATCATATATAGACACCCACAATCCATTCAAATATCTTGCAACTTGATCATCTTCATCATCAACATGTCCAAATCTGATATTCAACTTGTAAAATGCTTTTGTGTATTCCTTCACACTAGATTCCTTTTATCTCAAATTCTGCAACTTTTGGAACAAATTCACTTGATAATCAGCTGGCATAAACTTTGATTTCAATTTAGCAATCATCTGATCCCATGTCTTAATCTTCTCTTTACCTCTTCTATGTCTATCAACTTACAAATGTTCCCACCAAAGAGATACATGACCTTTCAACTAGGTACAAACATATTTAACCTTCCTTTCTTTTGCAATGTTTTCAAAATCAAAATATTTCTCCATCTCTGAGATCCAATCCATCAATTCATTTGAATCCAAATTCCCATCATATTCTCGTGGGGTAAAATGAGATTTATTATTCACCCTACTTAAAACCCCCAAAAACATTTCCTCATCTAGATTAACTGTCAGTGGGTTTACTTGTTCTGTCGGAGCTTCTTCTCCTTCATCTTCACTTATGTCTTCAATATGTCAGCCTCTTCTCTGGGTTATCTCCATGGCTTCCAACTGGGCTGCTATCTCTCGCAACATTTCCATCACAATAGGGTCTATATTCCCACACGCTCCACCATTCCTAGTTCCTCTTCCTACCATCATTTATGACAGTCCTCTACAGTTGTAGGTCGGGTCTATAATCTGCCACCCTACAACAAAAATCTCAGGACATGCAACCTCCAGAATGAAAACTCGCTCTGAAACCACTTGAAGTAGTCACTAGTTAGGAGGGACCTCAAAGAGATCAATCTGGACTGGTCAGCAAGAGTAAACACAACGAAAGCACAAAGATACGATGGAGGCAATGCAAAATAGATTGTTTTATTTCATGAAAACTGATTACAACCAACTGATAACAACTGAGTTATAGAAACCAGCTCACAAGCCTGCTAAAACATGCTTAAAGTATAGAATAGGTCACAACCAGGACCTTCAATCTTAAGATCTATCTTATACGCTTAGTCTAGCTACTTGATTGTTCGATCATTACATTCTAATTCTCAGCACAATGATTTATATGATCCAAGGGGATCCGGTCGGCCCAAAAAGGGATCAAAACCCAAAGAACAAGACCTAACATGTAAAACCAACAAGGTCGGCCTCTGCCAAGAAATTCCTCTAGAAAATACAAAGGATGAAGTGTAGATCATGGGAAAAGATCGGCCACATGCCAAAGAACATCAGAATAAATGACCAAGGCTCTAGAAGCTTCGGAAGGGGTTTCAGTAGATCACCAAAATAGGTCCAGGCAACTGGTAACAAGAAACTGTCAACGGGTAATAAGAAATTGTCAAGGAAACCGATAGCAATAACTTGTTGGAAAATGATCCAAATGCAATGCGGTCTGGAAATAAGAAATTTGATCAAGTCTTCAAGTAGAATCCAACTCCATAGGATCTGGTGAGCCAAAACTGGGACATACAAAAAGAAATGTTGAAAATGCAAACAGAAAGAAAAACAAAAAGAAAATGTTTTTGGTTGATGTAAGATTGCTATGAACTGGGGATGCTCCTACATCACATCAAGAAGTTAAAGATGTGACAATCATTAATTTGTGATGTTCTATCTCATACATAATTCTCACTCCAAGAATCCTATATTATCCTATAGCCTATGTTTCTTATACAAGCTTCAAAGATACTCCTTCCTTCACCAAGCAATCTTCAATCATCAAGAAGTTAAAGATGCGATAATCATTAATTTGTGTTGTTATATCTCATACATCATGCTCACTCCTAGGATCCTTTATTATCCCATACCCTATGTTTCTTATACAACCTTGAAAGATACTCCTTCAGGTACACCAATCAACCTTCAATCATCAAGAAGTTAAAGATGTAACAATCATTAATGTGTGATGTTATCATTGGAAAAGAAGAGCTAATAATTCAATATATTGTTTGAAAGTTAAAATAACTGGAAGATAACTGAGAGGGGGGGGAGATCAGTTGTCACCAGATTACTAGAACCTTAAGAAATTAAAAATTTAATACCAGAATGCATAAACCAATTACCAAAATAGCAGATAACCTAATTAAGCATAAACAACAATCAGAGAATAAATACCATCCACATGACACCAAGATTTGTGCATGGAAAACCTAGTAAAGGGAAAAGCCACTGTGGGAAGCCTACCCACAGTCAAATAATACTTTTGTAGCAAGTATGTCATTAAAATTGAGGGGTCTGCACTTGCAGGAAGGCCAACAGCCTAGAGCACACTGCTCATTACAAATGGAGTCTCACTAACTACATAGAAATCCAGACTACAATCCAAAAGAATGAATGAACTGCAATGATAACATCTCTTATGCCTAAGCACAATTCCGGTTAAGATCAATACCGGAAGACTAAATCGTCTTACGTAAAATCAACTCGATCACCAATAATCAACCAAATCCTCTAAATGAATTATTATTACATTATTCGCTCCTTACATATCCATATCCCATTCCTATATGATCTACAATGAGATCTTACATCATATATATACAAACCCTCGAACACAAACAATAATGTCAGTCACCAGATAATAAAATAATTACATAATTACAAAACATGTTGGCCTGAGACCAAACAAATAATATCCAACCCATAAGACATTCTAGAAACACATCGAGAAGTCCAATCCACACGTCACATTAAGTCGGTCCGTAACCTAGATAAACGGGGACCCAATTTAGGTCCATACAAACTAAAGAAATGATCCCAATCAACCAAGTCTCGAACACGATCACCCTCAGCATCCTAAATCTCCACTAGAAGCTGCACCAACACCACTTATGCATATCATCAAAGATCTTCAACAAAGCTTTGCCAGTGAAACACTCACCGGAACATCAAACCAAGCTTGCCAGCATATAGGATAACATTCAAATACCAAACCAAGCCAAGTGACTGAACATGAATCTAAGTATCATAAATAAGCCAATTCCATAACCCAAACATACTGAATCATACTGGATCATCATGATCTAATCCAAACAGAAACCAAACAACCTATCGAGACTAGAAGGATATCGGTAAAGCAACCAAAACAGCCAGTGTTGACATCAATGACAAAACATCAATGCAACACATAATCAATTCCTCCAAATGGCCAACAATCTCCCCCTTTGGCATTGAAGGCAACACTAGATGTGAAAAATATCCAAGAGCCAAGAAATGCCAAACAAATATCCCATCCAAGAATATAGCAATGAAGTTCTGAAACATACTCCACTTGATGTATATATCCCTTAAGTTTTTCACATGAATATCTCTCCCCTTTGACATCAATGCCAAAAATTTGACAAAAATATCAAAGCAAAAATATAAACCACTGAATCACAAGGCTAACTATTCCCCCTGAGCAGTAGCATCCCCACATCAATCCAGAATGAATAATATCTCTGATAATGCATACTGGACTGATGCCAAATAGCATCAATCAATTCTCTGTCGGAGGGGGGAAAACCCCTAATCTGCCTCTGAGGTACTCAAATGATTCTTTAGGCAAAGGTTTAGTGAAAATATCTGCAATCTACTCTTTAGTGTTCACATAAACTAGTCTAACCTAATTTTCTTCCACCTTCTCCTTCAAAAAGTTATACTTGATAGATATATGCTCTGTCTTAGAGTGAAATACCATATTCTTTGATATGACTATAGCAGTAGAGTTATCATAGTGAATAACTACCGGTCCAACGCAATGAACTTTTATGTCCTTCAACATTTGCTTCATCCATAGAACTTATGTATAGTTAGTGGCAGCAACAACATATTCAGCTTCAATGGTAGATAAAGAAGTACATGATTGTTTCTTGCTGATACATGAAACCAACTTCTTCCCAAGAAAGAAAGCTCCACCGAAAGTACTTTTCTGTTTATCAACATCACCTGCCAAATCTGCATCTATATATGCACATAAATTAAAGTCATCATCCTTAGGGTACCACAAACCATATTTAGATGTACCTTGCAAGTATCTAAAGATTCTTTTCACCGCACTCTCATGATTTTCTCTAGGATTAATTTGATATCTTTATGCAATGCAAATAACAATCATTATATCAGGCCTAGTATGAGTCAAATATAGCATACCTCCAATCATAAACTTGTATCTTGTAGGATTTACTGGTGCAAAAACATCTTTCCTTGTCAATTTCTCACTTGTAACCATAGGAGCACTTACCGATTTAGAATCTACCATACCAAATTTCTTCAACAATTCCTTAGCATACTTAGTTTGACATATGAAAATACCTTTGTCAGCCTGACTAATCTGCAAACCTAAGAAAAATTGCATTTCTTCAATCATAGACATTTCAAATTCTTTCTCCATATTTTTAGAAAATTCCATGCACAACTTATCTTCACCTCCAAAAATGATTTCATCAACAAAAACTTCAATAATCGGTATATCATCATTAGTGACTTTATAATATAGATTGTTGTCAGCATTACGTGTAGTGAATCCAAGCTTCAAAAGATATTTATCTAACCTTGCATAACAAGCTCTAGGTGCCTGTTTCAATCCATATAAATATTTCCTTAACCTGCAAACCATGTTTTTATCATCTGAAAGTGAAAAACCATCAGGTTGCTCAATATAAACTTCCTCATCAAGATCCCCATTCAGAAAGGCACACTTAAAATCTGTCTGATAAACCTTGTAGTTTTTATGTGCAACATAGGCAAGAAATAATCTTACAGCTTCAATCCTAGCTACAGGTGCAAAAGTTTCACCATAATCAATTCCTTCTTAGAATATGGACTTTACAAACCAATCTAGCTTTATTCCTTATAACTTGCCCATCTTCATTCAATCTATTCCTAAAAACCATTTAGTTCCAATAACATTCTTATTTTTAGGTTGGGGAACTAAAGTCCATTTGTTATTCTTTTCTATCTGATCCAATTCTTCTTCCATAGCTTTCATCCAACGTTCATCTTTACATGCTTCAATTACTGATACCGGTTCAACTTGAGAAATTAAACATACCTCATTAGCTGTCAATATCCTTCTTCTCATCACTCCATGATTTTTATCCCCAATGATTTGATCTTTTGAATGATTCATCCTTACATACCTAGGAGTCTTCTGATTCTTTGTTCCTCTTCTCGGTTCTTCAGTTATTGTTGAATTTTATGATACTGCAGGAGTAACTGGTTCAACATTTTGTTCCGGTAAATGTGTTACCAGTTCAGTTATGATCATGTCCACTACCGGTTCTCTCATAAAATCTGATTTTACTTCTATTTATCGCATCCACCTTAACATTAGAGCTCTCCACAATTCTAGGTATATCTATAACTGCCTTAGTTGAACTGATCTTTACAATCCAATCAAAATTCACATGACATAGCCTTTTTTGCCATAGCCAACTCTCATAAATTTGTGCAATCAAACATGTCTTCTCATAATTCAAATGAAATATATTGCCTTTTGTCTAAGTACTGGTTGCAATCTCCAATCCAAATCTATTAATGATTTTGCATTTTCCATCCTTGAATTGTAATTGAAATACCTTATCCACCAATTGTCCTACACTCTAAATATTATTCCTTAAAACTTCAACATAATAAACATTATCACTATTGTGCTTACCATCCAATGATATAGTTCATTTCCCTTGATCATACATGCTTTGTCATCTCCAAATCCAACCAGACCGCCATCAAATTCTTGCAAAGATAGAAACTTCCTTTTATCTCCAGTCATATGATGTGAACATCCACTGTCAATTACCCATTCATCCTTATCTTCAATTTTAGTAGCCAGGGCCTTCTCTTCAAGTACATTATCTTCCAGTGCCGGAACATCATCCTTGATAGCCAGGAACACCCATTCCTTTCTATTGTTGGAACCACTAGTAGAGTCTTGTGTTGGTTCATCATCATAATCAGTCACACCTTCCTCATAAACAATGTAGCATGATTTATCTGTGTTTTTCATGTACTTATACTTATTCTGATATCCAGGGTTAGGATTAAAAGACCTTCTAGCTCTTTCTTCAAATCTTGAATTCCTCAGGACGTCTAGATGCAAAATGATCTATCTTATTACATGCAAAACATTTAAAAGGTTATTTTCCTTCATACTTACTTCCTACCGGTCCTTTAGGTACTCTTCTAGCAAATAGGGTTTTAATTTTCTCAAATTCTTCATCTTCTCTCTTCATATCATCAAATTTCTTTGCATACAAAGCTTTCCAAACTTGCTTGTCAATTGATGATGTAGATGCATGAAAATCAGGTTCAGACTTCACAACTCCAGAAGGTCCAAATTCTTCAAGCTCAAAAGCAGATAGTTTTCCAATCAAGGTATCTCTATTGACAGAAGTATTAGCCATTGTTCTCAATTCATTAATTTTAGTAGCCTTCATCTTGTAAGCCGGTGGAAAAGCTCTCAAAACTTTAGAAACTATTTCATTTTCACTCAGAGTTCCACCACAACATTAAATTCCCATATCAATTTCATTTACCCTTTCCATGAATGCAGTAAATCTTTCATCTTCTTCCATCTTCAAGTTTTCATATCTCACTCGATAACCATCAAGTTTAGAAATCTTAACAGTAGGGTCACCTTGATTAAGAGTCTCCAACTTATCCCATATAGCCTGTGCAGATGATTTGTGAGTTAGTCCCATTATTTACTGATCATAAAGTGCACACAAGAGGGCTTCTCTTTCTCTATAATCATTCTCAAGCTCCTTATCCAATTTTGTCGAAGGAGGATTGCCAGATGCCAGATTATAAGGTGTAACTCCATTCTCTGTAATTTCCCAAATTTCTTTACCAGGATATCTTAGATGAGTCTCCATCGGAATCTTCCATACTTTGTAATTTATTCCATCAAGCCTAGGAATATCTCTCCGAAATATAGCAACAAATGAACTAGATGAACTTGAACTGTTAGTCACCATAGGATCTTCCTCATGTGGTTAAGCTTCTGGAGAGAGGACTAGAGATTTGATACCAATTATTAAATAGTTCAAATAATCGGAAGGAAGACAACTAAAGGGGGGGGGTTGTGAATCAGTTGTCACTAGATTACCGGAACCTTAAGCAATTAAAAATTTAATACCAAAACCCAAAAGATCAATACAAGAATGCATAAACCAATTAAGCATAAACAACAATCAGAGAATAAATACCATCCACATGACACCAAGATTTGTACGTGGAAAACCTAGTAAAGGGAAAAACCACGGTGGGAAGCCTACCCACAGTCAGATAATACTTCTGAAGTAAGTATGTGATTATAATTGAGGGGCCTGCACTTGTAGGAAGGCCAACAGCCTAGATCACACTACTCATCACAAAAGGATTCTCACTGACTACATATAAATCTAAACTATAATCCGGAAGAATGAATGAACTGCAATGATATCATCTCCTATGCCTGAATATAGTTTTGGTTCACCTCAATACCAGAGGACTAAATCCTCTTACATAAGCTCAACTCGATCACCAATGATCGACCAAATCCTCTGCATGAATGATTATTACATTATTCGCCCCTTACATATCCATATTCCATTCCTATATGATCTACAATGAGTTTTGGCCATTTGAAGGAATTGATTATGTGTTGCATTGATGTTTTATCATTGATGTCAACACTAGTTGTTTTG
Organism: Cryptomeria japonica; assembly: GCF_030272615.1. NCBI lineage: Eukaryota > Viridiplantae > Streptophyta > Pinopsida > Cupressales > Cupressaceae > Cryptomeria > Cryptomeria japonica. Next base: position 717,927,813 of record NC_081408.1, read on the forward strand.
GTTGCTTTACCGGCATCCTTCTGGTCCCAGTAAAATGTTTGCTTTCTGGTTGGATTAGATCATGATGATCTGGTATGCTCCAGTATGTTTGGGTTATGGAATTGGCTTATTCATTCTACTCAGATTCATGTTTAGTCAATTGGTTTTGATATGGTGATTGGATTCTATCATGTATGCTGGTAAGCTTGGTTTCTTGTTCCGGTGAGGGTTTCACCGGCAGAGCTTTGTTGAAGATCTTTGATGATATGCATAAATGGTGTTGGTGCGGCTTCTAGTGGAGATTCAGGATGATAATGGTGATCATGTTCGAGACTTAGTTGATTGGGATCATTGCTTTAACGTGTGTGGACCTATATTGGGTCTTGGTATTATCTAGGTTATGGACTGGCTTAATGTAATGTGTGAATTGGACTTCTCAATGTGTTTCTGGGATGCCTTATGGGTTGTGTTGGTTCCCAAAACCACAAATTGGAAAACCAAAAGATTTGTCAAATCCTCAAGCAGTCTAATTAGCCTTGGCCAACGAACAGGGATAGTCAAAGACTAAATCCCTTTGCACTTTAGGCTCCACTGAACCTAGGTGGGTATACCTCCCCCTCTCAAGCACAACAAGAGTTATTTAAAGTGGATTTAAACTTTGCTAAGACAACTCTTTGCAATAATGACAATAATTTCCTACTACTGTTGAGTGCTTTTATTTGAATGCTTTTGAAATTGAAAACTGAATGTAAAGATAATTGTGTATAAAGATTGTTGTATTTTGGAAATAAAATGCTTTCAAGACATACAAGAAATATGCAATAAATTAGTTCAAAAGGCTTTAGAAGAATGTTTCTCTCTCAAGGACCTTATGCATATCAAATCAGAATCTCAAAGAATGAATAACAGACCAGTGCCTCTATCCAAGAATATATATGATACTTTGTGGACAAATAACTTTATCAACTCAGGAGACGATGTTAATCATCACTATAAAGGTTCGGTATGTGTCACATAAACAATAAGAACCCAATCTCACATTTAATGTAACAACATGTGATTCACATTATAGCAAATCTTTAAACAGATTTATCAAGAGGACAAAGAATATTTCATCAACACAGAAGTATACACTATATTTGAAGTAGAAATGGCGAATCTTGTATATTAATCTTTGAGAAATGACAGCACACAAAAGCTACACTTGGAGATACTTCATTATAATTTACTTGCACAAAATGATACTTCTTCTTCCTATAAAATTCCCTAATACAAATGACTTTCAGTCCTTACAGCAGCATGATGTTATATCAAAAATCCCCCTCCTCAATATGTGCTTTTAAGAATAAATGTAAACTTTTATATGTGAACATCTTGCACACTAAATAATGTAATTAATTTATTGATTTATCAAAAATTCATATTGCTAGGCATATTTAATAATTTGTGTAGACACCCAAAATTGTCCAGTCTAATTAAATAAATAATTATCTAAGCTTAATTCTTCTATTAATTAAATAAATCTTTATTTATTTAATTAATTCATTTATCCTCTTCTAGTCTTATTTCTCATTTAAATAAATACATTTATTTATTTAAATTATCCTTTTCCTAAATTAAATAAATATCTTATTTATTTAATTGATCTCACTCCTTCTATTAATTAAATGAATCTTTATTTATTTAATTAATTAATTAACCTTTTCCACCTATGACACATGTCATTCATCTCTTAATTCATACACTACCTACCCCTTTCATTATTTTATTATTTCTTTTACCTACCCTCTAATCATAGCCGACCTCTTTTTACACCTCTCAATCTTATCCCTCCATTTCATATAGTGTCTTCTATATAAGGAGATGCTTCCTTCATTATCAAACCCCCCTGTGGACTACTTGACGACACTACGCTTTTGAATGTAGGCGATCCTACTTGCAACCACATTTCGTTCTTTGTTGAGCTCTTGTGCACATAAAATCTGAGAGAAAATATATCAAGCAAGATCAATGGAGATAGGAAGAATGGAGATCCAAACCCTATTAGACATGTGATGGTATAATCTTTGTGATTTCATTTGATTTGCATTGTCTTAGGTAATCTTCATATGCTATGGTGGATCTTTGTTGTTGTTAGGCTAGGGTTTTGTGGTTGAATTCATTTAGCCTTTCAATATCATTATCATTGTTGTATCTATCTTCACCATATATATTTTGGCATGCCCGGTGGGACATGGATTTTTGTTAGATCTGTGTTTTTTGCAGATTTTTCTAACCCTATATTGTTGTTTTGTAAAACAATTTGGAGAATAAATTTGTGCAGCTAGGGTTTTGGACACAAAATCAAGATCTTGAAGAGATTTGATCATATCTCACAAACGGCTTGGAAATTTTGCACCAAATTGTTTTTGCAGGTTGAAGAAAGTATCAGGAGCTCTCAATACAAAATTTGGAATTTTTGAAGCACATTTTCATTTTCTATGAATTTTTTATGATATTTCATAAAAAATTAATTTTGAGAGCAAATGAGAGAATTTTTAGGATTTTCTTACATTTTTGGAACTCACTCAGAATTATACATAGGATATTTTATTTGCGATTTTAATTTTGATGCAAAATATTTCCCTAAAAATTAGATCTTTAAAAATTAGGGTTTTTCCTTATTTTGATCAAATCTCACAAATGGCTTCAAATTTTGTTATCAAATTTTTTGTGTAGGTCAAGAAAAGTATCAGAAGGATTTAATAAAAATTTTAGAGTTTTTGGATCACTTGTTCAATTTATATGAATTTTTTATGATTTTTCATTAAAAAAATTAATTTTGAGAGCAAATTAGCGAATTTTTCGGATTTTCTTACATTTTTGGAAATATCTCAAAATTATACATAGGATCTGTTCTTTGTGATTTTAAATTGGATGCAAAATAATTCCTCAAAAATCAGATCTTTGAAAATTAGGGTTTTGCATTTTTTTATACAGGTTTGGAAAACCATCAGGACTCTCCAGTAAAAATTTCAGATTTTTTGGATCGATTTTGCATTTTATATGAATTTTTTATGATTTTTCATAAAAAAATAATTTTTGGAGCAAATTAGCAAATTTTTTGGATTTTCTTACATTTCTAGAAATCTCTTGAAATTTTACAAGTGGTCCTTTTTTTATGATGAATCAAATCTTTGAATTGGTCAACAAAATGCATTGTTGAAGGCTCCTATTTCACAAAGTCTTTTGGATCTAAAATTTACCTAACTTGTGTGCTTGCAAGAAGGGGTGATTATTTCAAACAATCCAAACTACTAACAAATCTTTGTTGCAGGTCCTTGGCAAGGGTTTTTGGATTTTTATTGTGTGCATTGTTTTCATAGACTAGCAAACACTTCAATTGGTGCACTAAAATTGAATCATTGTCTTTTGTGTCTTGAGCAATAGGCTCTTTTTGTTTAATCTTTAGAGGGTCTATCTTCCTATGTGGTCATTAGGACTACTAGTGAGAAGAGAACGACCCAAGTGGTAACGAGGAAAACCCACCTCTTCCGAACCACTATAAACAACTGTATTCATGGTAAAAATTATAGATAACGTGTGCTAATTAGTTCATACCGACACTATGTCTCCCCATAAACCTGTTTGATCAAATTTATTTGATCAATTGTAGGGCATAACCCCTACCGATTGGGAGCCTTCTGTATTTACAGAGCTGAAAGTGCCACATGTATGGCCACACGAGCGGATGCCCTTACTAGCACCTTTTTGTTTTAGAAGCCAAAATCCTTCTAGTTGTTGAGGCAGGAGGTCGAACCTCTGGTAGCGTCCCACACACATACAGTTCTTAGTAGAGATACAAAGTTCACCACGGGGAGTTTTCGTGGGGACTGATGCTTGGCTGACCTGAGAAGTGAGTGTCGAGGGTGGAGCCAGTGAGGTCAAGCATCTAAGTATCTGCTCTGAATAGCGTAGCCTCGGGGGTAAAACCTCATGTGGGATCAACAACTATTGTCTTGGCCAGCCATAAGAATTGTGCTTGACTTACTTTAAACATTCAAGACCAAACAGCAAAACATTGTGTCTTTTGTGTCTTCAAGTGTATGCAAAACATTTTTACATCAAACAACACACTTTTCTTGGGGTCATTTTGAGTCTAAACACTTGCAAACATTGATTCCTCATCAACATTGTGTCCTCTTGTCACGAAAAACAGTCAAACATTCAAATTTGGTCACAACCAACAACTTCACAAATTGGAAAATTTTTACAATCCAGCAAACAAGAGCAATCAGTTTCAGAATTCTTGAGCTTCCTAGGTTGTTTCTCCAGGTTTTCATCTAGCATTCAACTTGTCTTTGGGTCTAACAAAGTCCATCATTGCTTTACATCTTGCATTAAATTTACATTTTTCTAAACTTGAGTCAATATGTCACTTGCTTGTCCTCATCATACTTTGTCAACACACTACATACAACAACATTTTGCTAAGTGGTCCCTCATCAAGGTCTATCGCCTTTGGGTCTCATTTGGTCTTACTTAGAGTCAAGGTCAACTTACCTCATCAAGAGAAACTATCCTCTCTTTGGAAGTTAGGCCTACTCTACTACATACATACTTGGTCTTACACTTTGGACATTGCAAGTACACTTTAGATTCATTTACATTCCATCCAACTCTTGGTCTTCCATACTTTTTCCATTTTCATCTAGTCTCACACATCTCGGTCAATACCTAGTTCATGGTTGAAACCCATCTTCAAAAATCTAGGAGAGAAACTAAAGAGGCTCAAGAGTCCGCAAACATGAGTTCTTATGAGTATGACAATGATATCTTTTTCAATTCTGATCATACTACATTACCTGACATGGATACCTATAGAAACATTCCAAATGTTCAGAACATGGACACTACAAACAACAATGATACACACAATGATGATATGGACAACTTTTCAGTACATTCAGCAAATGTGGAAGAATCCATTATGGATCTTCGTTTCAATCGATTGGTTGAGGAAATAATGAGGAGGGATAGACAATACTTCTTACAAATGATGGCGCAAAGTGGAGCCAAGATACCTCATGATTTTGACATGTCTCAAATAATGGAAAATTGACCTTTGCAACAACCTCACTCCAACATGGATCAAAGGAGGCCTAATAGTGGAGGCAATAGAGGACCACATCTTGTGCCTGAATCACCATCATCTTTATTTCATAAACCAGAGGTCCCACATACACATGGTCAAGCATATGATACTCACCTTCGCAGACCGTCATGGAAGTCTTATGTAGAGAAATATGCTCAATCACATGTCAATGCTAAGGATCAACCACCAAAGCAATTGGATATTCAAAGGCATGCTCAAAATTTGGACACAAGGAAACCCCGTGTCAAATATGGGGGCAACACATTAGAACAAACTCATGACATGCCTGTAGAGTATGGTATACATAGAAAAAATAGATATTCCATTCCTTATCATGACTCTATACCAAGTGGTCCATATATGCAGCATCATTATAGACATCCTCCATATGAACATGTGTATGATCAATATCATCCATAGATACAACATGCTCCTCCTCCACCCGATGGTTCAGGCATGGGGTATGGTCCAAGAAGTCGGTCTCCACCGAAGAACAATTTGGAGCAACAAATCAGGGACTTACAAAAGAAAATGGAGGACATAAATACATCAAAACCAACATACACAATGAGAGACATGTCCTTATCCATTTGACAGGAGCATTCCAATGCCTCCTTTTCCTACACACTTTGTGATGCCTAAGTTTGATAAGTATAGAGGATAAGGGGATCCTAAGGCACACATAAGACAGTTTTTCATAGCTTGCATTGAGATAGCAGTAGAAGAGACATATTTGATGAGATTATTCCCACAAAGCTTAGGTGATCAAGCTATGGAATGGTTCTCCCAACTTCCACATGGAATTAAGTCTTGGGGTGATCTAGCAGAGGTATTTATACAACATTTCTCATACAACATAGAGACAGACATATCAGTCACTACTTTGTGCAACACCAAGCAAAAAGATGGAGAGTCTTTTTCATCATTGTTACAAAGATGGAGGAATCTAGCTAGCAGATGCTCTTGTGAAATTCCACAAAAACAAATGGTAGAGATGTTCACCCAAAATGTTAACAAAGAGATTGGTTATGACTTAAGGAAAGCTTGTTTTTCCACCTTCAAGGACGTCATTGAAAAAGGCTTAGCAACAAAGAAGGTCCTAATTGAACAAGGAGTCATTAAGATATTCAAGGAAAACAAAGATGACTTTAAAGGAAAAGACAAGCCAAGATTTTGGAATAAAAACAAGAACATAGTCAATGATGGTGTTGTTGATGCCAATACAGTGCGACCCAAATTCATTTTTTTGGGATCAAATCAGGTGAATACTCAAACAACTTCTAAATCACGAAGGAAGTACACTCCATTGGGAGAACCACTTGAGTCAGTTTTCAAAAAGCTAGTGACAAACAAGGTAATCACTATTCTAGATTTTCCTCCATATGAACCAAAGGTTAAACCAAATTGGTGGAATGATGATGAATATTGTGAATTTCATAAGAGCAAGGGTCATAAGATAGGAAATTGTCATCGACTGAAGAACATCATACAAGATCTCATTGATAGAGGTGACATTGAGATTGAAGGACACTCATCCAATCAAGAACATGAAATGTTTAAGGAACCATTCCCAAAGCATGACAAGGGAAAAGCTACAGCCACAGATGACCAGACCAACTATACTAGAGCATCTTATAACTATGATTCAACTATCAATCACATCTCGATGGACTATTATGTCTCTACCATTATCATCAAGGACAAAACGCCTGAGAATTCTACCCAAAGACCCAAAATTGTCCTAAAAGGCATTGGATCTTCTTCCGAACCTACCTCTGAATGACATGTTACAACCCGTCCAGGTAAATTCACTTTGCAAGGTGCTCCAGCTAAAAACACCACTTCTTCATCAACCAAACCTGAGTATGACCTTGCAGAATAGTTAGGGAAGACACCCGCGCTTATCTCAATCCTTGAGCTCTTACGCATATCCCCCACACATAAAGCTATTCTTGACAAAATCTTGAGAGACACTGCTGTCCCTACTAATCTGAACGTGGACCAGTTTCAAGCCATGGTGGGATACCTTTCTATTCCACACTCACTTACATTCACAGAAGCCAATGACACCTCCGCAAGTCAGCCACATTGTGCACCACTACACATTGAAGCCTTCATACACAAACATCGAATAAAACGAGTCTTAATAGATGGAGGAGCAGGTCTAAACATTTGTACATTGAGCACTATTAAACAATTGGGACATTCCGATAAAGCTATGAATTCTACAAACAAAATTACCATCAAAGCATTTGATGATGAAGAGCATTCATCCAAAGGCACAGTCACCTTGCCTCTCGTAGTCGGGCCAGTTACAAAGGATGTGGTTTGTCAAGTCCTAGACCTAGATCTCACATACAACATATTGCTAGGACATCCATGGATTCATGAGATTGGCGCAGTACCATCTACATATCATTAATGTATCAAGTTTCCACACAATGGAGTTGAAGTGACCGTCAAAGCTGATCCAAATCCATTTATATATTGCAACAATCTGCAGCCTCAATCAGAAATAACAATACCAGTCAATCAAGAGGCTATTCCATCTTCATCATATGTGGATCCAGAATCCTTAAAAGCTTCTACATCAAAACAGGCAAAGATCAAAGAAAAGTTCAAGATTAAAGACATGGAATGTGGTGAATATATCTTTCATGTTGATCAACTCCCACTATTTCTTAAGACATTCAGTCAACAGGAACAGTCTATAAGCAGTATGCAAGACCAAGGAATTAGGTGTGAACCACCTAGAGTTGTGGCTACTAAGTTTGAATGCAAATCTCCTCTAGTGGTGCAAGCACCTCTTGATATCAATAGTCCTAAGAGTGGTTCCAGCGAAGAATCTATTGAGTGTATCGCCAGCCCTCTTGAGAACTCACATAGCTTTACCATTTCATCCACTCATTCCATTCCCACTCCACTTCTAGACTTGGATCAACAAGAATCACAAAAGCCCTTACTCATTGGGGATCACAAATCAAGCTTTGAAAAGAAAAATCTAAAAGTGAAAAATAAAGAAAAGTCCTTTAGTACAAATCAAAATCAAAAGCTATTGGACTCTACAAAAATCAAAGTCAAGGATAAAAATCCTATGAAAGAAAAAGAACAAGAGTTGATCTCCCCTAATATCAAAATAACTGGGGGCAAAATTTCTACAATTTTACGTCAAAAAGCATACTTGTTGATCCTAAGTCTCCATCATGCTATCCTACTTTCATTTCTTTTCACAATCATAAGCCTTCATCAATCATCCACTTGTTCCACACATCCTTTACCTTCTGGCGATACATCATGGACCTTTAATGGAACTTCCTCGAAGGACTTTGTTATTAGGGATGCGCAAACTTCTTTAGGTGACACGCATACGGGTCTATGTAGTCCACACACTAGCAATTCTATCTCAATTCCTTCATCAAGGAAGACAATCACTCAAGCTACACATCATTTAGTCAAGGAACAATGCAGCTACAATCATAAAGTCAAGCCTTGCATATTTGAGGTGGGTGCCTTGGTTCTCAGAGAAAATCCTAAAAATCAGCAAGACAGACAGAAGAAGGACAAGTTCAAACCAAATTGGTTTGGTCCTTACATCATTACAGTAGCATATGGATCTGGGGCATATCAGCTCTCAACTACAGAAGGTGAACCTTTAGAGGATCCTATCAATAGCATGCACCTTCACAGGTTTTACACATAGCTCTTCAGAGTATACCAATTCAAAAATACAAAAAAAAATCAAAAAATTCAAAAATACAAAAGAAATTATAAAACAAAAAAAAATTGTTACTTGGTGACAACCTGGCAAACAGGCGCCTTGTGACACAAAAAAACATTGAAAAATCAAAAAAAGTAAAGAGAAATAATTTCATCCAATGGTGAAAACCACTTCGGTGGTGCCCTGGGCAAGTACCATGGTGAAAACTGGGTCACCAGCGCCATGTGTAGAGACATTGCTCCTCCCTCCTTCAAGATTCTCTTTCATCACTTCACTTTGCACACACTCACAACCAATTCATCCATAATAAACTTACCCATTCCCATCATGGCTTGTTATTGATCTACCCAAGATTGGTTCGCCATTCATAATAACCTTCATTTTCATCCTTTTTCCATTCATAATAAATTAGCTCCTATCTATGGCTAGGGAAAATCCTACGTCTAGTAATGGGTGTGGAACTGAGAGCATCGCCTGTTCTGAGGAGTATAGTTTCTTCCTGTTTCTTCAATCTAGCTGTGCACAATTCACAATAAAGCAGCATCTGCATCATTGATCCACAATAAAGTTTTGTCTTCTCCGCAATAAAGTATCAGTTTCATGGATTCAGTCAGTTTCAGATGATACACAGCAGCAACAATGTGCTTCAACAAATCAAATCTTTCAACAGACTCAGACAACATATGGTTCAGTGCTATCTATCCTTTTTGTGAAAGTAAACATTGTGACCACAATCAAATAAGACTTATACAAGTGACAAGAGACACTAAACTTGAGGACTATAGTCGATGTTGGTGTCGAGGCTTGGTTTTCTTTTGATTTTATCTTTTGGTGACATGTCTTTTAGCTTTTCTGGAATGTCTTTGACTAGAGATTCTATCTCCATGATGTCTCTGACTAGAAAGGTGAGGATGGGGTATCGTCACCTATTTTTATTTGATGTTTGTGAATTATCTCTTAGTAATGCTATGACTTGTCTAAGGATATGAGGACACTGTGAGTCTAGTATGAACTGGGGCATTCTTTATTTGTGACTGTCTTATCTCCATGCAAATAGGTACAATGACTTTCTGGTTCAAACATATGCCTCGATTGTCATACCCTACTTGCCATAATAAAGCTCAATGATGATAACACACAAGAAGCTCTTTCACTTTCATATCTTCTATCTTCCATCCCCCTTTCTTGATTGACTTCCATCATTCTTCTCGAGTCCACGTAGCCCGCTATCACATGACTGAGTATAATGACACACCAAAAATATTTGCATTTCATGTAGTTGCACCTGGATTACCACATATTAAGCATTTCATACATACATATAGATATCACAATTGCACCACATCTTGCACACAACACATGTTAGCACATTTTACATTCTCATCATGTAAATAGTCATTTGCATTATCATATTCATCCACATTTCATACATTCACATCTGCATTGACATAACATATTAAAAACATAAAAGAACAAAAATATTGCATTTTCTCATGTACATATTTGCATCCCTTTTATAACCATCACATAGAAACATACATCATGAAACATCTCATCACATAGGTACACATGCATATAGTTGCCGCAAAGATGAATAATCTCATATATATAATCATAAGTGTCATGATACAATGATGTCAAAATACATATGGCTACAAAATCACCCGAAGGTGTCTACATCATCATACAAAATGGTACAAAACTGATACATAAGAACCCACTAGTCACTCCTCCTAAAACTGTTGGTAGTGCCAGTTCGGTCACTATCATCATGTCCCATGCCACATGTCCAACCCTCATCTACAGTCCCGGATCCTGGAACACTCGTCTCAGTGCATCCCTATCTCTATCTTGATCGTAAGAAACTAACTCCCCATCGATCGGTATCCTCAAAATCCTATATACATCCTCTAAGGTGACTGTCATCTCACCCATTGGCAAATGAAAAGTGCAAGTCTTAGAGTGCCACCTCTCCGCTAGTGCAGTTAGCAATCCCATGTTCGCCTGAAACTTAGGCACATACAGAATATGTCTCAATCCCATAGCCTCAATCACAGCTCGGTCCTTGGCTGTCAACTCAGGTCGCAACCTCTGAGTCGATGAGAATCTCTCCCATGACTCCAGCATAGGCAAATACTCCTACAGTCACACAAATCAATCATCTCAGTCCTAGTGACACTCACTGTTTATCACAAAGTGTTTCTTCTATCCTAGTGGTACTCCCTGTTCATCACAAAGTACTACGTGTTTGGCACTCCTTGTTCATCACAAAGTGCTACTCACATTTGCACTCACTGTTCATCACAAAGTGCTGCTCATATTTTAGTACTCCCTGTTCATCACAAAGTATTATATCTTTGTACTCACTGTTCAACACAATGTGCCTTGATCTATCCTATCCTAGGGCCTATGCTTGAGTGAATCCTCTTGAGAAGTTTCCTAATTGGCAACGTATGTTCTATCACAAAATTGTCAATCCTAGCCCTATTTGTTATCCTAGTCTTCCCTAGAGGACCTACTTGAGTGTATCCTCTCAGTAGCTTATCCAATCGATAGCGTATGTTCATCACAGAACTGTCGATTTGACCTAGAAGACACAAATTCACATTTTTGGACACAAACGTGCTTTCATGACATAAACGCTCTTTTAGACCGCATAAATGCATCTGGCACCAACGCTGACGCGCCTACATGTTTTTGACATTTTTTGGACCTTATTCTAAGTGCATTTATTACTCTACCTAGCATGCATTAATGACAACATTTATTGCAACAAAGTATAAGAAGGTTTTGCGGTACTTACTGGCTCTCCTGCCTCTGCTGGCCTCTAAAATCGACGAACGCGATCGAATCTGTGAGCCATTGCCATCGCTGCTGACTGCTGCTGCTCTATCTCGCTCTGCACTCCAATCTCTTGGAGGTGTAGATGACAATAAGGATGTATTTTCCTCATGGTCTATCTTATAGACTACCCTAGCCCTAGTCTCCTGTGTCAGTCTTCGTTATCCCGTGACTTTGTCACTTTATCTGGTTAGTCCATTCTAGCCTTTCTTTCTTATCGAGAGAGTGTCTGTGGTCTTTTCACACATTTTCATCCAATCTCTCAAGGGGGCATATCATTCCCATCTTGGGGCAACTCTGTATCAGTTCATCTTATCTTCTTTGAAACAACGCGACAAGTCGCGTTGTCTCGAAGAGGGGCAAAATGTAGACACCCAAAATTGTCCAGTCTAATTAAATAATTATCTAAGCTTAATTCTTCTATTAATTAAATAAATCTTAATTTATTTAATTAATTCATTTATCCTCTTCTAGCCTTATTTCTCATTTAAATAACTACATTTATTTATTTAAATTATCCTTTTCCTAAATTAAATAAATATCTTATTTATTTAATTGATCTCACTCCTTCTATTAATTAAAAGAATCTTTATTTATTTAATTAATTCATTAACCTTTTCCACCTATGACACATGTCATTCATCTCTTAATTCATACACTACCTACCCCTTTCATTATTTTATTATTTCTTTTACCTACCCTCTAATCATAGCCGGCCTCTTTTTACACCTCTCAATCTTATCCCTCCATTTCATATAGTGTCTTCTATATAAGGAGATGCTTCATTCATTATCAAACCCCCCCGTGGACTACTTGACTACACTACGCTTTTGAACATAGGTGATCCTACTTGCAACCACATTCCATTCTTTGTTGAGCTCTTGTGCACATAAAATCTAAGAGCAAATATATCAAGCAAGATCAATGGAGATAGGAAGAATGGAGATCCAAACCCTATTGGACATGTGATGGTATAATCTTTGTGATTTCATTTGATTTGCATTGTCTTAGGTAATCTTCATATGTTATGGTGGATCTTTGTTGTTGTTAGGCTAGGGTTTTGTGGTTGAATTCATTTAGCCTTTCAATATCGTTATTATTGTTATCCATTTTCACCATATACAATTTGCCCCTAAAAATAAATTTCTAGGGCAAATGTTTACGTAAATAATAATCCTTAATGTTCACATGATTTTCAAATATACTTTTCAAAAGTAACATTAACCATATAAATTTCCCTTTGGAAATAATCACTTTGGATAAATATTCCATCTTTGCAATAATATATTTTCACTTTTCAATTTGATTAGGAAAACGTATCATCATAAAAGTGAATCAAACTCTTTATAATTTACCCTAATGTATATTCAAATGATAACATAATGTAAAAAGGTGATATATAAAAGAATATACTTCCCTCTTGTACACCATAAGAATACATTTTCACTTAATAGAGCAATTTCGATTCCCTTGGAAGTAGTTTATTATGTGGGATGTACACTTGCAAGAAACCAATCAAACCATTATTATATGATATAACCGTATCACCCCTTAATTATAGAATATCACCAAGAAGATACATTGTCAAATGATTAACTTTACCCTAATAAATTATTCAATTTATTGATTTAGGGTATCAATATTTATGAAAAAATGATAAGAAATGTCAATAGGTACTTCTACCTCAAAGCATCTATGTAATTTCCCTTTGACAAGATATATTCATTTATAATTATTCAAAAGGTAACTAAAAATGAATATGATTTTTACCAAAGTAATTTTGCAAGAAATAAAATCATTGTGTTTTAAGAGATGATAAATAAAACATGATAAATAAAACATTATATCCAACTTAAGGTAAGGAATACTTCCTGTGAAATATATGCCAAGGAAGGAACAAATGTATCCTTCCTGCACACAAAAAACAAAGTTAATTTATTGATAAATCAAAATATTCACATTAGGGATAAAATTTAAAATCTTTAAAACATAATCCCCATATAAAAGAGTTTTCTCTAAAAGAAATAAATTTACATCATATATTGGTAAACTTTTGAGGCAAAACTATTTCAAAGGCAAAATAAACCTTTAAGGGTAATAAAATAATTTCTCAATGTAATTATGTTAGTGTTATTCATTGAGAAATAATTACTTAAGAAAGCTTTAAAAGTAAAAATGATGTTTGATAATCTTTTGAAGAAATAAAATCATTTTTACCTTTAATTATCAAATTAAAAACCAATTATCGAAACAATATACTTACCTCCTTAGCAAAATTAAAATAACATTACCTTCACCTCCTCGGAGTTCATCGACGTAACTTTCAATGTCAGGGTAGCACGATTTTAGTTATGCTGATGCCCGATGGGAAAAATAATCTTCTAATCCTTACCATCGGGATAACATATTTTTAGTTGTTTCGATCTCCTGATGAGAAAAAAAATAAATGAAACATTAATGCTATGTCATCGGCATAACATTTCTCCATTGAGATAGGTATTTTTCTATTACCCCGATGCCCGATGACTCGTTTAGGGTTAGGGTGACAATGTTGGTTTTCAGACAGCGGGATTATCATTGAAGTCCATTCAAGGTATTTCAGATATAAATCTTGCAAGAATAATGAGGGGTACGAGACAATCCAATAGCTCTGATATACGCATCATTTCCTCTGCCATAGTTATCTTTTCATGAGTTGCAGACAATGTCTTATTCAATGACTTCACTTGGGAACCATCTTTCCATTTTTTCTTCTCAGAATTTAACTGATGTTGTATAGTCTCTCGCTGTCCTTGAAACAAATTCGTTGTGAAAGATGATCGCTTTTCCTTATACAACTTCACAATTTTGCTATTTTTGCTTATATCCAACCTCAAAAGCATCAAAATTTGCCTCTGCATATCTTTTGTGCACCCTAAACCAGCCTAGATTTTGATGCATGTGTCTCTGCTGTATTAGATCCAATCATTCATAATATATCATACAATTCTGCCATCTTTTCACCATTGTCATTGGTATTAACAAATGGATATGAGAAATCCATTGCAGCGTGAACAATATAGGCTCTTCGCAATTGTTCAAACAAAGTTGTTTATCAATACGTAATAGCTCCTATTGAAAAAATGATGAGAGTTCGCTCCAATACTTGTAAAGCTAGGCATATGTGACATGGTCTCGAGAACAAGGCCAGGTGACGTCTTTTGCATTAGCGGCCGATCCAAAGCCAAATCCTACAACAATAGATCTATCTATAGTCCCAACATCAACAACATAATTAGCATCAATAGATAAACTTAGTATTTCATTTTGCAAAATGCTTCAAACTATGCAAAAACTAAAAAAATAATTTTTTCCTGTGGCTCATTCTGGTGTAATTTCATTGCCGATTACCACAAAACTTGGCCAAAAGTTATGATAATTTAAATAAAACATGGGTTTTTTTTTAAATATCAATTAACTCGCCAAATTTTGGTACTTCTTTGTAAACTGGCCTGTCAGAGCTAGTCGTAAACAACATAAAATTTTAAATTAATATATCAAATGAACTTCGATCTTTCCAAAATTGAAAATGTAAACATTTGACATCAAAATATTAGGTGGGTTGCCTTCCGATTTTGAAAGTTTGAAACTTTTTTATGATGCATTTTTACGCCAGGATCAGTCAAAAAACAATTAAAAAGCATGCCAGAACTTCTCTGATTTTTATTAGATCACATAGAAGAATAGTCTCATATACCAACAAACGTTTCGCCAACCAGTTTCCTAGGATCATTCATGAGCACTAATATTTTAATCACCAAAGTTGACAACTTTCATTTTTGTAAATTTCACTCATTTCATACAAGAGTTAAGAAAGACAAATTGAATAATGTTCAAACGTAAGCACTTTTTTAAAACTTTATCTCACAATTGAAAAAATTGAGTAAACTGCATCTGGATCATTGTTAGAAAACTTATTAAATGATATCGTGAAAACTCAAAACTTGAAACGAAAGCTCCTGGATATACACAAAATGCAGAGAAATAATAAGCTTGACAAGATAATGTTTATATGACAAGAAATTGTGATTCAAAAAGGTGCACTTGGAATCCTTTCGCATTTGCAACTACACACATACCTAAAACTCGATGCATTGAACCTGGTATCTGAGAGTTGGAAATGAAAGAACCCTACTCGATTATAGGCATTGCACGTGATTGAATTTAGAAATCTTTTTCCGTGCATCAAAACTGGAACACTAAAATTTGAAAATTATAGGGTTCCAACAGGTTGGATATTATTTGTTTGGTCTTAGGTTGACATGTTTTCTAATTATGTAATTGTTTTATTGTTTCGTGGTTGACCTTATTGTTTATGGTCGAGGGTTTGTATATACATGATGTAAGATCTCATTGTAGATCATGTGTGAGGATGTATATGAGTGAATAATGTAGTAATCATTCATGCAGAGGATTTGGTCGATCATTGGTGATCGAGTTGGGTATATGTAAGAGGATTTAGTCCTCTGGTATTGAGCTTAACCGGAAATGTATTCAAGCATAGGAGATGCTATCTTTGCAGTTCATTCATTCTTTCAGATTGTATTCTGAATTTCTATGTAGTCGGTGAGACTCCTTTTGTGATGAGTAGTGTGCTCTAGGATGTTGGCCTTCCTACAAGTGCAGGCCCCTCAATTGTAATCACATACTTACTACAGAAGTATTATTTGACTGTGGGAAGGCTTCCCACTATGGTTTTTCCCTTTACCAGGTTTTCCACGTACAAATCTCAGTGTCATGTGGATGGTATTTATTCTCTGATTGTTGTTTATGCTTAATTGGTTTATTTTCTATTTCGATAATTGGTTTATGCATTCCGGTTTTGATCTTTTGGGTTTCAATATTAAAGTTTTAATTGCTTAAGGTTTCGGTAATCTAGTGACAACTAATTCACCCCCACCTCTCAGTTGTCTTCCAGTTATTTGAATTGTCTAACAATTGGTATCAAAGATCTGGTCCTCTCTGCAGAAGCTTAATCGCTTGAGGAAGATCCTATAGTGACTAACAGTTCAAGTTCATCTAGTTCATCTACTGCTATATTTCGGAGAGATATTCCTAAGCTTGATGGAACAAATTACAGAATATGGACGATTCAGATAGAGACTCATCTGAGATGTCTTGGTAAGGAGATTTGGGAAATTACAGAGAATGGTGTAACACC
This sequence comes from Cryptomeria japonica, assembly GCF_030272615.1. Lineage (NCBI taxonomy): Eukaryota > Viridiplantae > Streptophyta > Pinopsida > Cupressales > Cupressaceae > Cryptomeria > Cryptomeria japonica. The sequence continues at coordinate 717,944,685 of NC_081408.1, forward strand.
TTATAATCTGACATCTGGCAACCCTCCTCCGGAAAAATTGGATAAGGGGCTTGAGAATGATTGTAGAGAAAGAGAAGCCCTCTTGTGTGCACTTTCTGATCAGCAAATAATGGGATTAACTGACAAATCATCTGCAAAGGCTATATGGGACAAGTTGGAGACTCTTAATGAAGGTGACCCTACTGTGAATATTGCTAAATTTGATGGTTACCGGGTGAGATATGAAAACTTAAAGATGGAATAAGATGAAAGGATTACCACATTCATGGAAAGGGTAAATGAAATTATTATGAGAATTCAATGTTGTGGTGGAACTGTGAGTGAAGATGAAATTGTTTATAAAGTTTTGAGAGCTTTACCACTGGTTTACAAGATGAAGGCTACTATAGTTAATGAATTGAGAACAATGGCTAATACTTATGTCAATAGAGATACCTTGGTTGGGAAATTATCTGCTTTTGAGCTTGAAGAATTTGGACCTTCTGGAGTTGTGAAGTCTGAACCTTCTTTTCATGCATCTACATCATCAACCGACAAGCAAGATTGGAAAGCTTTGTATGCAAGGGAACTGGATGATATGAAGAGAGAAGATGGAGAATTTGAGCAAATTGAAGCCCTATTTGCTAGAAGAGTACCTAAAGGACCGATAGGAAGTAAGTATGAAGGAAAAACACCTTTTAAATGTTTTGCATGTAATAAGATAGGTCATTTTGCATCTAGATGTACTAAAAGGAATTCAAGATTTGAAGAAAGAGCTAGAAGATCTTATAAGCCAAACCTTGGATATTAGAACAAGTATAAGTACAAGAAAAAAAATAGATATATCATGCTATATAGCGGATGAGGAAGGTGTGACTGATTCTGATGATGAATCGACACAAGACTGTGCTAGTGGTTCCGGCAATGGAAAGGAATGGGTGTTCTTAGTTATCAAGGAAGATGTTCCGGCACTGGAAAATAATGTACCTGAAGAGAAGGCACTTGCTGCTAAAATTGAAGATAAGGATGAATGGTTAATTGATAGTGGATGTTCACATCATATGACTGGAGATAAAAGGAAGTTTCTATCTTTGCAATAATTTGATGGCAATCTGGTTAGATTTGGAGATGACAAAGCATGCATGATCAAGAGAAAAGGAACTATATCATTGGATGGTAAGCACAATACTGATAATGTTTATTATGTTGAAGGTTTAAGGCATAATCTTTTGAGTGTAGGATAATTGGTGGATAAGAGATTTCAATTACAATTCAAGGATGGAAAATGCAAAATCATTAATAGATCTAGTTTGGAGATTGCAACCGGTACATAGACAAAAGGTTTAATATATTTCATTTAAATTCCGGTGAGAAGACATGTTTGATTGCACAAATTGATGAGAGTTGGCTATGGCATAAAAGACTATGTCATGTGAATTTTGATTGCATTGTAAAGATTAGTTCAACTAAGGCAGATAAAGATATACCTAAGATTGTGAAGTGATATAATACGGTATGAAAAGAATGTCAAATGGGAAAATAGGTTAGAACCCCTTTTAAGAGTTTACAAGACAAATCTAATGATGTTCTTGATCTTATTCATACTGATTTGTGTGGCCCTACTAGAGTTAAAATTTTTCAAGGTGATAGATATTTTATGCTAATCATTGATGATTATTCTAGAATGATGTGGGTTACTTTTTTAAGGGAGAAATCTGAGGCTTTTAAAAAGTTTAAAATCTTTTTAAGGCTAAATTTGAGACTAAGACAGGATTGAGGATTAAATGTTTAAGGTCAGATCATAGTGGAGAATTCACATCCAGTGAGTTTAATAACTTTTGTGAGAAGCATGGTATAAGGAGACAATTTTATGCTCCCCAAACACCTCAGCAGAATGGAGTTGTGGAAATGAAGAATAGAACTATCTTGGATGTTGATAGAACAATGATAATGGAAGATAATCTACCTCATATCTACTAGAGAGAAGCAGTGAGCACAACAGTCTATACATTCAATAGAGTACATATCAAAGGAGAAACCGGTAAGACACCTTATGAATTATGGTTTGGCAATACACCTATAGTTAAGTATTTCAGAATCTTTGGTAGTAAATGTTATATCAAGAGAGATGATATCATTGGAAAATTTGATCCTAGATGTGAGGAAGGAATATTTCTTGATTATTCTAATGAAAGAAAGGCATATAGATGTTATAACAAGATATTTTAGATAATTGTGGAGAGCGCTAATGTCAAGGTGGATGAGCTGAATAGAAGTCAAATCGGAGTTTATGAGCAAGAACCCCAGTGGAACTAATCATAACTGAACCGGTAACACCTTTACCAAAATATAATGTTGAACTAGTTACTTTGGCAGAATCAGAAAATTCAACAGTAATTGAAGAACCGGGAAGAGGAACATAGAATTAGAAGACTCCTAGGTATGTAAGGATGAATCATTCAGAAGATCATATCATTGGGGATAAGAACAATGGAGTGATGACAAGTAGGAAATTGGCAGCTAATGAGGTATGTTTAATTTCTCAAGTTGAACCGGTATCATTAATTGAAGCATGTAAAGATGAATGTTGGATGAAAGCTATGGAAGAAGAATTAGATCAGATATAGAAGAATAACACATGGACTTTAGTTCCTCGGCCTAAAAATAAGAATGTTATTGGAACTAAATGGGTATTTAGAAATAAGTTAAATGAAGATGGATAAGTTGTGAGGAATAAAGCTAGATTAGTTTGTAAAGGATATTCTCAGAAGGAAGGAATTGATTATGGTGAAACTTTTGTACCTGTAGCTAGGATTGAAGCTATAAGATTATTTCTTGCCTATGATGCACATAAAAACTACAAGGTTTATCAGATGGATGTTAAGTGTGCCTTTTTGAATAGGGATCTTGATGAGAAAGTTTATATTGAGCAACCTGATGGTTTTTCACTTTCAGATAATAAAAACATGGTTTGTAGGTTAAAGAAAGCTTTATATGGATTGAAACAACTACCTAGAGCTTGGTATGCAAGTTTAGATAAATATCTTTTGAAGCTTGGTTTCACTATTTAGGTAATGCTGACAGTAATCTATATTATAAAGTCACTGATGATGATATACTGATTATTGAAGTTTTTGTTGATGACATTATTTTTGGAGGTGAAGATAGGTTGTGCATGGAATTTTCTAAGAATTTGGAGAAAGAATTTGAAATGTCTATGATTGGGGAAATGATTTTTTTCTTAGGTTTTTAGATTACTCAGACTAATAAAGGTATTTTCATCTGTCAAACTAAGTATGCTAGGGAATTGTTGAAGAAATTTGGTATGGTAGACTCTAAACCGGTAAGTACTCCTATGGTTACAAGTGAGAAATTGTCAAGGAAAGATGAATCTGCACTGGTAAATCCTACAAGATACAAGTCTATGATTGGAGGTCTGCTATATTTGACTCAGACTAGGCGTGACATAATGAGTATTGTTTGTATTGCATCTAGATATCAAAGTGATCCTAGAGAAAATCATGAGAGTGCGGTGAAAAGAATTTTTAGATATTTGAAAGGTACATCTAAATATGGTTTATGGTACCCGAAGGATGAATACTTTACTTTATGTGCATATACAGATGCAGATTGGGCAGGTGATGATGACTGGAAAATAACTTTCAGTGGAGCTTTCTTTCTTGGAAAGAAGTTGGTTTCATGGATCAACAAGAAATAATCATGTACTTCTTTATCTACTACTGAAGCTGAGTATGTTGTCACTGCTACTAACTATACACAAGTCTTATGGATGAAGCAAACGTTGAAGGACATTAAAGTGCATTGCATTGGACCGATAGTTATTCATTGTGATAACTCTGTTGCCATAGACATATCAAAGAATCTGGTATTTCACTCTAAGTCAAAGTACATATCTATCAAGTATAACTTTTTGAAGGAGAAGGTGGAAGAAAATGAGGCTAGACTGGTTTATGTGAACACTAAATAGCAGATTAGCAATATTTTCACTAAACCTTTGCCTAAAGAATCATTTGAGTACCTAAGAGACAAATTAGGGGTTTATGCCCCTCCGATAGAAAACTGATTGATGTTATTTGGCATTAGTTTGGTATGCATTATCAGAGATATCATTCTTTCTAGATTGATGTGGGGATGCTACTACTCAGGGGGAGTAGTTAGCCTTGAGATTCAATGGCTTTTGTTTTTGCTTTGATATTTTTGTCAAATTCCTAGCATTGATGTCAAAGGGGGAGAGATATATGTGAAAAACAAAGCTTTACAAAGATATCATTCACAGGGGGAGTTTGGTCTTTGTTTCAGAACTTCATTGGTATATCTTTGTGTGGGAGATTGTTGGTTGTCTTCCATTGGGGGAGACTTGTTTGGCATTTCTTGGCACTTGGATGTTTTTCACATCTAGTGTTGCCATCAATGCCAAAGGGGGAATTGTTGGCCATTTGGAGGAATTGATTATGTGTTGCATTGATGTTTTGTCATTGATGTCAACACTAGTTGTTTTGGTTGCTTTACCAGTATCCTCCTGGTCTCGGTAAATGTTTGGTTTCTGGTTGGATTAGATCATGATGATCTGGTATGTTTGGGTTATGGAATTGTCTTATTCATGCAACTCAGATTCATGTTTAGAGAGTTGGTTTTGATCAGGTGATCGGATGTTGTCCTGTATGCTAGTAAGCTTGGTTTGTTGTTCTAGCGAGGGTTTCATCGGCAAAGCTTTGTTGAAGATCTTTGATGATATGCATAAGTGGTGTTGGTGCAGCTTCTAGTGGAGATTCAGGATATTGATGGTGATCATGTTCGAGACTTAGTTGATTGGGATCATTGCTTTAACATGTGTGGACCTATATTGGGTCCCGGTATTATCTAGGTTATGGACTGGCTTAATGTAACGTATGGATTGGACTTCTCGATGTGTTTCTGGGATGTCTTATGGGTTGGATATTATGTGTTTGGTCCTAGGCCAACATGTTTTGTAATTACATAATTGTTTTATTGTCTGGTGGCTGACCTTATTGTTTATGGTCAAGGGTTTGTATATATATGATGTAAGATCTCATTGTAGATCATGTGTGAGGATGTATATGAGCAAATAATGTAATGGTCATTCAGGCAGAGGATTTGGTTGATCATTGGTGATCAAGTTGGGTTTATGTAAGAGGATTTAGTCCTCTAGTATTGAGCTTAACCGGAACTGTATTCAGGCATAGGAGATGCTATCTTTGCAGTTCATTCATTCTTTCGGATTGTAGTCTGGATTTCTATGTAGTCATTGAGACTCCTTTTGTGATGAGCAATGTGCTCTAGGTTGTTGGTCTTCCTGCAAGTGCAGGTCCCTCAATTGTAATCACATACTTACTGCAAAAGTATTATCTGACTGTGGGTAGGCTTCCCACCATGGTTTTTCCCTTTACCGGGTTTTCCACGTACAAATATGGTGTCATGTGGATGGTATTTATTCTTTGATTGTTGTTTATGCTTAATTGGTGTATGCATTCCGGCAATTGGTTTATGCATTCTGGTATTGATCTTTTGGGTTCCACTATTAAAGTTTTAATTTTTCAAGGTTCCAGTAATCTGATGATAACTGATTCACACCCCCCCCTCTCTCAGTTGTCTTCCGGTTATTTGAACTATCTAACAATGAGATCTTACATCATATATATACAAACCCTCGATCACAAACAATAAGGCTGGCCACCAGATAATAAAACAATTACATAATTACAAAACATGTTGGCCCGAGACCAAACAAATATTATCCAACCCATAAGACATCTTGAAAACACATCGAGAAGTCCAATCCATACGTTACATTAAGCCGGTCCATAACCTAGATAAACAGGGACCCAATTTAGGTCCATACATGCTAAAGCAATGATCCCAATCAACCAAGTCTCAAACATGATCACCATCAGCATCCTGAATCTCCACTAGAAATCGCACCAAACCACTTATGCATATCATCAAAGATCTTCAACAAAGCTCTGTCAGTGAAACCCTCACCAGAACAAAAAACCAAGCTTTCTAGCATACAGCATAGCATATGATCCCAGGATCAAAACCAACTGTCTGAACATGATTCTGAATAGCATGAATAAGTCAATTCCATAACCCAAACATACAGGAGCATACCGGATCATCATGATCTAAGCCAACCAAAAACCAAACAACCTACCGGGACCAGAAGGATACCAGTAAAGCAGTCAAAATAGCTAGTGTTGACATCAATGACAAAACATCAATGCAACACATAATCAATTCCTCCAAATGACCAACATAAATTTTATTTCTTTTTTCTTTTAATTTTATTGCATGACAACAATTAGATTAAATAGAAATTGACATCTTTCTTTTTTTAAGATCATATTATACAATGATGAATAAACATATATCTAAACTAAAAATTACCTTTTAATTAAACTATAATAAACCAAAAGAATCAATCTATCAAAATCACCTAAAAATGAAACCTAACCTAATTATATCTTCATTAAATGTGATAATTAATAAAAATATAATCATAAAACATTTTCCAACAATTATGCAATCATGGATGACAAATAGCCTTCGTCACTCTATCTCTATATATTACTAAAATTGTATGAGAATAGCTGGTTTCTTAAGTACTTACAAATCATTTCCAAAAGATATTCATTTAGAGTCAAAAGAGATACCAGATTGCCTTTCCCAAGAGGATCTATAAAAATTAAATGTTGAAATTGAGCCTTGAAAATTTAAAATCTTATTAAAAAATGTTGAAATTAAAATTAACTAAAGAAAATTTCAACATCTTACAAAATGCTGACGTTCTCTAATTTAAAAGAAAGCAAAAGAAAAAGCATCGTACACGTTAAGTATGAAGCTATGACTTGTAATGTTCTTTTATTTCGGACGGACGTATACTTTCTATCAAATTTAATTTAGAATCGATCTATTTTGAAGACTTTGAATACATTTTAAGAGATAATTTATTTGCAAGGACGATGTGGACTTTCATTTAGAAATTCAAACAAAGGGATAAGGGAAAAAAGAATCTTAGGTCATTGTAAGGTTTTTGTTTAAGCCAATTATATATTTTTTATTGGAAAAGGATATATTTATAATAGAGATTTTAAAAAACAAAAATAGTATAATAAGTTGACAAGAATTTTTGAGTATATTTGTATATAAGTTTTCACATATTTAGATCACATTTTTTAATTCATATCATGTTGAAGATAAGGAATTTATTTATGTAATAAGTTGCAAACATTGTTCCTTAGAAAAATGTCAGGAGAGGTGGAGTAGAAACCAAGGAAAGAGAAGATCATAAAAATTAAGATATAGTAATATCTAGAAGCTCTTCTCAACTTAAAGTATATTTATAATAAAAAATAATTTAAAGGTATATATATTTGATTAAAAAATGACTAATTAAAATGTAGGATTAAAGATTACCAAAAAAATATGAAATATAACATATTCATTGCGAGTAAGCATAGACTATCGTACTAGGAAGAGGGGAAGAGGATTATCTTATTGAGAAACCACTCAAGGGGATCACTCTCCAAAGGGAAGATTGAGACCTCCACACCATCCTCAGGGTGTAGGCTACAAACAACACCAACACTTCCCAATTAGGTAGCAAAGACACAACAAATTTTCTTAACTTTGCCTAACAACTACCAAAAAGATTCCTCCTCATAGGAACAAAGTCTAAACTAGCGTGGATTTCAGCAAATTCAAAATAAATTCTTGTAGAGAAGTGTTGCTATGAAACCTTTATTGATGATCCAAAGCCTAAACTTTAGTCAATGCTAAAGTGGGAGTTAAGTCCTAAGTCATGGGACCTTTTATGATCTATTTATATGTAGACCCTAGTGTGGTGTGCTAGCATCCCACCAATAGAAGCAAAAAGGAGAAGAAAATTTAATAGTCAGCATTTGCCTTGAGTTATATAACCTCAATTTTGGCATTTGGCTACAGTGGTTCCTAAATTCAAATGTGGCATGTCAGTCTACATTTAAGGTCACCCTCCTGCTTCCTATTTAAGTATGCAGTTTTGGCATTATCAAGTAGAAAGATAATGTGAATTCTATGACAAAGCTTTATCAGAATGAACATTTGGCTCTACAATTTGAAAAAGATACACTTGAATTATGAAAAAGGTCAACTAATATTTTCTTTATTATCTATCTCTTCTTCCTTATCTTTATCTTCTTTTTCTTTTTCTTCAATTTTAGTAGACTTGTTGGAAGTCTCCCCAATATTAAGTTTGGTGGTTGGATGACTAGCAATCTCGTTAGACCTCCTTATGCTTGGCTTAGACTCATCACCTCTTCCTCCTCCATGCTAGTAACAATGACCATATTTTCTTCCTCCTTGTTTTCCAAATTATCTTAACTTTGCCCAACAACTACTGAAAATATTCCTCCCCATAGGAACAAACTAATGTGGATTTCAATGAATTCAAAAAAAAAGTTTTTGTAGAGAAGTGTTGCTATAAAACATTTATCAATGATTCAAAGACTAAACCTTAGTCTTGATGCTAAAGTGGGAGTTAAGTCCTACGTCATGAGACCTTTTATGATCTATTTCTATCTAGACCCACACACAGTCAAATCTTGAAGCTCAAATACAAAGCTATACTTTTGTGTTGAATCATATGAATGGTAAATAAAACAAGGTTACAAATACATTGAGTAGGAGATAAAATTTGTTGATTAAAATGAAAATAGAGGTAGTTTGGTTTGAAGAGTTGAACATTTGTATGAATATGATCTTGGTTTTGCAAAAGCATGGAAGGGATTTAACGGAACAATATGTATGACAATAAGTAGCTTGATTACTTAATTTAAGAATATTTTTTTGATTATATAAGAAAAAATTGGGGTGCTAAACCCTTTACAAAAAAAAGGGCACATAGGAAGAACAAAACAAGCCAACAAATTTCCTTTAACAATGCATTGGTAGCAAACATAATTGAATTTATAATAAGAACATAAACAGTGTAGAGAAATAAACACAAAACAGATAAAAATGATGTCCCCAATCTTTAGTATGAAATTCATATAGTTCCCCATGGTTGGAACTAGTATTGGCTTCCATTTCTTTGCCATGACATTTAAGTTCCATATCCTGCAACTGCCCTATGCATAACTTTCAAGCTAAACTAAGAAAGGACCTTTGAATTTCCTTCTAAGTCATCCACTTTGGTCTTAAGGGCATCTGAATCTGCTACAGTTTGTTCACATTTGGTGCAACATTTTTGGGTAGGTTCTATAGCGGGGATCATGTCAAGATCATTTGAGTCTATATAGGGAACATTCTTCTCCTTGAATAGACAAGGACCCTTGGTTTATTTTTCTTCATTGTCTATGTCTTCAAATTCCTTATATTTATATTCATTTTCTTTTTCTTCAATTTTAGTAGACTTGTTGGAAGTCTTCCCAATATTAAGTTTGGTGGTTGGATGACTAGAAATCTTGTTAGACCTCCTTATGCTTGTCTTAGACTCAAGAACTCACTTCCTCCTCCTCCATGCCAATAACAATTATGGCCATATTTTCTTCCTCCTCATTATTTTCCAAATTATCCTTGGGGATAAACTCTTCCTCCTCATCCAAAATATCCTCAACCTCAATGAGATAGACTGGGCATTTTTTGGTCTTCGTTGCTTTGGGATTTTTGAGATTTCAAGTATGACTATGTTTAATGTGCAATTTTTTATATTTATAAGAGTCCTCACAAGGCTATTTTAAGGTTACAAATCAGTACAACAACATCCTTCTAATGGGAGGAACTTGCAGTCTCCAGAGATTTGGATTTGGATAGTGTAGCATCATAAATTGTGATTCTTAAGGGTGGAAGCACAAATTCATGCTTTGTTTGGCACTTTCCTTAGTTTCCACTCCCTTGGTCCATTTTAGGACCATGTTTCTAGTGTTAGACTTATCTCAAACTCAAGAGATGATGAACTATTATTATTCAGTTGGATTTGACATTTCCACATGTATATCGAATATTATTGTTGTTGCTAAACTCAACAATAGTATTTGGATGTGTAATAATTTTTGAGCTCTCAATAAATCATCTTTAGAAGATTAATTTCCTCTTCATAACATTGACATGATTGTTGATTCCACTATTGGTCATGCCTTTAAATTAATTCAAAAAAAAATCTTGCAGAGAAGTGTTGCTATAAAAACTTTATCGATGATCCAAAGCCTAAACTTTAGTCAATGCTAAAGTGGGAGTCAAGTCCTAAGTTATGACGGACCTTTTATGATCTATTTCTATTTAGACCCTAGTGTGGTGTGCTAGCATCCCACCGATAGAAGTGAAAAGAAGAGAAATTTTCAATAGTCAGCCTTTGCCTTCAGTTATATAACCTCAATTTTGACATTTGGCTACAATGGTTCCTAAATTCAAATGTGACATGTCGGTCTACATCTAAGGTCACCCTCATGCTTCCTATTTAAGTATGTAGTTTAGTCATTATCAAGTAGAAAGATAATGTGAATTCTATGACAAAGCCATATCAGAATGAACATTTGGCTCTGCAATTTGAAAAAGCTACACTTAAATTGTGAAAAAGGTCAGCTATTATTTACTCTCTTACTATATTGGTTGAAGCTTCATGAGTATTTTAGAATGGTTGGGATTAGTAACTAATGATTAGCTTGTACCTCATTGGGTATGGTTTTAGTTGGTTATCATATTCAAGATTTGATCACCTTGCTTAATTAAGGTGAAGTAATTTATAGTTCTTTTCCCCCTTGAGCATAGTGTTTCTCTTGGGTCAGATATTGCATTATATTATTTGAGGCATATAGAAATCCACTCTAACACACTTGAGTAGGGTTTTAATTATTATTTATTTGTCACTGTTTGTCACAACAGACTCACTTCATAGTGCACACTATTGTTTTCTATCAACATGTCTATTTGTGGAGGTAAGAATACCAAAATAGGGGTTTGACCAAGGCAAACTCCTATATATAACAACCATATTTCCTCCTTTGTGTCTATCTAGGTTTATGTCTAATACTAGAAATAGAAGAAATTGATGGGGAAGGTTTGCATAGGAGCTACAGATTGAAATTGAATTTGTACAATGCAGTCTAAACTTAGTGCAATACAATGTGCTAGCATCCAGGGTAGTGGCCTCTAATTTATGGTGACAAGATCCATTATACTTTCTCTTTCTAGATATGTATCTATTCTTTGCAACTTACAATATTTATCTATGTAATCATTCATTGAATCAAATTTGGTGTCATGTTCCTAGATTTATTAAATCAAACTTTTGTTAATCAATCCTCTTCACGACAAAGGAACAAAATCCAAGAAGCTTGGCTCTTCTTTGAGGACATTAGCCATGTACAATATCTTTTTTGTTTTGTGTTCCAATGTTTAGTGGGGCTAACTGATCTAGGTTAATTTATAAATTAGTCTAGATCCCTTTTTCCACTAAAATATTTTGGTGAACCTGAAATAGCTTGTTTTTGTAAACCTTTTAATTTACGTGTATATATTATTTGATTTGATTATTTGCTTAATTGATTAGATTATTATATTGAATATATTATTCAACATTTACAAAAAAATAAACACTTAAACAATTTTTTCTTTTGTTTTAGATAAGAAAACCAAACTTCTTTTATCCCTTAATCAACAATTACTATCTTGTCATCAATTTTCTTCTACTAATCCTATCTCTTCTTCTCTCTTCTATGTTCATAATTTTGAAGAAAGTAATATTACCCAATCATTTTGGATCTATTTTTAGAATATTTTCATACATTTTATGAGCTATTTAGTATTGATCATTTTGATGTGTTAAATGAATCCCTTGATGAATTCATCTCAATAGATTCATCCTTTATGAATCCTAGAACATCTCTTTGTCAAAAACTAATCAACAAAATTCATGTCTAGTTCTCAAAATGAGCCCATGATTCATTTTATGTTCCTAAACCACGAACTAATCTTGTTCTCATTGTTCAATCTATTCCAAAACCACATCAATGTTCTAGATACATTCTAATATTTGCAAAAGAACATACTCAAAATAATATCCTTGATCAAAATGTGTTGCAAAGCTTCATTATTATGTAGTTTCTCACACATACAACACTTGAAATAACAAACGACCTAAATAAACACCAATTTTCCCACTTCTCTTCCACTTTCTCAACCTTCTATTCTTCCACCACCTCATCTTTCTCAACATGTTAGCAGATATAATGATCTTGTCAAGAAAATTCGTGCTACTCCAACTATGATCTCACTATGAGAATCAATGCAAACTTCACCAGCATACCATGGGATTTTCTAGGAGGCCTTACAAAAGATAGTTGTCACACTTCATGTTAGAGAGAATGATGTAGAAATATTGATAGATTGTATGCATGTGATAAACTTAAACATTGTCTTTCCATAACATATGTTACCTTTTCATAATATTCAACAACAACATGATCCTCTCATAATTTTGAACATCATTAATCAAAATGGAATAAAGCATACTCTAATCAATAATGGATTAGAGGGCCTTAATGTTTGTAGCATAAATTTTTTATGAAAAATCAAAGTAGATACATCTCACATTAAACATGGTATTCTATCTATTCATGACTTTGATCATGTGGGTAGACAATAGTTAGGTAAATGGGTAGACAATAGTTAGATAAAATCACACTACCAGTTGAGGTAGGACCTATGAATTTACCTACACTTATACATGTAAAGCTCAATGCTCTTTCATACAATATTTTTCTAGGTAGACTATAGATTCATGCTTATGGGTAGTCTTGTTTACTCTTCACTATATGATGAAGTTTGTCTATAATAACAAGCTCTATATAGTTGAGGCTAATCAAATTCGAGAAGTTTCTTTTAAGAAGAAGCTAGATATCAACCCTCTATTTCTAAATTTATTAGCACTTTGATTTTGTCTTCAACAAAAGGTTGATTCACTACTTCCTATTAACAACAACATTGGTGATCAAGATTGTAGATCATCTACAAATATGCTCTTTGTGATGATTGGGGTTTGTTAAATTTCACACCTTCCTTGATCAAAGAGTATAATATCTCACAATCGAAGTTTGAGACTTGAAAATTTTTATTATTGCACATGTACACAATCTTCTTCTTCTAAAATGCCTAAGCTCGATGTTCCAACATCTTCCACTTCAATCATTTTTGTTGATCATACTTATGTTGGCAATTGACACTCATTGGATTCATATGTCATCATTGATGACAACATGGTAATTTGGCAACAAGATTCATAAGGAAGCATACACCGGCATTAGAAGGCATTCACTAACAATCACCGACATTGGAGTATCCAGGGTTACACTGGCACCGACATCCAGCACTTCAGTAAAGACCCGAAGGAAGTTTTATTTGTAAAATCATTTTGTAATTATTAAGGCCGACATTGTATATCTTTTGTAATGCATTGTAAGCCTACATAAGGCATATTGTTTGTGAAGGGTATATAGGTCAGTTTGTTAAGGTCATTATAGAGATAGATAAAAAAAGATTGTAATAAGGATATAGGAGACTGTGAAATGCGAAGTATATGTATGTATATCATTTGTATGTGGATGTCATATCATGCAATGATCTGTAGATAGTTTGGAAGCTATTCTTGGAGGAGAGGAGATATCAATAGAAGTGTTTAGGGTTTATGAACCGATACAGAGCAGAACTATAACCGGAACTCTTTTTGGCATAGCAGATGCATTTTGTGAGTTCATTATTACTGTTTTATTTCAGAAGAAGCTTGTAGTCAGTGAGAATCTTTTTGTGATGAGTAGTGTTCTCTAGGAAATGTTCCTTCCTGCATGTGCAAGCCCCCATTCTATGTAATATCCTTTCATCTGGCCAGTGAACTGATATTGTGGGTCACAAATCCCACCATGGTTTTTCCTCTTTGAGATTTTCCACGTATAAATTATTTGTGTTATTGTGTTCATTTATGTGGATGGTTTATTTTCTTTTAGTTATATGTTTCTTCATTTACCCGTTTATATGTGTATGTTATAAAAAGGTAAAAGCATATCTTACCAGCAAAACATTGATTCACATCCCCCCCTCTCAGTGTTCTTGGATCCCAACAATTGGTATCAGAGCCTAGTTTCTCGAAAGAAGTTTAACAGCTTGAGGAAGATCCTGAAATCGGAATCATTGAACATGGCTATGGAGAAGCAACTTGAGATGAATCTTGAGGATTATGATGCTGAAAGAATGAAGAATTTAAAATTGCAAGATGAATTAAATTTTGCTAATGAATTAATTCTTGTCTTGCAAGAAAGGTTATCATCATCTCAAGCCAATAGAAAGGAACTTTTGCAAAACCAAGATGATGAAGAGAAAAATGCACTTAAGGAACAATGTCAGAAACTAAGTCAAGCAAACATACTCATGAAGAATGAAATGAAAGACCTGACTATGAGGTTATCAAAAGATATTGAGGATAGAAAGAAGAAGGAAGAAAATGTTGTTATATCTCTGAAGAACAAATTTGATGAATGTGGCAGATTGACTCATGAGAATAATCTATTGAGAACTAATTTGGTACACTCCTAGAATAATGAACAAGAACTTGAAAGACAAATAACTACTCTGAGAGATTATCTGACTATTGCAAGTGAGTATAAAGAAAAAATCAGGATTAGTGTTGCATAGTTGGATGACTTATTGAAAAGACAAAGGCAGAATGATGATTCTAGAGGACTTGGATTTGAACAAGGTGAAAGCTTAGATACTGCAAACGAAGATCAGACAACTGATATGCAGAAATCATCAGACCAGAGGAAACCAATAAGGCAATCTAATGCTTATAAATTCAATGGTAGATGCTTTGTTTGTAATAAATTTGGGCATATGGCTAAACAATGTAGAAATAGAGAAAATCAAAACTACAATTATGTTTCCAGTCAATGCACAAATTGCAAGAAATATGGTCATAAATCAGAAGATTGCAGAATGAATGTCAAATGTCATGTATGTGGAAAGTTTGGTCATTTGGCTAATCAATATAGGTCAATGAATGACACTAGACATGTTAAAGCAATTCAAAATAACAATGTTACATGTTATGCATGCAACAAAATAGGTCATATTGCTAAGTATTGCAAAAGCAAGACTCAACTGGTTAGCAATGATAAAGAAAATTAGAAAGGAAAGAAGAAGGTAGATGAAATACAACAATATCACACTAAGATATGGGTTAGAAAGTCTAAAGAACCAAGTGGAGATGGATCTACACTAGTAAGTCCACCGGTAGAACAGAGCATTCCTGCACCGGTAGGAAATTCCACTAGTAACTGAGGCATACACCTTAGGGGTTGGCAAATCTATTGCGAATATTGCATATTCTCCGGAGGATATCTAAAAGAGATCTGGAGAGTTGTCTTAATCATTGATGAAGGTTTACCCGACATAAGACTATGAAACCCGCATCCGGTAGGGTACATCGCAAAGCATTTATGACAGTGGAGTATTAGGGTTTACACGCTGATAAAAAGGGGAAAGTGAATTCATTTTAACTCACCCAGCATTCAAGCAATCCAAAGCAAAGAAAAGGTGAATTTCAAGCAATTAAGAGCAAGCAAAGGCATTCTGAGAGGATTTCCAGCAATCATCTAAGAAATAATCAAATCTTAACACCGGCAATCATTTTCAGGTATTTCTTTGAAATGGCATCTAGATCATCTACTCCTACTTTCATTGCAAATCCCACCATTGTAGAAGTTAAGGATAGGATGAGACCCATTTTCAAGGAAGTTCCCCAGATAACTAAGAAAGAAGACTATGTGGGCGCATTCTCTAGGGTTCCTGACGATGTGATGTATGTTGAAGATGTAAGGGCATATATTCACTGCACCTTGGAGGATCTAGGTACAGAAGAGATAAAGGGCATGTATCAATCTGTGATACTGGGAATCTTTGGAATAATCAAGCCAGAATATAAGATCATCGAGGATGTAGGGTTAACTGGTATCCTATACATATCAAAATTCAAAGATGAGGTGATCAGATATGTTCTGAGCAAGGTTCACAATGAGTTCATCTGGCTAGATTAGCCCTACATGATCACAAATGAAGCAATTCAAGCAGTCACTGACTTACCCAAAGTTGGACAAGAACCTGGCAAGAAAATTTCCACCACTACAATTGAGAAGCTCACTGGTGCAACCCATGATGGAAGATCTATGAGGGTCAGCACAATCAAGGACATAGATGTGAAATTTGTCAGCGTGATAATTGGTTATAAGGTAACTCAATCTAGTCGACTGAACTCTGTTGCTAGTTCTTGCATCCATGTTGCTTATCAAATGTTAAATAATAATGAGAAGTATGATTTATGTGAATGGCTGAGAAGTGAACTAATGCTGAATCTTGGAAAGATTAAGAGTGTTAAAAAAGGAACTTTTACGTTCGGAAATATCATTATTTGTTTAATGCTTTACTTCATGAATGAGCTACCCAGTCTAGGAAAGAAACGTTAGGCACATGACATACCAGTAGGTATGAAAATCAAGGAATAAATCACTGGTCTTAGTACCGGCAGGGATGAAAAGCTTTGGGGCTATTTCAAAACATTTCAAGAAAATATGAGACAAAGGGAAAGAATATCAAAGCACATTGTGGAGAAGTACTCCACTGATATCTGTTTTATGGTGAAGACTGATGAAACTCTTATGGAGACAGTAGAACCTAGGACCATACGGGTCACTGAGCTTGGATATAAAGTGGATGATAGCATTTTTGAACTTTATGCAAAAATGTTGCTTGAAGCTCCATTGGATGATAAGGCAGAACACTTTGGTACTGCTAAGGAAAAGGCTCTTGAAGTCAAGATTAGCTTCGACAAGAAAAGAAGAGAGAAGAAAATAGATAAGATGTCTGCATATATACAAAATGTAATCCATAAGATAGACACTCAAATAGGTTCTGGATTCAAACTGACAAAGGAACTAACAATGCTTAGTGCTCCTGAGGCAAAGAGGCCTGAAAATTTCATTTCTTCTGTCACTTCTGACTCTAATCCAGAGGATAATGAACCTCTAGCATTCAAAAGGGTACAAAGAAAGAAAGTTGACCAGCCTCCGGTAGAGGAAAAGAAGGTGGATCCAAGGAGGAAGCTTGTGAGAAAAGTGATAAAACCTACTGCACCCCCACCTCCAGCAAGAAAACCTATTCAGAAGATGAAACTAGTCACATCCACTCTGGCAACCCATGATAAGAAGAAGAAGAAGAAGAGTGATGATGCTACTGAATCTGGTAAGGCTACAATGACCTGTGCTGAATTGATTGATGAAATAACCAAGGATGGAATGTTGAAGAATGTTTCCACTTATTATGAAGATTTAGAGGATAATGAGCAGAATGAGATCGAAGAGGCAATTTTGTTACACACACACACACACACACACACACACACACACACACACACACACACACACACACACACACACACACACACACACACATATATATAAGAAAGCCTTAGTAGAAATTTTGAAGGAAATTCCTCTATCACTGTACAATAAATTAGATGCTAGAAGACTTGATGCAGTCAAGAGGGATCGAGAAACTAAGGAAGTAGAACTTTTGGGTATGTGTGGTTCAATAAACAATGAGGAAATGAAGTGATGCATTGATGTTGCAAACATACCAATTTTTAGTAGTAAATCTTGGCAAATAAGCCTACTGATGGGTAGGGTAAATCAAGTAGTAAATGAGACCAAAGATGGTTGGACCAAATTATTCCAAAAGAATCCTAATTTTCTCACCTTCCAAGAAGAATTTGTAAAAGCAACAACTTCCACCATCCTGGACAGATCTAAAGGGAAAGGTATTTTGGATAGTTCGGCTCTAATTTTGAATAAACTGGCAGAAACTATAAGTATACAGACACCACTGACAAGAAAGGAGAGTGTACAGTCAATACCGATAGAGATAACTTTTGAACAAGGCAATGTACAGGGTACTGACAATATTGTAGATAATACTCCACTGATAGTAATTAACACTGCACCAAGTGGTGAAGCCACCGATGCTAAGGAGGATAAGGCAAAGGGAATTGAAACTATACCAACAATTAATATTGATTCCCTGGTAAAAGTTTTGGTAATTGACACTTCTCAAGTTGAGAATAAATCAATCACCGAGATGAGTCCCACTGAGTTAATGATGATGGCTACTCAGAAACTAATAAAGGAGGGATTGATAGATAAAGGAATAATAGATCACTCAATCACGGGTTTGCACAGACTTATTCTTGATTGTAAGATTGAAAATGAAGCAAGCCCTTATGGCAAGCTTAAGGCATTAACTGAGCATATATCTAACAATTTTCAATCTTTGCAACAAATTTTAGACCGATAGGCACTTGAGAGATTTACTGTGGCTAAGAGAACCTCTTTTGATCAGATTATTGAAATAAAGAAGAAGTCAAAGAGAAGGAAAAATTTGCACACTTACGAAGTGGACTTGTATCCATATTTGATACCTTTAGAACTGACTGGGATACATATGTACAGTTTCTAGACAAGGCTTGCCCCAAAATTTTAAAATTGGTCAAGCTCCAGTAAAGTAATCTGTATTTATTCATTCTTTCAATTCTTTCACTAGTCTTTGGCATTGATGCCAAAGGGGGAGTGTATATAATGTGAAAAATATCAGACAAAAAAATATGGGAAGGATATCAGAAAGGAGTGTATTTCTCAGGGGGAGCATACTTCAAGTTGAACCGACAGGGAATCCATTTTTCACATGAGTGCTGCCATCAATGCCAAAGGGGGAGTTGTTGGCAATTGACACTCATTGGATATATTTTTTTGTCATTGATGGCAACATGGAAACATGGTAACTTAGCAACAAGATTAATAAGAAATCACACGCTGACATTCATCGGTAGTCACTGGCATTGGAGTATCCAAGGTTACACCGACACCAACACTGACACTGATACAGGCATTGACAGCGGCATCCAACACTTTAGTAAAGCCGACGACATCTGTCTTGGACTCGAAGGAAGTTTTATTTGTAAAAATCATTTTGTAATTATTAAGGCCAACATTATATATCTTTTGTAATGCATTGTAAGCCGACAGAAGGCATATTGTTTGTGAAGGGTATATAGGTCAGTTTGTTAAGGTCATTATAGAGATAGATTAAAAAAAAAGATTGTAATAAGGATATAGGAGACTATGAAATGCGAAGTATATGTATGTAGATCATTTGTATGTGAATGCCATATCATGCAATGATCTGTAGATAGTTTGGAAAGCATTCTTGGATGAGAGGAGATATTGGTAGAAGTGTTTAGGGTTTATGAACCGGTACAAAGGAGAATTATAATCGGAACTCTTTTTGGCATAGCAGATGCATTTTGTGAGTTCATTATTATTGTTTTATTTCAGCAGAAGCTTGTAGTCAGTGAGACTCTTTTTGTGATGAGCAGTGTGCCTTCCCACATGTGTAGGTCCCCATTTTATGTAATATCCTTTCATATAGCCAATGAATTGATATTGTGGGTCAAAAATCCCACCGTGGTTTTTCCTCTTTGAGGTTTTCCATGTATAAATTATATGTGTTATGGTGTTCATTTATGTGGATAGTTTATTTGCTTCAAGTTTTATGTTTCTTCATTTACCGTTTTATATGTGTATGTTATAAAAAGGTAAAATCATATCTTATTGGCAGAACACTGATTCACACCCCCCCTCTCAACGTTCTTGGATCCCAACAACATACTATCAATTATGCCACTAATGGTGATTTGCCATCTCCAATAGAGATTTCATTCCATCATGGTCATGGTTTTGAAATCATATCTTAGTTTGAGAGTAGTAGTAATAGTTGGGGTTTATATATGCATGGTATCAAGGTTCCCATAGAACCTAAGCCACATTGTTCTTCGATTGGTCTTGGTTGCTACCACTTGAAGCTCTCCAAAGCTTCTTGTTGATCCTACCTCAATGTAAATGTGATATCCACAATTCAAAATTATTCTCCATCATCAATTGATCTAATCTACCAAAAAATAACAGAGATAAGTTCTACTTCTTGAGCATACCTCCTTTCAACATTTTCCCAACAAATGAGTCTTTGGCTAAACTCCTAGGAATCTATGAGCACTTTCCCTAATATCATCATGATTGTGGATTCTCTTATTGCCTAAAATTTGAGGCATACTTTGGGAAGGATTATTGGCTATCGAATGATGACTTGGTTTATGAAAAGACACCTCAAGAATTCTCTCATTTTCTTGATGTCCCAAACTATAGTACTCTTCTTGTTGGAGATATTGTTGAGGTCTTGATGGACCCGATTAACTCTAAGAAGGTTATCCCAATTGAATAGTGCTTAGACTTTGATGAAAAATGTGAACATTATTATCTTTTATGCTAATTCTCTAATCTCTTCACATAAATTCATATTCCAATATGTCTGACCTATCGATCCATAGGTTGTGACACAGAATCTCATGTTTCATCTTGATGCTAAACTTGTAAGTTACAAGATTTAAAAAAAATGAATCTTAGGGTGGCACTGCTAGTTAAGGTCAAGATTGAGAAGCTTCCACAATATATCTTTATGTGCCCTATTGACTATTCCTCTTGGATATCAAATATTATTGTTGTTGTTAAACTCGACAATTGTATTTGGATGTGTAATAATTTTGAGATCTCAATAAATCTTCTTTAGATGAATTTCCTATTCATAACATTGACATGATTGTTGATTCCACTATTGGCCATGTCTTAAAAACTCTCCTTTATAGATGGCTTCTCTAGATATAATCAAATTATTATTAATCTATCAAGATCATTATATAATAACTTTTATTACACGTTGGTGAACATTTTGTTGGATGGTCATGCCATTTGGACTAAAGAATACTAGTGCAACATACCAACATTCTTTAACCCTCATATTTAATGACTTCTGCACAACATTTTAGAGGACTGTGTTAATAACATTCTAGCCAAGTCCATCTTGCATCAAGATCACATCAAAATCCTTCTTCAAATATTTGAACATGTTTGCAAATACAACATGTTCTTGAATCCTTGTAAATGTATCTTTCTATTGATAGCGACAAGATATTGGGATTCATTCTTTTGAATCATGGTATTGAGGTGGAAACAAAGAAAATTAATGCTATAATCAACATGCCACCTCTGAAAAACATTTCTCAACTTCAAATTTACACGCAAATATTAAGGCTACTCACTAGTTTGTCTTGCAACTAGCAGATCAAACTCTCCCTTTCACTCAACTTCTTAAGAAAGATTCTCATTTCAATTGAAATGTGGATAGTCAAAAGGATTTTGATGATCTAAAACTATATTTTGCTAATCCCCCTATCTTACAAGAAGTTGTGTTTGGGAATCCTTCTATAATGCTCTTGTAGTGCTATTGGCACACCATGATGATGAAGGTAAAGGGCGTGATGTATAGTATATCAGTTGCACTTTTCTTGATTATGAGGTTTTATATTATGCAATTGAAAAAAAATCTCTTACTCTTTTAATTGCAACACATAAATTGAGACATTATCTTTGTAATGCTAAAATGCATGTGCATGTAAAATTTGATCCATTACAACATCGTTTTTCTAAAACTGATCTTTCATGATGTCTTGATAAATAGAAAATATTGTTCATGTTATTTGATCTTAAATTTGACTCCCAAGACAAAAAAGATCGAGAAGGGTCCTCTACAATAGAAACTATAATACTTTGAAATACTGTGCTCATTACTTTTAAATTGTTCGTTTCATCTACAATAATTGTCATCCATTCTTATGTTGACTTTTGATCTTAGAAATAGCACTTGGTTTCTATAATAATACTTTATTTAATATAATTTTTTTTGGGACTATATTTGGCTTTTAAGATAGTGTGCAATACGCTGCAATGATAATGATGATGTTAAGTTTTCCTCCATTGTGTGTTGTTCACGCTACAGGTTTTTTCCTAACATGTCCCTCTCGGCAGACTGCAAGTTTTTTCAACACTCTTCTAACGAATCCAACTAACCCTAGCAGAATTTTAGACAAATCGAATGCCGTTTTTTCAAAATATATGTGCGAAATTTTCAATGGTCATGTACCTTCTCATGCCATTTCAATTTTCTTGCGTGATTCAGAAAGACTTGTCAGTTCACGAACTTGGAATATTATCATCTGTATTTAAATTCATTGAATTTTTTCAGAAATCCACACTGCAAGAATTTGTTTGAATTCGTTGATTTATGTTTCAAATGTGTAAACATATTCATTTATAGACATTAAGTTTCTACAGTCTATAGTTGGTATGGTGTATTTGAGTTTCTAGATTAGACTGTGTGTCTCTTTTCCTCATCAACGTTTCAAAACATATTCTACAATTCATAATCAGGATAGTTAGATTTGACTGTGCGTGTCTTTTTCTCATCAACGTTTCGAATCATACTCTATGATACATCATTGGGATAGACTGTGTGTGTCTTTTTCTCATCAATGTTTCAAATCATACTCTATGATTCATTATCGGGATCATAGAGTATGATTTGAAACATTGATGAGAAAACTAGTATGATTCGAAACGTTGATGAGAAAACTATCCCGATGATGAATCATAGAGTATGATTCGAAACGTTGATGAGAAAAAGACACACACAGTCTAATTCAGAAGCTCAAATAGACCATAACAATATATCTGTTGTGAGTAAGCATAGACTATCGTACTAGGGAGATGGGAGGAAGACCAATTTATTGAGAAACCCCTCGAGGTGATTACTCTTCAAATGGAAGATTGAGACCACTACACCATTTTAAGGGTGTAGGCTACAAACAACGCCAACACTTTTCGGTTAGATTTCTTAACTTTGTCTAACAACTACCAAAAAGATTCCTACCCATAGGAAGAGAGTCTAAACCCTCCATTAAGAATGAGATGGTCAAAAGTGACTTTAACTATGTGATTGTCTCTAGGGATAAGAGGGCTATTGGTGAAGTTCTTTGATTTTTACCATTGGGTGGAAATTTGACCATAGTACACAATACACTCCCTCAATAATTGATGAGGTCCTACAAGTGCTAGAAGTGCTAGAATTCTAATGTCGCTTTTTCTCCTTGCATCTAGATCTAAAAATGGCTAAAGTACATAAACTTTATCATTTAGGGAAAAACAACAATCTATATCTTCTACAATAAACTACCATGATTTCTAGCCTTCTAAGGTTGAAACAAAATAAAAGCTTTGAAGAAATTATAAATTAACTAGGCTACAAGAAATTTATTAGAATTTTACCAATATTTGTATACTAGTAACTAAGACAACGAGAGGAGAGAGGAAAATAATTTAAGTGTACGTCAGGAGAAGATGGAAGTTTTGATTTCTAATGAAGAAGGTGATAGAACAACTAATGCTAACATTAAAAAAATATAACAAAGTATTTTAGGTGGATTGTGACACAAGTGGAAGCGCAAGGTGTAGTGTTGAGTCAAGAAGGAAAATTAGTAGCATACTTCATTTAGAAGTTGAATGATGTAAGGAAGAGGTATTCACTCTATGATCAAGAATTTTGTGCCATATTCAAGCATTAAATAAGTAGAGACATTAATTATTACAAAAATATTTTTATTGTTTACGCCGATCATCGAGCTGTTGGAATCAAGGAACACTGCGGGGGGGGTGAATCAGTGTTCTACTGGTTATCAGATTTTCTAATTTAACTTTAAACCACCGGAAGCATAAGCATGAAACTGAAATGCAAAAACTCAAAACAACCAACCACAAAATCATAACACCAAGATTTTTACATGGAAACCCAAATTGGAAAAACCACGGTGAGATTTGAACCCACAATATTATTCCACTATGGCCAATAGCAAAACAATGTTACATGAGGGGAATCCACAGGCATTCAAGCACACTTCCTAGAGCTCAGTGCTTAATTATGATAAGGGCTACAACCCTGGAAGGCTCACTGGCTTACTGATCAATTACAGTGATGAAATACAATGAAAGAACTCCAAAATAGCATCTAACAATGCTTGGATGAGTTCCGGTTAAGTGCCAAATCTCTGACTATATCTGTTCTGCAACTCTGCTTTGTTTCCTGTCTCAGTCAGCTACTGAATCAAGAATGCGCACGTGAAACTACACTACAAAGGATTCTCGAGCACCACTCGCTCGCATATCAATCATACCACTCACCAAAAAGATCTATTGCACCAGTCTTATATATCCACAATCACAAAACAATCATTTATCAAGTCGGCCTGATGATGTAATGTGTAATCATGAGTTAGCTTGACTGAATCACCAAAAACAAATGCAAATTACCAAATCGATGGAAAAATGATGTCTCTATGTCGACCCCATCATCTCATGCATGATTCATAACACCACAATCACTGGGAAGCTTCTGAACCAAAACTGCTCTTCTCAACTTGAAATACCGGTTAACTGGCTACATGTTGACGTCCGCTTCCGGATATCAAGATTCGTGATTATCGGATAAGAATCTCAAGAAGAGTTGCCATCAATGACAACCCTAAACCATTAATCAAGCATCCATAACCACCGGATGAGTGTCAATTGCCAACACAAGCATTGTAATATTTGAGTAGCCAAGATAAGTTGAACTAAAGACACACTTGAGATGGGTCGATTTATACAAAGCTATACTTTTGTGTTGAATCATACGAGTGGTAAATAAAGCAAGGTTACAAATGCATTGAGCAGGAGATAAAATCTGTTAATTGAAATGAAAGTAGAGGTAGCTGGGTGTGAAGAGTCAAAACATTTGTATGAAGATGATCTTGATTTTGCAAAAGCATGGAAAGGGATTTAATGGAACAATATGTATGGGAGTAAGTAGCTTGTTTACTTAATTTAAGATAAAAAAAATTTAGATTATATAAGAGGTCTCCTAGGGTGCT
The DNA here is from genome assembly GCF_030272615.1 of Cryptomeria japonica. NCBI lineage: Eukaryota > Viridiplantae > Streptophyta > Pinopsida > Cupressales > Cupressaceae > Cryptomeria > Cryptomeria japonica. Next base: position 717,969,625 of record NC_081408.1, read on the forward strand.
AAACCCTTTAGAACAAAAGACCACTTAGGAAGAACAAAATAGGCTACTAACATGCCTTTAACAATGCATTAGTAGCAAATGAAATTCACTTTTTAACAAGAACATAAACAATGCAGAGAAATAAACACAAAACCAAGAAAAAAGTTGTCCCCAATCTTCAGTAAGAAATTCATACAGTTCCCCATGGTTGAAACTAGTATTGGAGCCTATTTTTTTTCCATGACATTTGAGCTTCATATCCTGCAACCAACCTATGCATAACTTGCAATATGAACTAAGAAAGGACCTCCAACTTTCCTTCTAGGTCATCCACTTTGGTATCATGGGCATCCAAATCAGCAACAGTTTGTTCACATTTGGTGCAACTTTTTTTGGTAGTGACTATAGTGGGGATAGTGATAAAATCATTTGAGTCTGTAAGGGGAACATTCATCTCCTCAAGTAGACTAGGACCCTTCTATTTTTTTTCATTCTCTATCTCTTATTCCTTATCTTTATCTTCGTTTTCCTTTTCTTCAATTTTTGTAGACTTGTTGGAAGTCTCTTGAATATAAGTTTGAGGGTTGGTTGACTAGCAATTTTGTTCGACCTCCTTATGCTTGGCCTAGACCCATTGCCTCCTCATCCTCCATGCCAATAACAATGGCCATATTTTCTTCCACCTCCTTGTTTTCCAAATTATCCTTAGGGATAAACTCTTCCTCCTCGTTTGAAATATCATCATCCCTAATGAGCTAGACCAAGCATTTTTTGGTCGTCTTGGCTTTGGAATTTTTGAAATTTCTAGGATGGTTATGTTTAACATGTGACTTGTCAGAAACAAGAGTCCTTATAGGGCTATTTTTAAGGTTACAAAGTCCTACAATAACATCCTTCTAATAGGAGGAACTTTGGATCTTTAGAGATTTGGATTCAGATAGTGTAGCATCATAATTTGTGATCCCTAAGGGTGCAAGCATAATTTCATGCTTTGTTTGGCACTTGATTTAGTGTCAAATCCCTTGGTCCATTTTAGGACCATTTATAGCCTTGGACTTACCTCCAACTCAAGAGATATGCTTTGTGTTGCCTTACAACCTTTATCGATGGATGGTCCAAAGCCTAAAATCTATTGAATGCTAGAGTAAAAGTTAAGTCCTAATTCCTAGGACCTTTTAAGAGTTGGCCTTTGCCTTGAGTGATACAACCTCAATATTGACATTTGGCTACAAGGATTCCTATGTATCCAAGTGTGACTTGTCAGCCTACATATAAGTTCACCCTCTTGCTTCTTATTAAACATGCAGTTTTGTCATTGTCAAGTAGAAAGATAATGTGAATTCTATGAAAAAGCCCTATCAGAATGAATCTTTGGCTCTGCAATTTGAAAAAGTTACACTTGAATTATGAAAAAGATCTACTATTATTTATTCTCTTGCTATCTTGGTTGAAGCTTCATGAGAATTGTATAATGGTTAGGATTACTAACTGATGGTCAACTTGTACCTCATTGGGGTCTAGTTTTTGTTGGTTATTACATTCAATCTTTGACCACCTTTCTTCCTTGAGGTGAATTGATTTATAGTTTCCCTAAGCATATAATTTCTCTTAGGTTAGATCTTGCAGTATATTGTTTGAGGCATACAGAAATCCACTCTAACACACTTGAGTAGGGTTTTGATTATTATTATTTTTTCACTACTTGTTGTGCAATCTTAGACACACTTAGGATTCCTCTAGCAAATACTATTGTTTTCTATCAACTTGGCTATGTGTGGAGGTAAGAATACAAAAATAGGGGTTTGACCGAGTCAAACTCCTATATAGCCACAACCATCTTTCCTCCTTTCTGTTTGTGTCTGTTTACATCTAAAACTAGAAATAGAAGAAATTGATTGGAAAGGTTTGCATAGGATCTATTAGACTAGAATAGAATCTTTTTAGTGCAATATAAACTTTAGTGCAGTATGGTGCACTAGCATCCTGGGTAGTGGCATCTAGTTCCTGGTGATGAGTTCCTTTCTACTTTCTCTTTCTAGATCTCTATATTTATTCTCTGCTAATTACGATATCTATACATTCATTCATTCAAATTTAGTTTCATGTTCCTAGATCTATTAAATCAAACTTTTTCTAATCAATCCTCTTCACAACAAAGGAACAAAGCCTAGGAAACTTGGCTCTCCTTTGAGGATGTTAGCCAAGCAAAATTCTTTTTCTAGTTTGTGTTCCAATGTTTAGTGGGGCAAATATTAATCCAAGTTAATTTATTAATTAGTCTAAATATCTTATTCCAGTAAAATATTTTGATGATCCCAAAATAGCTTATATTTGTAAACCTTTTGATTTACTTGTATATTATTTGATTTGATTGGTTTCGTAATTGATTAGATTATCGTATTGAATATATTATTTAGCATTTACAAAAAACATTGTGTGTTTAGTATAGAAAACAAAGTACTTAAATAAATTTTTCTTTTGTTTTATATTATAAAACCAAACTTATTTTATCCCTTAATTACTAATCATTGTCTTGTCATCATTTTTTTTCTATTAATCCTATCTCTCTTCTCTCTAGAAAAAGTAAGATTATTCAATCATGTTGGATCTCTTTTTATAATATTTATATGCATTTGATGAGTCATTTAGTAGTGATGATTTTGATATGTTGGATGCAGCCCTTGATTAATTCATCTAAATGGAATCATCCTTTATGAATCCTAAAACATATCTTTGTCAAAAACTAATCAACATAACTCAAAATGAACCCATGAAACTAAAAATATTTGTACAAATTTGTTGTTATGTTTCTCAACCACAAAATAATCTTGTTCTTACCGTTTGAGGCGTTCCAAACCCACCTCAACCTCCTAGTTACATTCTAAACTCTACAAAAGAAATTACTCAAGATAATAACCTTGACTAAAATCTATTTCAAAAGTTTCATTATTATGTAGTTCCTCACACATAGAACACTCAAAATAACTTGAACAACCTTAAAAAAACACCAACTTTTCTAACTTCTCTTCCACTTTCTCAACCTTATCTTCCTTCAACACCTTGTCTTTCTCAACATGTTGGTAGAGAGTATGATCTTTTAAAGAAGATTTGAGCTACTTCAAATAAGATCTTGCTATGAGAATTGATACAAACTTCAATTGCATACCATGGGATGCTTCGAGAAGCATTATAGAAGATATTTGTCCCAAATTCTATAGACCAAATGATGTAGAAACCTTGATAGATTGTATGCATGCAACAAATTTAGACATTGTCTTCCTACAACATGAGTTACCTTTTCCTAATATTTAATGACAACATGATCCTCTCATAATTTTAAAAATCGTTAATCAAAATGGAATACAACATACTCTAATCAATAATGGATCAAGCTTTAATGTTTGTAGCATAAAATGGTTATGAAAAATCAATGTAGATGTGTCTCGCATTAAACCTGATAATCTATCTATTTATGGATTTGATCATGTGGGTAGACAATCATTAGGTAAAATCACACTACTAGTTGACGTAGGATCTATGAACTTATCTACACTTATACATGTCATGGTTGATGCTCTTCCATAAAATCTTTTGCATGGTAGACTATGGATTCATGCCTTGGGGGTGGCCTCATCTACTCTTCACTATAAGATGAAGTTTGTCTATGATAACAATCTAGATATATAGTTGAGACTAATCAAATTTGGGAATTTTCTTATAAGTGTAAGCTAGATATCAAACCTCTATTTGTAAATCTCTTAGCACTTTGATTCCATATTCAACAAAAGTTGATTCACTAGCAACATTGATGATCAAGATTGTAGATCACCTACAAGTACGCTCTTTGTGATGATTAGAGTTTGTTAAGTTTACACCTTCCTTTATTGGAGAGCATAAGATCTCACAATCAAATTCTAAGACCTTGAATTTTTTTATTGCATCTACACAATATTCTATTTCTTCTAAAACACCTAAGATCACTGTTTCAACATCTTCCACTTCAATATTTTTTGTTGATTATACTTATATTATCAGCTATACCACTAATGGTGATATGTCATCTCCAATGGATATTTCATCCCATCATGTTCATGGTTTTAAAATCCTATCTTGGTTTGGGAATAATAGCAATGGTCGTGGTTTAAGTGATCAAGCTTCTAACTATATGGATCTACATGTTTGTGTGTGGAAGGTTTTTATGCACATCACCTCGGATGGCTGGACACTTCTTCCCAAGGATTCTCTCTCTCAAACATAGCATTAATTGTAGTTTGAAGCAATATAATCAATAAAATTAAACAAATATCAAACATGATATTTACATTCACACATACTCATCGAGTTTAACATGTATTTAAAAGTAATTATTATTGTGGCATACGAAACAAGGCTATAATAGTAGCATAGATGAGAGTTCTTCCATGTATTTTTATTACCACCTTGTCAAAGCTATGTGGAATTTGTCCATGGTTGGGTGTGCCTCATGTGCTAATAAGGAACACATTTCTTAGTTTGATATATCTTGTTTTGTTCTATTAACATGATGTTAAGAAGCTGTACAATTTTTATATGAAAGTGTGGCTCTTTTTTCTCAATTGGCATGTTTTGATTTTTGTGGAAAGCAAGGAATAATGAGTTTTTTTAAGGGACTAAGGAGGTTATTTGCAAAATTCCATCATGATGTGATCTTGTTTATTGTTGCGTTGTAGGTATTTGTGACATTGAAAGTTCCAAAGGAGTTCCTTAAATTATTGCTTAAACCTCCACTACAATTTATAAAGACTACCTAATATGCTCTAAACCCATCACGAAAGATGCTTCTTTAATGGTTCAATATGAAAACATTGTCAAAAACCATTTAAAAATATATATTAAAAAAGAATGTTAATTATGACTTATTCTAGAATAATATCTTATTATTCTTTAATTCTTAATTTAAACAAGCTGACTATTATTATTTTAATATTTTAATTATCGAATTAACAAAATAGATCTTTATCATTACCAAATACAATTATAAAATATCATCTATCAATCTTAATAACTCACCAAACAACTAACCAATAAAACCAGGCCCACATGACAAGAACATAGGTTTTCTCCATGTTCTAAAACCCTAACATGAAAGGGGTAAAATTCATTTGGAAGCTTGTTTGGTCATTTACTAATACACTTCTCCCAATTTAAGACTACCTAAAAACATGAGATAAAGCAAGCTAAAAAATCCACGAGATAAAGCAAGGGAGGACATGTGATCTACGTGATTACGTCATGCAACTCTTAACGGTCAGCAGATTTATCTCACGTTTATTCAGTGATAGGGTCATCAGAATTAACGGGGTGCTGACCATCTAGAATGCCAAGTATGATTCATACTAGCCGTCATACCAGCCTGTCACACACGCTTTCCATACTCATTCCATCTATTTAACACCCATCAAATCTCTTTATACTACAACGTTAACGATTTAGGGAATATACACAGTGAATATATATCTACACGCCAGGAAGTATACACATTGAGTATTGACATATCTGTCATGGCAGCAGTACAGAAGAAGAGGGTAGTTGTTGTGGGAGGCGGAGTAGCAGGTGCCAGTGCTGCTAAGGCCTTGGAAAGCCACGCCGATGTCACTCTTATTGATCCGTATGTAATAAGTCTCCCTTAAATGTGTCTTTTTTAGGTTAATAGCAGAGATGAAAGTAAGGAATTCATATGGATTTATTTTTGCTGTGTGTATGAAACAGGAAAGATTATTTTGAGATCCCATGGGCGAGATTGAGGTGTATGGTGGAACCAAGCTTTGCTCAAAGGTCTCTGTTTCTCCATAAGGAGTATTTGAAGACTGCCAGGCTTATAACATCTACTGTAACAAGTGCGACAGAGGAGGTTGTGACCACTGCCTCAGGGGAACAAGTAGAGTATGATTATCTGGTGCTTGCCACTGGAACTACTTATGATGGTCCTTCTACAAAAGCAGAGAAACTTAAACAATTTGAAGAAGGTATATAGATTATAACATTTGATTAGTCCTGTGCCTGAGTATATAGGAAATTTGATTCATGGGAACAGATCATCAATCTTCAATTTCACCCATCTCAATTTTCAATTTCATTTACAAAAAGTGAGAAATTTATAGATTTGAACTGCTGAACTACCAGGCCTTTCTGCAAAATTTTGAAAATAGAAAGAATCCTTTATTATCAATCTCTTTTTCTCCTTCACCTCTCTTGTTACATCCTGACGAGGATCCAAAATGTTGATTAAAAAAATCTTTCAGAGTTGAATCCAGAAATAACGCTTATGCCAATCTCTTTTCCTATTGTGGAAAAACAGTCAGTAGTTGATCACCCAGCCTGCCTCTTTCTTGTCTTTTCCAGCCTCTTCCTGATATTTTCCCCTGCATGTTTACATAGAATCTCTTTTTTTTTTATGACTCTAAACCCATCTGTCTTGAGCTTGAATGGCTCATTCAAGAGTCATTGATACTGACTGTATCCTTTTGAAAGATTTGAACTTGAATTTTTATAGTAAAAACTATACAATCTTGCTATTTAAACACAATCCCTGTGAACAAATTGGGAGTTCTTATTCATATTGTTTGTCCATACTTCTCACACCATAATACAATACCTGTTTCAAAGAATTTGATCACCCAGCCTGCCTCTTTCTGATCTTTTCTAGCCGCCTCTTGATATTTTTCTCTGCAAGTTTACATAAAATCTCTTTCTTATTTATGATTCAAAACCTATTTCGCTTGGGCTTTGAATGGTTCATTGAGTAGTCATTATATTACATCTTAATTACTCTGTTTTCCTGATAATAGCTGAATGTGATTTAAAAGGTTAATACAAAAATACACACAAATGATTCCCGAATCAAATCTTTAAAATCTTAAATAAGAGATCTTCTCCATATTTCTCCCACCACACTACAATACCTGTTTCAAATAAGTTATATTAGCTAGATTTGCTTTTGTACTCTGACAGATCACATCATGGCCTCTTAAAAATAAAAAGAGATTGTTAATTGATACTTTTACTAAATTTATGTTCTGTACTCGTACCAGATCAAAACATCTCATGGACTAATATGATTTGGATTTATCAGGATTCATAAATTGGGGTTTTGATCCATGAGAATTGTGGGTTTCTATGTGTTTTTTTGCAGACAACAGGAAGATTAAGGATTCAAAAACAGTTCTGATAATTGGAGGAGGGCCCACTGGAGTGGAGTTGGCTGGAGAGATAGCAGTAGATTTTCCAGAGAAAAAAGTGATCCTCATTCATTCTGGTTCCAGGCTTCTCGAGTTTGTGGGGGAAAAGGCTTCCAGAAAGGCTCTGTCCTGGCTTAAGTCTAAGAAAGTAGAAGTGCATTTCAATGAACGCATTGATTTGAAGAGCATTTCTGAGACCACAACAAGCTTTACCACAAACAGTGGGAAGATCATCAATGCAGATTCCCATTTTGTATGCATTGGCAAGAAAGTGGGCACATCTTGGTTTAAGGATTCAGCATTTGCAGGTGCTGTAGATGAACGTGGTTTAGTAAAGGTGGATAGCTCTCTGCGTGTGGAGGGGCAGACTAATGTTTTTGCTGCAGGGGATATCATTAATGTCAAGGTAAGCATAATCTGGTATTCTTTTCCAGAAGAAAAAATTCTGTTTATAAGGTTTTTCTTGCAATCCATTTCCTGGTGAGGGATCATTGAGCATCATCATTGAGTATGATCTAAAACATAATTCTAAATGTAATGTTAGTTCAAATGTTGGATCCCCCTAATCTTAGAGTTATTGTCATTGCAAACTTATTATCTTCTTGGATTAAAAATTATTGATAATTTGAAATGTTGATGCAGGAATTGAAACAAGGATTTTGTGCCCAAAAACATGCACAAGTGATTGCAGAGAACATAAAGAAGCTCTCTAAAAACCCCAAGCAAGCAAAATTGAGCACCTACAAAGCAAGTCCTGCCATGGCCCTTGTGAGCTTGGGAAGAAACGTAGCAGTGGGACAATTTCCATTTGGAGCATTTAGTGGCCGCCTTCCTGGCATGATAAAATCTAAAGACTTGTTTGTTGGTCCTACACGCAAAGGCCTTGGCCTTAAAGCTTAGTTATTCTTAATGTCTTCTTGTATTATTAAGTAATTGTTGTACTAGTATTTGTAAGCAGGAAGAAAGTAGTCTTAATCTGTCTACTTGTATTGTTGAGTAGTTATTGTACTACTATGTCTGAGTAAGAACATAGAGACATAGTAGAGCATAGCTTAAAAGAAAAGTTTTCCTGTCAGTGAATCTTCATTGATTTGTTTTGTAGTATGTCCTCCAAAACAAGGTCAGCTATGTGCTAGATTGTACACATTGTTTTCTTCATGAGTTCCCCCAAAATGTTTGCTCTCTTCATTCAATGTTTATGATTGGACAAGCTATATGATATTTCATCATATCTTGTCAAAAATTCAAGTGTAATAAAAAATTTCTTTAATTCTAAGAGAAGTGATGGTTTTCTATTATATTTCCAATATTATTACAAATGTCTATTAACCATTAAAATTTTAAGGAAAGAAGTGGCCTTTAAAGGTGGTCTAAAACATTGTTTATGAATTTAGCAATCATATTGTTTTTGATGGGGTTCTTGAGAAATCAATATAGCTTTTACGTATTTATTTATACATGTTAAGACAAACAATGGAAATTATGGTTAGATCTCACTTTGTTGGTTTAGTTATATCTTTATTGCATCTTATATTAAATTTACTTAGACAATTAAGTAATTAAAATATATTTACTTCAAAGATAGTTGAGTGCATGTGTCATCTCCTTGATTGATGAGAGCGCATGCCACTTATACATCATTCAACTCGTTGACTAATGGTAGTTAGGTGCCACTTCTCCCTCATCAAGTCAAAACTATTGGACACAAGTAGTACATGTAGAGTTGATCCCACTAAGGCTTTTTAAGGCACTTGCCATTTTGGCTCATGGATCAAAAAGTTTTTATATGTATAGTTATTTCCTTCATTTTATTATTCCTTTTAAAATCTAACATGGTATTAGAGTGAGACGTGTTAAGTGGTATTCAATTTTCAGATTGAACAAAATAGGAATTTTTTTCTCCAAGTTTATATTTATGTCAATATGGGTGTTCCAAATTCACCTATTATAGGAAGCCACCAGGAAAGAAATAGATTGTTCCATTTCATTTAGAAGGACCAAATTAGCTAGGATTCACTACAAATTTGTTTATAAAAGACATTGCACAGTCAACTAACAAAAAAATCATTATAGTATTACAATTTGTTTTGCTCTAGTATTAGGAAATTGGAGGCACTTTGGCACAAAAAGGGACCTCATTGTCACACTTGAAAGACATTCAAACCCCTAGAGTCATATAATTTTGTCAAATTTAGAGAGCTTTTGGACAATTTTTTTCATTTGGTCATGACCTTGCACAAGTCTACGACTCTTTGTAATTAAAAATTAGTTTTGGTGCATATGGTATATTAGACTACACAACCAAAGTTTGACCTTGCAATTTACACATCGACTATTAGTAGCTTGTGTAGTTAGTATAGCCATTGATAGGCTTAGTTGTTGCCTAGCATAACTACTTTGTAGTGCCACCTCCATTTAGAGACACTACCCCACTACTAGGTCATTCACTACAACTTCACCTATATTGAATGCAAACCCTATGTTATCCAACCTAAGAACATTGTCAACTACACAACCAAAGTACCGCCAACAACCAACCATGTCTATTTTATTACCATAAAGTGGGATTTTTGTTCCTAGAGCCATAACTTGTGTGTATGATGTTAGTCTTTTATAATCCATTGTCATTGAAAAGTTGATTTTAAGAATGTGCAACTATACACATAATTTTCTAGATTTTATCCCAGGTACCTATAAGTTCAGTTTAAAGTCAACTTTTAGATTTCTCAATTTGTACATAGCTTTTTATCCCAGGTACCTATAATTTTAGTTAAAGTCAAGTTTTAGATTTCTCAGTTTGCACATAACTTTTGTCCATGATATCAAAATTAAGCCAAAAAAGGTTCAAATTGCTTAGAATTCCACAAGGACTCCATAATTATAACTTACTTTCTTCTCTTAGTAAAGCATATTTCCTTAAAAAATATAAAAACTACAATTTTGTGTCTATTTTCTATAAAAATGCCCCAAAATAAAGTACCAAATTACATATTTTGGAGGCTTTATTTTTTAGTGAATAACAAGTGTGCGTGTGTGTGTGTGTGCACGCGCGCAGGTATGTGTGTGTGCACATGCTTGTTTAGTTTTATTTTCTTTTTTTGGGTTCTTTCTTTTGCATGGACTAACATGATCAATTCTACACCAATTCTCATGCCTTTTAATTACTTTGTTTGGAAACATAAAATGCAAATAATCATGCCAAGTAAAATATCTTGGTGAATAATTATTGGTGCAAGAACTAAACCAACTATTGTAACAACTAAAGCTAATTTTTTTTAACAAAATAAATGAAGCATTTGACTCATATTATTTAGAAATCTCACCTAATCTTTTTATTTTGCATTCAATTTCTCACAAAACCAAATGAAATATGAACAAAGATTGAATATTTGTATGGTAAGTCTATTGAAATTCATGGTCATTAATTAAAGTTTGAGTTAATAAGTGCATCTATCCTATTGATTTTGTAAATATTCAATGCTTTGTATCAAATTTAAAATCCCTTTGACTCAAGTCATAACAATGAGAATATTCATTCCTGACTCTATCCTTTCAGTGCATGAGAATATTCATTCTCTTTCTATTAACAAGAAACCTGGTTTTTTACTTAAATTTGATCTTGTGAAAGCATATGACAAGGTTAATTAAGATTTTCTTGTTAAAATTTTGAGATTGAGTAACTTCTCTCAACACCTAAGTTTCATGTGTTAATCAATGACTCTCTGTCTAGTTTTTTCAATAGCTCCAAAGGGATTCAACAAGGAGACCATATTTCTCCTTTCATTTTTTTATTTTATTGCAATTGAAGCCTTGGGGAGAGTTTTGCAGTAAGCTATTGAGAATGGATCTTTGAGAGGGTTTTCTTCATCCTCTTCTAATCAAATGTGCTCTCATCAATAATTTTTTGATGATAATATGTTGATGGGGGAATCTTCTTTGGATGAGGCTATAAATCTCAAATTTATTCTTCTTAATTATGAAGTTGCCTCAGGTTAGAGGATTACGAGGTGTAAGAATTTGCTAATAATAACCAAGATCTAGAGGACAATGAATAACACAACATAAGAGAGACAAAGATAGACAAAGATAGACAAGAACAAATTGTATTCTCATCAAGATGCAAAAAACGATCAACTGGATTAACCATACAATGTACATGAGCCTGCTTATAAAGGCAAGGCCATAGGGAAATGGGAACACACACAATCATGACATGTGGCCAAATGGGATACAAGGGTAGGTAGCAGAAACAATAGAATATTCCACTAAAGGTGGAATGTGACAACATAATATCACCACAAAAGATGGAATTTATCCTACAACCATCTTCCCTAGATGCATACTTCCCTAAGTGTCTCATATGCAAACTAAAATGAATACATTATCCTAAGTCAACTTAAGTAAAGTGTAATTATGAGACATAATTTACACCAATGCCCCCCTTAAGTGCAACTTAGGGGAATGTAGACTCAAGCTAACACTGCAAGATGGGTCCCGACTACGAGGCCATGTTAGGTACCCATGAACAAATGCAATGCAATATCTCACAAACAAAGAAAGGGAGAAAACCCAATGGGAAAAAAACTCCCCCCCAAAAAGAGAGATGAAAAAACAAAATAACTCTCAAAGAAGAAGGACAAAACCTTGAGAGAGGAAAAAGTCCCCCCCCCCATAAGAGATGATTGGTTTGCTGATGGTGAACTAGGTTCTTCGAGATCTGAATGACACTATGATTGTCACAACGAAGGACTATAGTGTTGGCATGTTTGGCATAACTGATGAAGATGAGATGATGGTGGATGACTGTATCGGTAGAGGAAAGATGACATGATCAATTATTTGTGTTGTCATTGATGGCAACCAGGATCAACTGATGTTTAATGATGTTTACAGTTGGTTTTTGGTGATTGACTTATTGGCTAAGTGATTTGGTCTACATGAGTAAGAGTTTGACAGATTTTACCGACAAGACTACGAATTAGGACCTTAATCGGTAAAGCAAATAAGTTTTGATGGAATCGGGTGATTGATGATGTTTGGTGACTTGTGGTTTGATACATAATATTTTATGATGGATTTGAGTATGTAACTGGAACCGCATCCTATGATGGTTATTGGAAGGCATGTTTTGAATTTTTAATGAATTTTTGCCAGGGTTTAAGAAGGGTTTAAGGACCGGTAAAGAATTCTCTTAACCGGTAATGATTTTTGGTTTGGTGGTGATCTATATCAAGTTCACGTGTTGATCATAATGCAGCACAAACCGCGTGATGTGTTTGAAAGATGTTTTGGCGCGTTTGGAGAGAAAATTTCTTGCGAATGTGCAAAGTGCTTAGTGGAATATGCTAAGGGTTTGGCTTTGTACCAGATCGACTTGTTGTGACAATTTATGATCATTCAATGACCAATATTGATTGTAATGATCCATATGATGATCTGTAATGAGTTGTACAGATATGTGATGATCTATGAAGTAAGTCTTAGGTTTTTGATGCCGACCTAGTTGTAAAATTTATTTATGTCTGTAATGTTGATGTTTTGAAGTGTCGGTGATTTTGAGAAGTGTGAGAATCCGAACCAGTGTGTGTAAGAAGATCTGCCAGTGAGATGCAGACTTAGAACTTAATTGGATCTAATCAGGTAAGTAGTTGAGTGCTATACACAAATCATTCATTGTTGTTCTCTAACAATTACAATAGCTAAAATCCCTTAACCAGGTAGGTCCTAACAAGCCTCATATTGTAAAATCCACTAATAGGGTGACTCAATATCTGAGTTCTAAATCCTCTTGCGAGGTTGATCCTAACATATCAAAGCTTCTAACAGAGTTGAGGTAAATCCCTTAACTAGGTGACTCCTAATAGGGTATGCTCCTAATAGGGCATCATTGTAAGCTTCTGACCAGGCTTGGTTCCTAACAGGGCACATTCCGAAAGAGTGCAAAATATTTGTGGGTACCAATTCCCACCATGGTTTTTCCCTATTTGGGGTTCCACATGAAAATCATGGTGTTCATGTGTGGAATTTTTTTCTTGTGATGTTCATGTTTTATTTCTGATAACCAGTTAAGACAGTTTATGTTTGTTTATCAGAGATCTTAAAATGGTTACCGGTATTCATGATTATATGATTGATGAAGCATTCTGATCAGTTAATAAGTTGGTTTAAGTGTTGAATGTTTTTCAGATCTGAGATAAGTTTTTTTTGGTGTTGAAAGTTTCATTTTTTGTTAATATTAATTCACCCCCCTCTCAGTATTAACTAGATCCTCTAGGATTAACATGTAGGTTGTGGAGTGGTGAAGACAAACTTTGAGAATATTCTAAAGCCAATTAGCCTTACTAGCTGCATTAACAACCCCTCGATACTCAACCTTAGTTGAAGAGAGAGTAATAACATGTTTCTTCTTACTTTGCCAACAAATGGGGCCTAAACCAAGATGAAAGCTATAACCTGAAGTGGAATTACAATCATCAAGATCACCAACCCAATTTGAGTCTGTGTAACCAACAAAGGTGAGTCTTGTGCTTGCTACGTAGTAAATCCCATAGTGATGTGTACCCTATATGTACTGCAAGATGCGTTTGGCAACTTTCCAATGAAGCCCATGTTGTTCCTGCATAAAGCATGAAACCATGCCAACTACAAAGGAAATATCAAGGCATGTGTGAATCAAGTAGATGAGACTCCCAATAAGTTGACGATACAATGTGGCATCAACAAGTGGAGTCCACACTTAACCTCAAGCTTGACTCCTAAAAGAAAGAGAGTCGACGCATGCTTACAATCATCCATGTGAAACCATGCTATAATTTCAAGAGCATACCTGGGCTGCACAAGAGTAATCCCCAAAGGAAACTGAGATATCTCAATCCTAAGAAAGTAGTGCAGAAGGCCCAAGTTAGTCATAACAAGTCTCTCATGCAAAGCATATTTGACACTTCCAATGATGGATGAGGTGCTCCCTGTAATGATTAAGTCATCAACATAGAACAAAAGTATCAAATGAGAGTCATCCTATCGCAAAATTTAGATATTCAGATCAAAATGACACATGGTGAATCCTACGGAGAGAGGAAAGGAATCCATCTTGGCATACCAAGCCCTAGGGGCCTACTTGAGGCCATTGATAGATTTCCTCAATCTGCAAACCAAAGAAGAATCTTGAATGAACCCTTATGGCTACTCCATGGAAATCTTCTCTTTGAGATCCTCGTGAAGAAATGCACTCTTCACATCCATATGATGTACAACCCAACCATGAGCTATGACAATAGCAAGTGTCAAGCGAATGGAGTTCATCCTAGCTCTAGGTGCAAAGGTCTATGTATAGTCAACACCGGGAACCTATGAGAAACCTTTCACAACAAGGCAAGCCTTATTCTCATCCACACTACCATCTGCTGCAAACTTGGTTGGATAGATTCACTTACATTGAACCATCTTTCTCCCCTTAGGGAGAGGGATTAACTCCCAAGTGTTGTTCTTTATCAAGGAACTATACTCTTCCTCCATGGTTGACTCCCACTCAGGAACTCTTGATGCTTCTTGAAAGGTATGCGGATTGGAAGCAATAGAAATGTAAGAATGTGGAAGGTCCTAATGTTGTGATCGAGTCCTTCAAGTGTTGGAAGGATCCCCAACAAGAGAACCCGCTGACTCAAGAGTTTTCCGATCCCAATGAGGTCTTGGAGGAGATGAAGGACGAGATTCCTCAACTACAAGTGGACCCTGCGAAGGTGTGATCTTACAAGTCGAAGTTGAGGGAGAATCATCGTCTAAGTCACTATCATCACTATCCACAATGGAAGAAGGAGGAGGAGGATGAGAGGCTAAGCTAGGAGAGCCTTCCTCAAAGTGAACACTCCTCTCAATGAATACCTCATGTTTCTATAGATCCATAAGTCAATATGTCTTAACACCCTCAAGATATCCAACAATTATGCAAGGCCTACTCTGAGGTTCCAATGCCTTGCATTTTTGCGAAGGAATGTGATCCCATGTCGGACACCCAAAGACCTAAAAATGTTTCCCAATCGATTTTCTACCACAACAAGCCTCAAAAGGAGTGACGCCCTTTAAAGCCTTGTGGGGAACTTGATTTTGGATGTGTGTGGCAAAACTGATAGCTTTTGCCCAAAAAGATGGAGCAAGAGAACAAGCATGAATCATGTAGCTAGCCATCTCCTTAAGGGTTCTATTCTTCTGCTCTACAACACTATTCTATTGTGGAGTGTAGGCAATTGAGTGTTGAGGATCAATCCCCTCAAGAGTACAAAATTCCTCATGTCTATTGTTTACATATTCCGTTCCATTGTCTCTATGAAGGATCTTGACTAGCTTCCTTGATTGCTTCTCAACATGAGCCTTGAAGGCTATAAATCTATCAAACACTCCACTCTTTTGAACAAGAAAGTAGACCCAAGTGAAGTGCGAATAGTCATCAATGAAGGTGAGAAAATAGTGGGCCTTGCTAAATGAAGGTGTTGGAAATGGGCTTGCTTCATCATTGTGAACCAATTGAAGAACTTCCAATTCTCTCCAAGACTTCCCCATATCAAACTTCTCTTTGGGATGCTTTCCCATGGAACACCCTGAACATACACCATCTAAAAAGATGATTTGAGGTAGACCTGTGACCATGTCCTTAGAGCTTAGCTATTGAAGATAGCTATAGTTGAGGTGACCAAACCGTTCATGCCATAGCTTACTTTCTAAATTTGAATGAGTGAGCAAGGCCATAGAAGAAAATCGAGGCACAAAGTAGGAGAATGAATAAAGTCGCAAGTTATGATTGGCTTGACCCTCTGTTACCAAGGCATCATTCTCAAGTTCTTTGACCACAACTAAATCAAGTGTAAACTCAACTTTCTTTCCATTTTCATAGTGGGTGATTTGGTAGATAGAGAGAAGGTTAGTGCTCAAGTTAGGAACATAATGATAGAAAGTACAAAGTTGTGTCACACTTTTATAAAGGAAATGGTCAATGTTGATTCAACTTTTTAAATTAAATCAATAGAAAGTGAAATATATGTTTTGAATTTTGGAATGATGTAAACTAATTAAATTTATATTATTTTCTCTATTTTATTTTTGTAATTTTAACAAAAAAATTAAAAATTATTTGAATGTAGTTTTTTCTAAAGTAATCACTATAATTTAGTTGTTGATAAAATGTTAAAATTGAAGTTACACAAGCCGCCACACTTTATTTAGTAAATTTTACCTTTTTTTCTTCAATTTTTTTTGTGTATAATGATAACTTGAAACCTTAGTGCATGGATATATTTTTTACTATTTTTAATAAATATATATTTTTCAATAAATTTAAAAAGTTGTGTGTATTGAAATAGAACTCTTTCCAATTGCTACCACCTTTTTTCTTAATTACTTATCAAAATTAGAAGATAATTATATCATCTTGACATAGATTTTTTTCTCTACTGCATCATATTTTTTTTAGAATTTTTACATAAATTTTAGTATTTTTCTTTGACAAGATAATCAACCTTATATTTTGGTGTTCATGACCTACTTTCTAGAAAAATAAAATATTAAATATAAAAACTAATTAAAATATTAAAAAGATATATATTTTGAAAAATTCACTTATAGATCTATAAAAGGGTATTTTTACATTTCAGAAAAAATATTATTTATAAGAGTAGGAGTTGTTGAAACATCACATTTTTTAAATTAATTTTTTTTTGGTTACTAGTCCCAAAGTGGTATAAAATATACATTTAGTAGACATTTCCAATTGGAAAAGTTATGACCCATATATAACTTAGCTATAATGAATCTATATAGACCAGATGTTTGACTAAAATTATTTTTTAGTCAAAATTACTTAAATTCACTTGTGCCGATAAGTTGGCTTGAAACGTGACATGGTTTTGTGCTTTTACATAACATTCTCAAAAGTTCCATCATCCATGACAACTGAACCCATCCATTCAACTTTCACTTGTGTATCATCATCAATAAAAATGTGAGGTACCTGAGATGGCTCCAATGAGAAAAATTGTCCCCTTGTAGAACCCATGTGATCAGAGGCACTCGAGTCAAGTATCCACTTCTATGAAGAACCTATTTTAGCCACAAATGTTTGTCCTTTTCCTTTTGACTGTGAGGAAGTGGAAGGAGATAAATCCTTCTTCCTATAGGCATATGATAAATTGATGTTGTTCTTCTTAATAATGTTTATCAACTCATCAATTTACTTTGAGTGGCAATGATGCTCATAATATCCAAATTTCTTGCAATATGAACATGTTGGCCTCTCCTTCTTAGGTATATTTCGCTTCTTGCAAGAGGATGAAGAATTGCCTTGTTGTGGAGAGGATGATTATGCTCTATCTTGTTGTGGCTTTGGCTTAAACTACTTTTGGTTCTTGCCTTTTCCTTGATTCCTTTGATTCCCTTGATTAGTCACCAAAGCTTTGGACTTAAAAGACTTGAGAATCCCCATATTGATCAACTTTGCTTGCTCAAGTATCAACATCTCTATGAATGCATCAAATGATGGTGTAGTGAATGAGGTACCTGAAGTCAACCAATGGGCTTGGAAGCTAGAAACAAAGGCTACATACTCTAATGGAAGCTTGTCCAACCAATTGTAAACCAATTGAGCATCCTTCTTATCAATGCACAATCCTTAAGCTTTTCTCTTAGCTTAGTTTCTTACGTAACCTAATATTGGATCGTATCAAAATCCTTGGGATCCAATAGTGTGAGTTCATTTTCAAGCTTGTAGCCCCTAATCTTATCAACTCGTCCATACAATTTGCCAAATATATCCCAAGCCTCTTTAACTATAGTACATTTATCACTCTGAAAATGAGGTCATCTGATACATGTACTTTCTCAAAGTTCCAAGAGTCATAGAATTGAGCATTTGGATTAGCTTTAGGATTTGTTGGTGCTATCATTGTTCCATTTATGTAATGAATGGGTCTTTTTTCCATTAACTTACTCCATGCTTTAATTTTTCATGATGCATAATTATATGGAGTTAGAAGTGGAAATTTAGGAGAACCCATAGCAATAAAATAAAAGAGCACAAGATAGAGAGAGGAACAATCACACAAGTCACCCCTCCAATTTCACTCAATCAAAGAACCCCCCTCCCCCCCGAAAATGATGATTTGACACTTTATACTTAGTGCATGTACAATGGTCCACTTGTAAATAAGGGAAAATTGAGCTTCTAATTTCAAGATTATAACTACCTCAACTGGGGTATAGAATACTCAAACCAATAATGCACAAGATCTAAGTTGAGCTCCAAGCAAATTACAAGTACCAAATAATCCAAAAAAGACCAAATTTTGAAAGTCATATTTCTACTCAAAATGGTGAAAAAATGATAGCACCACATGAAATTACATGAAAAATTATGCACTTTTGAAAAAAGGCACTTGAAAAGGAGGTTGTATGAGCTTGAACGAAGCTCGAGAAGTTGCAGAATTGAGAACTGGACAAGTATAGTTGTGAAAAACTGAAAATCCTAAAAAATTTATCCACCAAAATCATAAAATAACCACACCACTATGGAGAGCACGAAAAGGTATCCCAAATAAAAAAAATTGCATTGAAAAAGACCTCAAAATGACCAAATTATGAGCCTCTGAGGTTGGACTACAAAAACTAAAAGTTCAACAGAGGGGTTAATTTTTTTTCAAAAAGTGTTGACACAGTTCTGATGTCAGCAATTCACTTGGCTAAATTTGACTACCATATGGTTGTCACGCCAAAACCTACTTGCCTACGTGGCAATCCATATACTATGAACTACTAATGTGGCAGTACGACCTATTGACACGTGACAGTTGACTGGGCATACAAAATCTGATCTGGCAAACTATGTGGCATTATACAGATCGCACGAATGATGATGTGGCAGTTGATTCAACCATATGGAAAAGATGTTTGGACCGTACAAAAATGTTGTCTGGACTATACAAATCTAATGTAACCGATGCTGTAGTAGGCTGAGTCAACATACGATTCTGCCTACATGTGTTGTATGACTGATGATGTGGCCATATGACATTAGTTGTATGGAAGGCTATGTGTGTGACGACTGGGTGTTGTTTCGATGAGTGACTATGCAAATCCGGTGAATCAAGGATTGCCATGTGGCAGGCATTGAGCATTCAAGATCGACAATGTAAATGAATGTTAAAGCACCATGTAATGTAGGTTGGATGCAACCGCTCTAGCTAGTGGAGGCTATTGGAAGAAGCTGTTATGTTCGGCAATGGAGGATGAATCAAGGCTGGTGGTAGAGGTGGAGCTGAGGCCGATGAGTTTCGAGCAGAACGACCGAGGACGGGGGGCGATGCAGACCAGTGGGCGATGAGGTTGCATGGGTGCTAGTGGGAAGAACTGTTGGCAGTAGGTAGTGTATGGGTGGTCATGGATGTGATAGTTACCCACAAAACCTAGGAACAATGTAGGTACTGCAGTACTATGGGGGGGGGGGGGGGCTATCGATCCTCCACAAATATGTAAAAATAATAATTTTAATATAAAAAACTTTAACAAATAATTAAAAAATTGTGAAAAATAATAAAGATTTTAAAAAACAAAAATTCTGCAAACAGTATATATTTAATTTGTTTTTGAAAAAAATTCATATCGTACCACTAAGGAGGCAAATTTTATTTTTTGATGCCTTAGAGTGAAATTGACCAAATATAGCCAAATTTGTGAGATTTTACCAAGATCAAGGGCAGAATGAAAAGCATAAAGAGAGACAATAGAATGACAAGAACAAACTGTATTCTCATCAATATACAAATGATCGACTGGATTAACCAATACGATGAATATGAGCATGCTTATATAGGCAAGGCCATATGGATATATGACCACACAATCATGACATGTAGCTCAATGAGAAACAAAGGTAAGTAAGAAATACTAGGGGTAGGTAGGAGAAATAATATAATATTCCACAAGAGGTGGATGATCCACCGAATGTGGAGTGTAACAACAAAATAAGACCACAAAAAGTGAAATTTATCCTACAAGCTATATCCCTATGTGCACACTTCCCTAAGTGTCTCATATCCAAACTACGAAGAGATGCATTATCCTAAGTTAACTTAAGTAAAGTGTAATAATATCCTTGATGAATATTTATTTACACCAACACCCCCCCTTAAGTGCTACTATTTCAACCGGACGCGCTAACTTGATGTTCTGATGCGCTAACAAATGTACCACATACGCTAAGAAGTTTCTCTCCCGCACTAGACTGTCTTGATATTTTCCTTCGGTTGGTTTTTGCAATTTTTGGATTTTTATTATGAGTTTTTCAGTTTTGATAGATAATTTTCTGAAGTAATAAATGCAAACATAGCACCAAAGAGACAACTATTTTGCTTAATCTAACAAAAAGTGTATGTTTTGCGAGGATGTGTTCAAATCCCCAATGTTTTAACAAGTTTGGATACAAATAATACACTTCAAGAAGACTCTTTATTTCAAAGGTCATAAGTAACATCATAGCCCACTAGTCTCAAACAGACCCGATGTGCTAAGCTGTTTTCCAAAAGCACTAAACTGGTTTCTGGATGCGCCGCGTTGTTTTTCTCCCATGCCGAGACCTACAGGAAAATATTAGAAATATAATGCACTAAGAAAAAGACTTTATGCACTACAAGATGGACCCAACGCGCTGAACAGTAGGTGGGATACGCTACACTGTTAACCAGATGCGCTAGGGAATGTTTCCCATGCGCTGATTCTTGTTTCCCGCGGACCTACAAAAGTGGTTAAATTCAAAAACCGATTTGATATATGGGGTGATGCCCCACGGTGGGTGCCAGAAATGTATGCGAGAAAAGCGGGTCGATAGAACTTGAAATGTGAAAAATGGAGTTCTAGGGAGCCTTGCTCACACACCCACAAGACTTCTTGGTTCAAGCTATGGAGTCATGAAGCATGACTTAGCTTCCCAAGGTTGGTTCCATGGTTCTCTATCTCACAAGGTCCCTCAAACCAATGTCTTTTCTCTCAAATCACTGAGCAAAGTGGTTTAGGGATGACAAATGCAAGAACGAGGGATGCTTTGTTTGATTTTAAGATTAAATGCATCCTAAGCTATGAATGATCCTATAAATGCAATAAACTAGTTATAAGATGACAAGATTAGTAGCAAGATTATCCTAGCATGCTATATTAGTCTATGATTAAGCTAGATGATAAGGAAAATACTCTAAACATGCATATTTAGATTAATTCCTATTGAAAAGAGAGGCTAAATGATGAGCACAAATGATATATTAAAGCTTGGATGGATTTTAGTATAAGTATGATGCTAAAGACTTGGATCTATAAAAAATGGAGGAATGAGAGCTCTATTTATAGTAAAAATAGGGCAATGGATGGTCAGGATTGAAAGAGTTAATCAAGGGATAAGTTTGAAAGTTGGGAATCCATGTTTACAATTGGCACCAATGAAATGGTGACAATTGTCAACATAAGGTTGGTTGAGAGGAGATGTAAGAAGCATTAAATGCTTACAATTGGCACTAATGAAATGCTGACAATTGTCAACATAAGGTTGGTTGAGAAGAGATGTAAGAAGCATTAAATGCTTGAGAAGACCCCATGGTTACCCTAGGGGTTAAGGGTTAAGGTTAAGTTAAGATTACCCATTGGATAAAGCTTTTATCCAAAGGATAAACTCTTGTGCAAAGGAATAAGGATAACCATGGTCAAAACAATAAATGCTTGATGAGACCTTTGGGTTACATGGAGGTCGAGTTTAGGGAAATTATTTAACCATGCTAGAGGGTTGAGTTAACCATTAATGGTTATGAAGACTTTCAAGGTTAACTTGTTGAAGACATAAAGGCTTTATTGCTTTTTGAAGACTTTACTCCAAATTTGAGAAGTGACCTCCTCAAATTTAGGGAAAAGGGATAATGGATGGGTTTGGGCTAATTGATTAGGATTAGATGAATTCTAGAAGAAATTAGGAAGAGGGTTAGGATGCAAGTGGGAGATGTAGGATTTTGCAAGTGGATGAAGGGATAATGGGTTTTAATTGAATTTAATTCAATTTGGTTGCAATTGGGGAAATTAAATAAATTAGATTTATTCAATTTAGGATAACTATTTTAATTAAATTTGAATTTAATTAAAAAGTGGATAGGGGTTTTAATTGAATAAAATGAATTTATTCTATTAAATGGTAAAAGAGGTATAGTGAATTTAATTTAAATAAATTGAGTAATTGACTTAATTAAATAGAGGAATGTGGGTTATTCAATTAAATTGGATTTAATTAAATAGAGAAATGAACATAAAATATTCATTTAGGAATATGGTCATTTTTATACGTCTACAATTTGGTAAAGATGTCAACAACCTGCTCACATGTAGAACAATATTGCAAATCAATGACCTACTCCTGAATAAGCTCTCAGATGTAGTTGTTAGGTCCCAGAGGCAATTGAGAGGGAGGGGGGTGAATCAGTTGTCTATTAATTTCAAACCAAAAGTAACTTAAACAAACTTAGTGCATAATACCGGTAAACCAAACTTTAATGCCGGTAGATAGTTTAGCAGTTAATAACAGTACCGGTAAAGTTTAATGCATGCAACACGAAGACAAATAACATACACAACACATAACATAGTTATTTGAATGTGGAAACCCTGTAAGGGGAAAAAGCACGGTGCGAAACCTTACCCACAATCAGATGATACTACTGCAGATAATATGTGTGTACAAATGGGGTCTGCACATGTAGAAAGGCCAATTGCCTAGAGCTCACTGCTCAATCACAAAATGGGAATCACACTGACTACAATTGGATGGTTAAATCCAATGATAATGTACTGCTCACAATAGCATCTTCATATGCTAGATTCGGTACCGGTTAAGCTCTGATTTGCCTTCTCCAAAAACCTCCTTGAATCTTAAATGATGTTTGCATGCATAGCTTTGCTTATATTCGCATATACCTTATTACAATCCTTTTTCACACTCCTCTACTACTAATTAATCTCACAAATGAAATCTTACATATATACCAAAACCTAAGACCAAATGTGTAGGTCGTCTTACTAAGATATTACAATTAAATCAATTACAAATGAATCCATATGAGATGCATGATGTCGGCTCAATGCATTTACAACAATAACAAATCATCTCCATAACGTGTCGTGCTGATTTGGAATAGATAATGTTTGTCAGTCCATAACCTAGACCTATTTGTTGGTAACCAAGTGATCTCCAGATAATAATAGATCATCCTCAGTGTCAATGAACAATATAACCTGTCGGTGAACCAGATACCGGTGATTGTGCATAAGTCACTAAACATGTCGGTGAACATAACCAAAGATCTCCAAGTGTTCTCAAGTGTTTGAGAAGTGTTGACATCAATGACAAAACCAATGCATCACATCCATAATACCAATAATCTCCCCCTTTGGCATTGATGGCAACACAAGATGGAAAAACCATCTAAGTGCCAAAGCATAAATGCCAAAAATAAAAAACCAACAATCTCCCAAAGAGATCATTAAAATATAGATATAGAGAGTAACAATCTCTCCCCAAAAGATAATGTGTTTTTCGATAGATATCTCTCCCCCTTTGATATCAAATGTCAAAGTAATACAAAACCAAATACAATCAGTTCAAAGAACTTGTTACAAATATCAATTGTTATAATCACATTTATTCAATCTACTCCCCCTGAGAAGTAGCTCTCCTTCATCAAAGCCAGAAAAATATTTTTCTGTTAATTCTGGCGGTCTGATGCCATGCTCCAATTGTCTAAGTTTCTACTAGTGAGGGTATAACTCCAAGCTGATCCCTTAGATATTAAAAAGTTTCCTTAGGCAAAGGTTTAGTAAGGATATCTGCAATCTACTCTTTAGTATTCACATAAACCAATTTCACTTCTTTTGCTTCAACATTCTCTTTCAGAAAATTGAATTTGATAGAAACATGTTTAGTTTTTGAGTGAAATATTGGATTCTTTGACATATCAATTACTGCCATATTATCATAGTAAATGATTATAGGTTCCTTGCATTTTACCTTTATGTCTTTCAACATTTTCTTAATCCATAATACCTGTGTACAATTAGTTGTTGCTACAACATATTCTGATTCTGCTGTTGATAGTGATGTACAACTTTGTTTCTTGCTCAACCATGAAATTAGTCTGCTGCCAAGAAAAAATGCTCCCCCGGTGCTGCTTTTTCTATCATCTACATCTCCTACCCAATTTGCATTTGTGCATGCACATAAATCAAAATTTTCATCTTTAGGATACCATAAACCAATATTTGTTGTGCCTTGTAGATACCGGAAAATCCTTTTTATTGTCGATTCATGATTTTCCTTAGGATTACTCTGAAATCTTGAAACAATACATACTGCATTCATAATATCAAGTCTTGTTTGTGTCAAATACAATAAACCTCCTATCATAGACTTGTATCTTGTCGGATTAATAGGTGTTGATTCATCCTTCAAAGATAGTTTATCAGTTGTAGTCATGGTGTGCTTACCGGTTTAGATTTTTCCATGCCAAATTTCTTAAGTAATTCCTTCAAGTACTTTGATTGATTTATGAATATACCTTTATCAGTCAATGAAATCTACAATCCTAAAAAGAATTTTATCTCTCCAATCATAGACATTTCAAATTCTTCTTGCATCTTATTAGAAAAGTCTTTACACAATCCATCTTCTCCTCCAAAAATTATATCATCAACAAAAACTTCAATAACCAAGATTTCATCATTAGTCACTTTGTAATATAAGTTGCTGTTAGCATTACCTTTGGTGTAACCAAGCTTCAAAAGATATTTGTCCAATCTAGCATACCAAGCTCTAGGAGCCTGCTTCAATCCATATAAAGCTTTCTTTAACCTGCAAACCTTATCTTTGCCATCTATCAAAGAAAATCCATCAGGTTGTTCAATGTAAACTTTCTCTTCAAGATCTCCATTCAAACATGCATATTTAACATCCATTTGATATACTTTATAGTTCTTGTGTGCTGCAAAAGCTAAGAGTAATCTGACTACCTCAATTCTAGCTACCGGTGCAAAGGTTTCATTATAATCAATTCCTTCTTTCTGTGAATATCCCTTACACACTAATCTTTCTTTGTTTCTGATTACCTTATCATCTTCATTAAGTTTATTTCTGAATACCCATTTAGTTCCAATTACATTTTTGTTTTTAGGTCGGGGAACCAATGTCCATGTGTTATTATTTTCAATTTGTTCTAATTCATCTTCCATAGCCTTAATCCAATGTTTTTCTTCACATGCCTCATTAATAGTCACTGGTTCAAATTGAGAAATTAGACATACCTCTTCATTTGCCAGTCTTCCTCTAGTCATAAGTCCTTAACACTTATTCCCAATTATCTGACTTTCAGAGTGATTCAATCTTACATACTTGGGTGTGTTTACTTATTGTTGTTCTTCAGTCACTGTGGAATTCTCAGATGATGCCGATGTGACTGGATCAACATTTTGTACTAGCGTACTCATCGTATGTTCATTTGTGATTATCTCAATTGTCGGTTCAGAGTCTATAGACCTTCTAAACTATTCATCAATCTTCACATTTGCACTTTCAATGATTTTCTTCAATCTCTTATTAAAACATCTATATGCCTTTCTCTTAGATGAATAACCAGGAAATATTCCTTCATCACTTGTAGGATCAAATTTGCCAATATAATCATCTCTCCTAATATAACATTTGCTTCCAAATATTTTGAAATATTTAAGAGTAGGAGTATTACCAAACCATAGTTCATGAGGGGTCTTACCGGTTTCACCTTTGATGTGAACTCTGTTGAATGTATAAACTGTTGTATTGACTGCTTCTCTCCAATACACATGAGGTAGGTTTGCTTCTGATATCATGCTTCTAGCTGCATCCAAAATAGTTCCATTCTTCCTTTCCACAACTCCATTTTGCTAGGGTGTCCGAGGTGCTGATAATTGTTTTCTGATTCTATTCACTTCACAAAATGTATTAAATTCCTTAGATGTGAATTCACCTACTTGATCTGATCTCAAGCATTTTATTTTCTTACTAGTTTCAATCTCTACCATGACTTTGAATGGTTTGAATTTCCCAAATGCTTCTAATTTCTCCCTGAGAAAAGTAACCCAACACATTCTAGAATAATCATCAATGATTAGCATGAAATATCTATCTCCTTGTAAACTTCTAGTTCTTGCAAGACCACATAAATCAGTATGAATCAAGTCAAGAACATTATTAGATTTTTCTAGAATACTCTTAAAGGTTGCTTTAACTTGCTTTCCAAATTGACATTCCTTACATACCGGATTGTGAGGTTTAACAATCTTAGGTAAATCTCTTATTACCTTAGTTATACTGATTTTCACAATGCAATCAAAATTTACATGACATAGTCTCTTATGTCATAGCCAACTTTCATCAATATGTGCAATCAAGCATGTCTTCTCATTGTTATTCAAATGAAAGATATTACCTCTAGTTTGATTATCGGTTGCAATTTCCAGACCAATTCTATTCATGATTTTGCATTTACCATTCTTGAATTGTAATTGAAATCCATTTTCAACTAATTGACCAACACTCAAAAGATTGTGCTTCAAACCCTCAACATAGTAAACATTATCAGCATTGTGCTTACCATCAAAATATATAGTGCCTTTTCCTCTGATCAAACAAGCTTTGTCATCTCCAAATCTTACTAGACCTCCATTGTATTCCTGAAAGGTTAAGAATTTACTCTTATCACCAGTCATATGATGTGAACATTCAGAATCAATAATCCATTCATCCTTTTCTTCAATTTTAGCTGTCAGGGCCTGCTCTACCAGTTGAATAGTAGGTGCCGGTTGATCTTCTATTATACCAACAAAAGCACATCCATTGTCTGTCGGTTCCTCATCAGAATCATCAGTAACTCCTTCATCAACATAGTAACATGATTTGTCTCTATTCTTAATCTGTACCTTTGATATTCAGGGTTAGACTTGTATGTTCTTTTAGCTTCTTCTTTCAATCTTGCATGTCTATCAAGACACCTAGATGCCATATGACCAATTTTATTGCAGTTAAAACATTTAAATGGTGCTTTACCTTCATACTTACTTCCAACTGGACCTTTAGGCATTTTCCTTGCAAATAGTGCTTCAAGCCTTCAAGTTCTTCATTCTTTCTTCTGATTTCTTCAAGTTCTCTAGCATAGAGTGCTTTCCAATCAGATTTTTCAGATGATGATGATGAAGCTTTGAAAGCCAAATTTGTCTTAATTGAAGCAATAGGACCAAATTCCTCAAGTTCAAAAGCTGAAAGTTTTCCAACCAAAGTATCTCTAGATACTGATGCATTAGGCATTGTTCTCAATTCGTTAATAGCAATTACTTTCATTTTGTATGTTGGTGGCAAAGCTCTTAAAACTTTAGAAACAATTTCATCTTCACTTAAGGATCCTCTACAACATTGTATACCCAAAATAATTTCATTAACTCTTTCCATAAAACAAAAAATCCTTTCATCTTCTTCCATTTTCAGATTTTCATACCTGACCCGGAAGCATTCCAGTTTTGCAATTTTGACAGTGGTATCACCTTCATTCAATGTCTCCAATTTATCCCAAATAGCTTTAGCAGTAGATCTATATGATAATCCCATGATTTTCTGATCTGACAATGTGCTCAAAAGTGCTTCTCTCGCTTTGGAATCATTTTCTTCATCTTTAGCCAAGGTTGGTGGATTAGGTTGACCTTGAGTAGGAACAACATAACCATTCTTTGTAACATCCCATATGTCCTTTCCAATGCAATTCGGATGTGTCTCCATTCTGATCTTCCGTATACCATAGTTGGTTCCATCAAGCTTCGAACTGTCCTTCATGAAATAGTTAGTAAACATAGGATCTCCTCAAGTTGTTAAACTTCTGCAAAAAGAGGACTATGCTCTGATACCAATGGTTAGGTCCCGGAGGCAACTGAGAGGGGGGGGGGTGAATCAGTTGTCTATTAATTTCAAACCAAAACTAACTTAACCAAACTTATTGCATAATACTAGTAAACCAAACTTTAATGTCGGTAGATAGTTTAGCAGTTAATAATAGTACCGGTAAAGTTTAATGCATGAAACAAAAGACAAATAACATACACAACACATAACACAGTTATTTGTATGTGGAAACCCTGTAAGGAGAAAAACCATGGTGGGAAACCTTACCCACAATCAAATGATACTACTGCAAATAGTATGTGTGTACAAATGGGATCTGCACATGCAGAAAGGCCAACTGCCTAGAGCTCACTGCTCAATCACAAAATGGGAGTCACACTGACTAAAATTGGATGATTAAATCTAATGATACTGTACTACTCAAAATAACATCTTCATATGCTGGATTTAGTACCGGTTAAGCTCTAATTTGCCTTCTCCAAAATCCTCCTTGAATCTTGAATGATGTCTGCATGTATAGCTCTGCTTATATTCGCATATACCTTATTACAATCCTTTTTCACACTCCTCTACTACTACTTAATCTCACAAATGAGATCTTACATATATACCAAAACCTAAGACCAAACGTGTAGGTCGACTTACTAAGATATTACAATTAAATCAATTATAAATGAATCAATATGTGATGCATGATGTCGGCTCAATGCATTTACAACAATAACAAATCATCTCCATAACTTGTTGTGTTGATTTGGAATAGATAATGTTTGTCGGTCCATAACCTAGACCTATTTGCCGGTAACAACAAATATGCAAACCCGATTAGATCAGTGACCAAATCACCAAAACCAAGTGTCCAAACAATGTCTTCGACATAACCAAGTGATCTCCAGATGATAATAGAACATCCTCAATACCGGTGAACAATATAAGCTGTCGGTGAACCAGATACCGGTGACTATGCATAAGTCACTGAACATGTTGGTGAACATAACCAAAGATCTCCAAGTGTTCTCAAGTGTTTGACAAGTGTTGACATCAATGATAAAACCAATGCAACACATCCATAATACCAACAGTGCATATGGATCTTGATATGTTTGGTCTGTTGATGTTGGACTGGGTTCTTCAAGATTGTAATAGCACTTTGATTGTCACAATGTAGAACTGTCAGCTGTGGAGTGGTGAACCCAAACTCTATGAGAATCTGCTGAAACCAAATGGTCTCAATCGCTGTGTTAACAACTCCTCAATACTCAGCCTTAGTCGAAGAGAGAGAGCAATAGCATGCTTCTTACTCTGCCAACAAATGGGGCCCGAACCAAATTGAAAACTGTAACCTGAAGTAGACTTACAATCATCAAGATCACCAGCCTAATCGGAGTCTACCTAACCAACCAAGCGAAGTCCTGTGCCTGTTGCATAGTGAATCCCATAATGATGTGTACCCTAGATGTAATGAAGGATGTGTTTGGTGGGTTTCCAATGAAGCTTATGTGGTTCCTGCATGAAGTAGGAAACAATGCCAATTGCAAATGAAATATCAGGGCGTGTGTGAGTCAAATAGATGAGACTACCCACAAGTTGACGATACAATGTGGCATCAACTGATGGAGAAGAGAATTGAGCCTCAAACTTGACTTCTGAAAGAAAGGGAGTTGGTGCAGGCTTACAATCAGCCATATGAAAGCATGCTAGTAGATCAAGAGCATACTTGGGCTGCGATAGTGTAATCCCGGAGGGTGACTGTGAAATCTCTATCCCGAGAAAGTAGTACAAAAGACCCAAGTTAGGCATAGAAAATATGTCATGCAAAGCAGATTTGACCCTGCTAATGATGGATGTGGTGCTCCCTGTAATGATCAAATCATCAACATAGAGCACAAGTATCAAGTGAGAGTCATCCTATTGCAAAATGTAGACATTTGGATCAGAATGAAACTTGGTGAACCCTTTTGAGAGAATAAAGGAATCCATCTTGGCGTACCAAGCCCTGGGGGCCTGCTTAAGGCCATAGAGAGATTTTCTTAGTCTGCAAACCAAGGAAGTATCCTGGATGAAACCCTGTGGTTGCTCCATATAAATCTCCTCATCAAGATCCCCATGAAGAAAAACACTCTTCACATCCATTTGATGTACAACCCAACCATGAGCTGCAACAATAGCAAGTGTCAAGCGAATGGAGTTCATTTTGGCTATGGGTGCAAAGGTCTCAGTATAGTCAAAACCTGGAACCTGAGAGAAACCTTTCGCAACAAGTCGAGCCTTATACTTATCCACACTACCATCCATTGCAAACTTGGTTTGATAGATCCACTTACATCAAACCATCTTTCTCCCCTTAGGGAGAGGGACTAACTCCCATGTGTTGTTCCTCATCAAGGAACTATACTCTTCCTCCATAGTGTGGTCCCACTCAGGAACCCCTGATGCTTCCCAAAATGTCTACGGATTGGAAGCGGTAGCAATGAATGCATGTGGAAGATCTTGATGTTGTGATCGAGTCCTCCATGTATCTGAAGGATCCCCAACAAGAGAACTTGCCGACTCAAGTGTCTGTCGATCCCAACGAGGTCTAGGTGGAGGTGGAGAACGAGGCTCCTCAACAGAGAGTGGACCTGACAGAGTTGTAACCTCTCGAGTCGGAGTTGAAGGAGTCTCATCATCTGAATCACTAGCATCACTATCTATAATGGAGGAAGGTGGAGGAGGTAGGGAGGCTAAGCTAGGAGATCTTTCCTCAAAATGAACACTCCTCTCAATGAACACCTCATGTGTCTCAGGATCCATCAATCGATATGCCTTAACACCCTCAGGATATCCAACAATAATAAAAGGCCTACTCTAAGGTTCCAATGCCTTGCATTTCTGCGGAGGAATGAGAGCCCATGCTAGACACCCAAAGACTCTGAATGTCTCACAATCGGTTTCCTACCATCCCAAGCCTCAAAAGGAGTAATACCTGTCAAAGCTTTGTGAGAAACCCGATTTTGGATGTGTGTGGCACAATTGATAGCCTCTGTCCAAAAGGCGAGATCAAGAGAATGTGCATGAATCATACAGCTAGCCATTTCTTTGAGAGTTCTATTCTTGTGCTCTGCAACTCCATTCTGTTGTGGAGTGTATGCAACAGAATGTTGAAGATCAATCCCCTCAAATGTACAAAAATCCTCAAGTCTTTTGTTCACATATTCCCTTCCATTATTTGTGCGAAGAATCTTGACCACTTTCTCGGATTGCTTCTCCACACGAGTCTTGAAGTCCTGAAATCTATCAAATAGTTCACTCTTATGAATAAGAAAGTAGACCCAAGTGAAGTAGGAGTAGTCATCAATGAAGGTGAGGACATTGCAGGTCTTACTAAATGAAGGTGTTGGAAATGGACCTGCTACATCGTTGTGAACAAGTTGAAGAACTTCCAAAGCTCTCCAAGCTTTCCCCTTATCAAACTTCTCCTCGGGATGGTTGCCCATGGAACAACCTAAACATACACCCTCTGAAAAAATGATTCGAGGTAGACCTATGACCATGTCTTTAGTGCTGAGCTACTGAAGATAGTGGTAGTTAAGGTGACCAAACCACTCATGCCATAGCTTACTTTCTGAATTTGAATGAGTAAGCAAGGCCCTAGAAGGAGAACTTGGCACAAAGTGGGAGAATGAAGAAAGCCTTGAGCTGTCATTGAATTGTCCCACTGCTACCAAGGCATCATCATCAAGTTCCTTTACCACAACTAAATCAGGTGTAAACTCAACCTTTTTCCCATTCCCATAGTGAGTAATTTGGTAGATAGAGAGAAGATTGGTAGACAAGCTAGGAACATAGAGAACATTCTCAAATGTTCCATCACCCATGTCAACTGAACCTTTCCCTTCAACCTCAACTTGTGTATCATCACCTATGTAAATGTGAGGTACCTTTGATGGCTCGAATGAAGAAAACTGCTCTTTTGTAGAACCCATGTGATAAGAGGCACCCGAGTCAAGTATCCACTGTTGTCAAGGACCTGTTGTAGCGACAAATGCTTGCCCTTTTCCCTTAGACTGTGAGGAAGAGGAGGGAGATGAATCCTTCTTTGTGTAGGCGGATGGCAAGTTGATGTTTTTTTTCTTAAGAAGATTTGTCAACTCATCAACTTGCTTGGTGTGGCATCGATTCTCATCATGACCATACTTCTTGCAATATGCACAAGTTGGTTTATCCTTCTTAGGTGGAGTCCCCTTCTTGGAAGAGGATGAAAAATTTCCTTGTGATGGAGAGGAGGATTGTCCTTTTTCATGTTGTGTCTTTGACTTAGATTGCTTCTTCTTCTTGTTGGAATCTTTTCCTTGACTCCCTTGGCTTCCTTGATTAGCCACCAAAGCCTTGGACTTTGAAGACTTGAGAAGTCCCATGTTCAACAACTTAGATTGTTCCAATATCAACATTTCTGTGAAAGCATCAAATGAAGGCATAATGTAGGAACTCCCCACTGTCAAATGATGAGTTTGGAAGCTTGACACAAATGCTGCATATTCTGCTGCAAGCTTGTCCAACAAGTTGAATATCAACTGAGCATCCTTTTTGTCAATTCCACAATCCTTAAGCTTTGCTCTTAGCTCATTTGCTTTGGTGACATAATCTTGGATTGTATCAAAACTCTTGGGATCCAAGTTGGTGAGCTCATTGTTAGTCTTGTAACCTTTGATTTCATCAACTTGACCATACAATTTCTGAAACATATTTGAAGCCTCTTTGATTGTAGTACACTTCTCAATGTGAAAAATGAGGTCATCCGATACATACTTACACAAAGTTCCAAGAGCCATGCAATTCTTAGTGAGCCATTCTAATTGAGCATTAGGATCAATCTTAGGATTAGGTGGTGCTACTATTTTTCCATCTATGTAATGCGTGAGATCTATTTCCATTAATTTTCTCCATACTTTAATTTTCCAAGATGCATAATTATGTGGAGTTAAAGGTGGAAATTTGTGAGGACTCATTGCAACAAAAATGAAAGAGCACAAGGAAAGAGAGGCACAATCACACAAGAAACCCCCCCAAATTCACTCAATCAAAGAAACCCTCCCCACCCCCTCCCCCCACCCCCCAAAAAAAATGATGATTTGGCACTTTATACTTAGTGCGTGTACAATGGGCCACTTGCAAAAAATGGTAAAGTGGACTTCTGATTTCAACTTTACAACTGCCTTAATAAGGCCAAAGAAGACTCAAACTAATAATTCAAGTGATCTAAACTAAGATCCAAGCAAATTACAAGTACCAAATAGGCCAAAAAAGACCAATATATGAAAGTACAATATCCACTCAAAATCTCTAAAAACTGATCATAGATTATGAAAGTAGACAAAAAAATGCACTTTAAAAAAAATGACACCTGAAAAGGAGGTCGTATGAGCTCAAACGAAGGCTTTGAAGTTGCAAAATTGAGGATTGGACAGGTATAGCTGAGAGAATCCAAACATTCTGAAAAATATGTTTACTAAAATTAGAAAATAACCACACCACTGTGAAGAGCACGAAAAATTAGCCCAAATAAAAAAATATTGCACCCAAAAAGGAGCAAAATTGAGCAAGTTATGAGCCTCCAAAGTTGACCCAAAAAACTGCTCAATGGAGAGGGGTCTAAAATTTTCAAAAAATGTTGACATGAGCAAAACACTGTGCTAAACTTGATGGTCGTCTGACCGTCAAAATGGTTGTCGCACCCCTGGACCAAGCTGACTAGGCACTGACTGTACGCTGCTGACTGGACAGAAGGTCCGGACCCCCCCAAAAAAAAATTCAATTTTTTTTTTGTTGAAAAAATCCAAAAATTTCGTACCATACCGCCTGAATTTGGCAAAAAAATTCTCCAACACCCAAAATTTGACTTTCACCAAGATAGGTCGAGTTTATACTCTATTTTTATGGAAATGGCCTCTCGAATGCAATGGTGAGGTTGAAAACACTCTAGGATGCCTCCAAAACGCATAGCACCTCAGATCCAAAAATAGAAGCCTTCTAAGATGTCTCCCAAAACCAATCAATGAAGCCCCAATAGCTCTAATACCATGTGAGATTTTGCCAAGATCAAGGGCACAATGAAAAGCATAAAGAGAGACAATAGAATGACAAGAACAAATTGTATTCTCATCATTATACAAATGATCAACTGGATTAACCAATACAATGAATATGAGTGTGCTTATATAGGCAAGGCCATATGGATATATGAGCACACAATCATGACATGTGGCTCAATGAGAAACAAGGGTAGGTAAGAAATACAAGGGGTAGGTAGGAGAAATAATATAATATTCCACAAGAGGTGGATGATCCACCGAATGTGGAGTGTAACAGCAAAATAAGACCACAAAAGGTGGAATTTCTCCTACAAGCTATATCCCTATGTGCACACTTCCCTAAGTGTCTCATATCAAAACTACGAAGAGATGCATTATCCTAAGTTAACTTAAGTAAAGTGTAATAATATCCATGATGAATATTTATTTACACCAACAAAATTTATAGTCAAAATTTATGGAAATGATCGCTCGAATTCAATGGGGATATCAGACTATGTGTAGGATGCTCTCAATTGACGCTCCTCAGATATGGATCTCAAATGCACCAAGATCTCTCCAAAAATGATTACACATTGACACTCCAATGACTCTATGCCATGTAAGAATTTTCTAATAATAACCAAGATCTAAAGGCTAATGACTAATACAACACAAGAGAGACAAAGATAGACAAGAACAAATTGTACTCTCATCAAGATGCAAAAATCAATCAACTGGATTTACCATACAATGTACATGAGCATGCTTATAAAGGCAAGGCCATAGGGAAATGAGAGCACACAAACATGACATGTGGCACAATGAGATACAAAGGTGAGTAGGGGTAGGTACGAGAAACAATAGAATATTCCAGTAAAGATGGATCACCCACCGAAGGTGGAATTTCTCCTACAACCATCTTCACTAGATGCACACTTCCCTAAGTGTCTCATTTGAAAACTACAATGAATGAATTATCCTAAGTCTACTTAAATAAAGTGTAATTATGAGACATAATTTACACCAACACGAGGCTATAAATCTCAAATTTATTCTTCTTAATTATGAAGTTGCCTCAGGTTAGAGGATTAGTCTCCCTAAAAGTACTATTTTCTTTTCTAATGCCTTGGAGCCTAGACAAAGAAGAATTTTTTGCATTATAGATTGCAGAATTGGTACCCTCCCCTCCACCTATCTTGGTCTCCATTTTGTGAGGAGAATTCTCTAGACTCTTTTTGGCTAGATATCATTGATAGATTCTAGTCCAAACTTGCTAGTTGGAAAGGTGCTTTACTTAACTAAGTTGGAAAGATTCAATTGATTACAACCTCTCTTCAAAATCTTCATGTTTATGTGATGAGTCTTTTTAAATTTTTTGTTAAGTTCATTAAAAATATTCAAAAGTACTTGTTGTAAATTGTACTAAGAAGCATAAGTAGCTGCATTTGGTTTCTTGGGACTAGGTCTGTCAACCTTTAAACTTGGGGGGTTGGGTAACCCACTCTCCACCTTCACTTCTCTAAGGTATAAAGTTCTTATAGGCTTAGCCTATATTGACAAAATTCCACTTCCAAGAGGTGTGTCTTTTGATCGACCCCCCACTCTTTATACTCCATTTAAATATAGGAGTTTAGGTCATTCCCTAGAGTGATCCTTCTCTAGGCATTTTCCCTAAAAAATAAAACAAGATCACTCCAAGGGTCAAGAGGAAAGCATACGTAAGTCAATCTTAGGGTTTAAAAGACACTTGTTCCTTTTAAGTCCCAAATCCAAATTTAAAAGGTAAATTTTAAATCCGGTTTTCAATGTGATAAAAAAAATGCCACATAGATTTATCTAAATTAAAATATATTGAAAAAATAGGTTTCTTATGATAATAAAACTCTTCAAATGATAAAAAATAATTCTATTATGAAGATAAAATGTAAAGAAAATATATGTTTATTACAAAATTGGTTTGTTTTTTCAAATAGTCAAAATAGATTAAATATTATTTTACAATATTTCCAACCTCAAAAATAAAAATACAAAAAAGTAACCCATGCTAAAATTGAAACAACTTTCCAAAAATGTAAGGAAGTTAAAAAATTTCTTTTTCATCTTAGAAAGAAAATTTATGAAAAACCCTAGTAAAAAAAGATCTAACCTTTTCATTTTTTTTTGGGCCCAAAAATAAAAGCACAAAGAAAAAATCCTCGATTTCAAAACAATTGTTGATTTGAGACTAGAAAGTTAAATTTATGAAATATCATAAAACAACCATAACTCACCAAATATTGAGGATCTAAATTTGAGATTTATTTGGTAGCCTCTTGAGATGATCCCCCACCTTCAATAAATTTTTTGTATAATTCAATTTTCTTCAAAAGTTATGAAGAAATATTTTAAAACCCTAGGGATTTGTCTTTGATGTTGCCTTCAAAAGTTAGCCTTGAAATTTTCTTGCACAGTAAAATAAAAAACTAGCAAGATGGAGGTTCAAATAAACTTTCAAAATCAAAGATCAAATGGGGATGTGATTCCCATCAGGCATGCCAAAATGAAGATACAAAATATTGAAGTTAAATAACATGGAAGATAAATGCAACACACACAATACCTTCACCTAAAATCCTTCTTTCTCCTTAGATTGAGCAATGTAGAGTGCGCCCTATAGCCACTTGATTTTCTCTTTTGATGTATAAATGTGATTGCTTATGAGACTGGAGAATGATGATTAGATCAATATGATGAATTATCAATTAGATAGAATAAGGATGTGATGAGAATATGATAATGAAAGATTAGATAGAAGTTTTTGCAACATAAGTCTATGGAAGAAGATTTAGATAAAAAAATGGACAACATAACATTATGATGGAAGAAGATTATGCAAATGGGATGAGATGCCTCTCTAAATGTAATTCTCAATAAGAGAACCAAGGGCTGAGATTAAGGGCTTTAATGGATGGCTATGATTAAAGGAGGATTGTGTTGAACACACCATAGGATTGAGAGGGGGGAGGTGAATCAGTCCAAACCTTAAACCAATATATCTTTAAGCTCTTAAACTTCAAACCAAAATTATCTTATCAAGATGCAATAATGAAACATGAAACCACAAAACACAATACACAAGAGAATGCCATATTTACGTGGAAAACCCTAAGCAAGAAAAAACACGGTGAGAATCACACTCACAATATGAATAATTGATTATAGTGTTTTAGGCTCAAGGCCAAGCAAGCTCACTACTCTTGATTTGGACTTGCAAGACTAAGGAACACAACCTTAGGGCAAGATACAATGGACTTGCATTATTGAGATGCATAATCCCAAGGCAATATACTATGGACTTGCAATATTCAAGCTCACTGGTCTAGGGAAAGATACAAATCTACACAAGCTACCAAAAGGACACAATATCTTTTGGCAGAAATAGGGAAATGATGAATTGAAATGGACAAGATATATTGATCATGAAACTTCCCTTAAACCACTATTTCAAGCGAACAATATCTGGCAAATACAACTCACACATTCACTATCTCAAAATACTGTCACACTGAAAGATATGATCATCAAAGCTCATCACAAATTAATTTTTTCTCTTTTTCTTCTCCATGTATGCTTGAACATTATTCACAATCAATCCACATAAATCCATACTTCAATTCACACATTCACACATCTTTGCATACAATCTTATTCATTAAAACATCAACTAGGTTGGCCATAGACATAATATACATAAATTACACAAGATCAACCACCAAGAGAAAATACACCAAACGCGGTGTTGGAGTATCCAATTGATTGTCTAAAGGATTCCAACGATTTTTTTTAATATCAATCTAAGGACCTTCAGGTCAGTGGCCAACCTTTTGCCCTTTAGGCTCTACAAAACCTAGGTGGGTGTACTTACAATACTCTTGGCATTTGAATAATTAACTTTAGTATTGCTACAAAGCAGATGCAATCCCAATGAAAATATACCGAAGAAAGTCCCACAACTCAATTGTTATCTATGATCTTGGTAGTCCAACCTTCACTCAACTTTTGGGATTAGTTTCTACTCTAAAACCTACTTCTAAAACAAAAAATGAAAGTTATCTTGATTTTTGTTGATTCTAAAAACAACTAACAAAGTAAGACTGGTGCCTATCCTCAAGATAATAGAGTCAAGTAGCAGAGCGACAAATGTTTGCAAATCACATTACCCCATGCAAATCTTATATTCAACACATACACCTTACATATATGATTTTATAAAAAAATCCAAATACTTGTTAAGGATCTCAACAAAGTATACTTGCATCTGTGTAGCTAGATTAAAATATTTAACCTTTTCCTTAAAAGAGGCTAGCTATTCAAACTACACACTCTTCATTAACTGAGAAGACAAACTAACATATCCTTAAAATACATTAATTCATACAATGCGAATACACAAAGTTGGAGGCAATTTCTTCAAAATATGATATACATTTGCAATACAATGAGACTCTAAAAACTTTCTTCTATTATCAAAAGTTTATACCCTATTCTATTGGGTTCAAAATTTCAAAATCCTTTACTACTAACCTTGAATTCCCATTTATAACACAAGGGAGAAAAACAAGCTTTGGGTCAGTAGTACACATGTCAAAATTTGTTTTCTTTACAATTTGAATATGTCAAAGGCGTCTTTCAAGTTACAAGAGAAAAAATCTTTCTTGGAGGGAATGAAGAAGGTAGATGGAATAACTGCTTCTTGAAATTAGTGTTGTGGGATATGATGGAGTGGAGTTGAGGTGTTACCATGTTCTAACAACAACCCTGACTAGAAACAAAATGTTGATGCTACAATTGAAGAGGTAAAAGCTGAATGGAATACAAAATTGTGACCTGCTGCAAAAGGGAACCTACAAAAATAATGTAGCACAAATAATCTAACAAAGGTAATCATTCTTCAATTTTCTCCTCTTCAAGAGTGTATTGCTTAGGTTGTGCCAGTTTTCAATTTGGGAGCCGGTGGGCCACATGAAATTTCATAGCTCTTATACTCTACCAAATATATCCCTGCATTTATTGTCTATTGCATTCTTGACTTCTGCAACAAATATTTTGTACAAAGAATCAACTTCAATAATTTTTTCAATAATCAAATATTAAGTAAAATCTTGGGGTTGATTCCCCTCATTGAGCTGATTAATGGCTGAATGCACCGCCACTTCAAAATCCTTTTTCCTTTCATCCAAAATTTTTATTTCTTGTCCTTTCCCAATTTTTTTTAAATGGTTCAATGCTGGAGGTCCTTACAAGAACCAAACTTCTCTCTTAGTGCCACCTCCCCACCTTCAATATATTGCGACTCTTTAATCAAAACATTATAATTTTTCCATGTGGCCCCAATGATAGGTGGGGATGTGGGTAGGTTCTTCACCGCCAAGAAGAGCTCTTTCAAAATTGCAGCCCCAGACTACCACTCTCAATGGTTTAAATAATGTATTGAAGTCCAACATCTACTTGTGGACTTGAAAAATATTTTGATATGAGACATGGACCTCATCCAATTTATTTAAAATTTGCTTGAGAAAATGCAAAATTGTCCCCTCCGTGACATCTAAACAACTTTCTTTAGCCTTTAATTTTGCCTCAATAAACATCCTCTTCTTTTTCTCAATTATTTGTCTTAAGGCCTTATTTTCATCTTTCAATTTTTTCAGAGAAGGTGGAGGTAATCTCTTCATTAGTGGCAAGCCCTGTTTGGCATGTTGATGATTGGGGAGCAAAGTCCAAGGATTTGACATTGGAATGTCTTTGTCCCTATCACCCTAAAAGTAACAAAATATATCCCACCCCCTTTCATCAGTCTCAACATCCCTACATTTACTACATCTATCATTAAAAACATCCTTGATGGAGTCTTGCATGGTCGAGCCTTGAATTATATCCACCAAATATTGGCTAAGACCCCAAACTTCTTTCTTCTTCCTTTCTGTCTTAGCTAATAGATCCTCAACTTTTTGGCTAACGGTTTCAACATTTGTGGTTGCAACAAATGGGGTTTGAATGGGTGGGATAGCTTGTGCAGATAGTGGGGTTTGAATGGGTAGTGGAATTATGTAATGTCCCTAATATAATTAAATAATATTAATTATTGTATGGCCCTAAATTTAATATTAAAATCTGTCGGGCCCCCTTTTTATTTTATTAGTTAAGTTATGTTTGTAACCCTTCGGGAACTTTCTTGGAGCCCATATTTATGGTTGAGTTTGTCATTATTGTAGATATGTGAATTTGGTATTGTTCTTTATATGTGCAAATTCCAGTTGGAGTTCAACTTGTCTGTCATTTTAGAGGTGAGAGATCCTCCCTACTTAGCATCAGCAGTTTCAGTGGGAGTTCCTCCTCACCCTATTCTGCTTCTGTCTGGAGTCTGTGTAACCTGTTGTAAGATTATTATCAATATAATTTATCTTTCATGTTCAAATCCTCATATTATTTCTTTTGGCAAGTGTGAATCTTCATCTAAGTCCCTTGTGCCTGAAATATTAATATATCATCCCATTACCCTTCTCCTGTGCAATACCGAACTGTCTAAGTTTGGAGGACTCCGGGTGGGAATCGGTGATCACTCTGACCGTACGACCCAGCATCTCCAACCGTATGATCAGAGTTATACATACTGTACGATTGCACCACCCTCACCGTACGGCTGACACAAACATTTCGTACAACCTACACCACCCTCACCGTACGACTGACACAAACACCCTGTACGACCTGCTCCACCCTCACTATACAGTTGGCCCAAACACCACCGTATGACCAATGAAAACCTCCTATACATCTAACACCATACGCCTCTTAGTTGTTTTTGCATCTGGCAAGGGGTTTGTGTGCTGACCAGTTCAAGTACATCATAGTGGTATCAAAGCTGATAATTCTACCAACTTATTGGGAGAATCATGGCACCGAGTGATGGATGGATAGATGTGTTGAGGGAGTTAAGAAGTGGTGAGGAGAATCTCTACCAGACCCTCGTGAGAAGGCCTGCTATATGTTTTCTATCCTAGATTTTGATGGATTGGAAGGAACATCTATTGGTTGAATATTCCAAGAATAATTTTGCCTGCGAACTGATGGATGGTCAAGTGCAGGATGATAGATACAAGGTGGTTGACGACATCATTTACTACAAGGATAAAATCTATCTAGTGCCTGAGTCCAAGATAAAGGAGATGATTTTGAAGGAAATCCTCGACTCTCCCTTGGACGGACACTTAGGATACTTGAAAACCTACAAACATATCCGAGAAAGGTTTTCCTGGAAGAGACTTAAGAATGACATTCTACAGTTTTATGCCCCACCTGTCAGGAGAACAAGTCTGAGCACACCTTACTTGTTGGACTTCTTCAGCTGTTGCCAATCCTTGACCAAAAGTGGGATAGCATCTCAATGGATTTCATTACCGGGCTTCCCAAAGTGCAAAGAAAGGATTGCATCTTTGTCGTGGCAGATTGTTTGACCGAGTATGCTTATTTATTTGCCACCTCCACTAGATACCAGGTAGCTCAAGTGGTCGAGTGGTTCTTCTGTGAGGTATTCTGCCTGGATGGTCTTCCGCAGAACATAATGAGAGATGGATTTTGGAACATCACAGTGGTATGAAGAACATGCGATAGACATGAGCTTTGCTTTTCAGGAAGAGCGACATCTACATGAGAAGAACCTGTTGCAGATGAGTTTTGAGATTCCAGACCATCATTGGAAAATGACTGATTGATATGATGACATGATAGCTTGGGATCCGAGCATCGATGTGTTTGATGATTGGTTTTAGTGGGATCCCGACAACTCCAGGCATGGCAACGTTTATATCAAAGTGGAGCAGTGAAAGCTGGAGCGAGGTTTACTCTTCTTGCTTACTTTCGTGTGTGGGCACGTGGTCATGTTGCGGCATGGAGATTTTAGATATGGCTATCGGTGTCCGCACTTGGTTTGGGACCCTGGATCTCTACAGTGGGTAAATCGTTTGATGATGGATTGCTTGAGGGCAAGCAATATTTGGGCAATGAGGATTTGTAATGTTCTCGATATAATTAAATAATAATTATTGTATGGCCCTAAATTTAATAATAAAATCTGTCAGGCCCCCTTTTTATTTTATTAGTTAAGTTATGTTTATAACCCTTCGGGAACATTCCTGGAGCCCATATTTATGGCCGAGTCTATCATTATTGTAGATATGCAAATTTGGTATTGTTCTTTATATGTGCGAATTCCCGTTGGAGTTCAGCTTGTCTATCATTTCAGAGGTGAGAGATCCTCCCTACTTGGCATCTGCAGTTTCAGTAGGAATTCCTCCTCACCCTATTCTGCTTCTATCTCAAGTCTGTGTAATCTGTTGTAAGATCATTATCAATATAATTTCTCTTGCATGTGTGAATCCTCAGATTATTTCGTCTGGCAAGTGTGAATCTTCATCTAAGTCCCTTGTGCCTGAAATATTAATATTTCATCCCATTACCCTTCTCCTATGCAATACCAAACTGTCTAAGTTTGGAGGACTCCGAGTGGGAATCGACAATCACTCTGACCGTACAACCCAACATCTCCAACCGTATGATCAGAGTTATACATATCGTATGGTTGCACCACCCTCACCATACGGTTGGCATAAACATTTCATACGACCTGCACCACCCTCACCGTACGGCTGGCACAAACACCCCATACAGCCTGCTCCACCCTCACCGTACGGTTGGCCCAAACACCACCATACGACTAGTGACAACCTCCTATATGTCTGGCACCGTACGCCTCTTAGTTGTTTTCGCATCTAGTAGGGGGTTTGTGTGCTGACCAGTTCAGGTACATCACAAATTACAACAGGCTTTGAGACAAACATCTTCTTCTTTTTTGGTTTTGAGCTTACACCCTACTGAGGGGTCTGCTTCATAGCTAGCTCATTGGTGATTGGGGAAGCATTGAAATTATGGTGATTGGGATAGCTTCTGTGATTTTGGGGGTGGTGGATTTCTTGCATTTGGGTTTAGAGCTTTCTCCTTGTTTAGGAGTCTTCTCAACTGTTGGGTTAGTGGTGGTTTTTATTTTGGGTTTCATTTCTATCAACTAGGGTTCAAAATTATTCCCTTATTAACACAATAAAACCCTATGTCAAATATATTGAATCTAGAGAGTGAACTAGAGAGCAATTTGGGTGTGAATGTTACTTACTTGTGTTCTGAAAGCACTACCACATGCTTCTGCTACTACAAATTTGCCTTCTTCGCCCGAAATTACTCTTGCTCGATCTATTTAATGTTGGGTGAGAAAATAAATTGCAGAAATTGGTTTTAATTCTCATAAGCAACATAGAGTTCATCCATCATTAATTTGCTTCTTGTGAATGTTACAAGTTGGTAGCCTTGAAATTTGAAATCCACCATTGATCTTGAAATGAATGGTCGAAATGAAAGTCTGACCTTTGTTGACTTTATTCCGTGGTGGATTTCCATCTCAGTCATCTTTCCTTTTTTCCTTATAATCTTCATCCCACTACCCCTTGCCACCTTTTTTCATTTTATTTTATCATTGCGGGGTAGAGGGAAGCATTTGCTCTCTTAACACCTCTCCCCGATAGCTCGCGGGGTTACCTATTCCTTTTTTATCATCCCACTGAGCTAAGGAGAGTGTCCTACTTTTAAGTTTATGTCTCATCACCAACCAGTGGGGCTATCTTTCTCTTCATTATCTTGCCACAGGGCCACGAGGAACACTGTTGTTTAGCCACCTTATTCTTTCCCCTCCAACCCACAACATATTTTGACTTAGATCTAAACTGCGAGGGGATGAGGGGATGCCCCTTTTAAAACATGAAATGTTGTTCCTCGTTGTCCCTCAGCATACTTTCAATGCTTTTGATACCCCTCCACGAG
This sequence comes from Cryptomeria japonica, assembly GCF_030272615.1. Classification (NCBI taxonomy): domain Eukaryota; kingdom Viridiplantae; phylum Streptophyta; class Pinopsida; order Cupressales; family Cupressaceae; genus Cryptomeria; species Cryptomeria japonica. The sequence goes on from NC_081408.1 coordinate 718,013,766, forward strand.
GAACACTGTTGCTTAGCCACCTTATTCTTTCCCCTCCAACCCACAACATATTTTGACTTGGATCTAAACTGCGAGGGGATGAGGGGATGCCCCTTTTAAAACATGAAATGTTGTTCCTCATTGTCCCTCAGCATACTTTCAATGCTTTTGATACCCCTACGGGGTAGAGGAATAGCATAAAATATGTAACCACAAGTGCTTCCCCACCATCTTGCGACATGTTTAGGACTGAGAAGAAAATCGTGTGGGGGCAAGGGGAAGACTACTACTTAAGTGGAATAATAATGCACATGGTTATTTAAAAGGGCGCTCGAGGATCGAAGGACATTAGCTGCAAGGAAAGTTAGAGTTAGGCATTAAAAGAAATAAGCGACTCGTAAAAGGAGTTGCTACTAACACATGGGGTCGATAAGGAAATGAATAAAAGGACCCAAAGTTGTAACTTAACGATCCTTCCAGCCAGCCTATCTAGTCAACTCAAAATTATAAAAAGGGTGGCATAACATTTAGGGTAAAAGTAACCAAATTGGACTTAGGCAATATTTTTTGAAAAAATCTTAACCCTTACAAGGGATATAAAGAGCAACCTTCTAGCAAAAACCCTAGCAAATTTTTGACAGTCCTAACACACGGTCCATCCTAGGAGATAAAGGGAACCCAAATACATCACAATAAGTCTTCCAAAGTCGATTCCAAAAAGTCACACACACTAGTTCACATCCTCCAAAGTCAACATCAAACGTAATGTGTAAATAACCAATAAAGTACGCTAACAAGTCAGTGCAAAAAATCACCCAATATAAATTACTCAATGTGGATCTTCACACACTGTGATGAGACCTATAAAAAACTTTGACTCAACCTCCAAATTATATTTGGACCAAAAATAGTAAAATCCAAGTAAGGTAAACCAATTGAGTGGACTAGAGACCAACACAACTAACTACATCGAACAATAGAATAACATAACTTCACTTGTCTAGCAAACCAAAACATGAAATTTGAACTAGAACATTGCACAAACTATATGAACATGTTGTCTAATTCACAACACAATAACCAACACAATGGAGCAACATGGGGTATCTCTGGGCTAGTCCAGACAAACAACTTCACAATAACCAAACAATGATAACCAACTTCAAAATTTGAGCAATTGAGGAGCTAAAGGCATGATAGTGCAACATCTATAGAACATAGTCATCAATTCTAGAATCACAAGCCATCATCTTCAAAAACTGGAGGAATGCAGAGTATTCTTCCATAAGGATGTTAAATGCTTTTTAATGTATATTTTAACTTCTAATATTGTCACATTTTGGAAACACCTCATATGCACTCAACGTCACCTCCATACAACATAACAACATATAAACACTCATTTTTGGACTACGTACCACAAATATATACAACTAAACAACTGCAACTTATTCTTCACCTTTGCCACCACTACACACAATCACAGACAACATGTAAAATCGTCTCCACTTGTGACATCAATAACAACACCAAACAAATTTGACATCAATGACAACACAACCATATTTGTAATAGATTGGGGTGTTGCATAAAATTTGTAGTCATGTGATGCCACATATGAGGGATAGGATCTAGGGATTGAGATAAGGTTAGTACAACATCCTTATATGAATGGCTAGGATTAAGAGGTGTACAAGTATGGAATGGATGAATACAATTAAAAGCTAGTTTGACTTTTGGAAAGTGTGTAGGTCTAATGAATCTAGACAAAGGCTTAGTTAGACATGTGAAGGGCACAAGGTAGGACACTTGTCACATGACTATAATTTTAAATTATGATCTATGTGAACAAGTTGAAGGGATACGATTAAATAGGCAAAGATAAAGGGATAAAGGTGAATTGATAGATAAATTAAATAAATAATAATATTTATTTAATTAATGGAATCAAGTGAAAGGTAAAATAATTAGATAAATAATAATATTTATTTGATTAAAGGTTAAGAGGGGATGGGGTAAAGGATGGAATTAATTAATTAAATAAATAATATTTATTTAAAAGAATGGATAAATTAATTAAATAGATAAAAAATATTTATTTAATTAATGGTTTAGGATATATTAAATTAGGTGTGGTTGGGCATGGACAATTTAGGTGTTTGCGAGTATAAAAGCTAAATTCAATAAATGAAGGTATTTAGTTATAAGCTTGATGAAGGAAAAATTGTGTTGTTGCTTTGAAATTGAAATGTCTCTAGCCTACAAAAATGTAGTTTTTTTCTTGTTTCTTGCCTCAAGATCACAATGGTTAGTATAGGAACCTATTTCTAACCATCTCCTAAGATCACCTAGCATCGTGTCATATCCTAGTCATGATCCATTCCCATTTTTTAATCCCCTTTCATTACCCATCCTTATAAAATAATCATCCCCATAATTTTCTTTTCATTAAATAATTAAAAATATATATTTTATTACCTATTTATCCATTTCTAAGAAAATATAATATTCATTACTCATAAAATATCTAGGTATCCACTCAATGTTCCTTTGTAACCCCTATCATTATGCAATCATAATTTTTACCCTATGCACACCATTTTATCCAAAAAGAACAAAAAACCCTAAAAATAAAAAAGAAAGTTCAAAACCAAATCATAAATCCATACCCTACCCTACAAGGCAAAAAATCATAATCAAGGGTAAACTAATCACCACAAACCCCTTAGATCAAATTATTTTCTTAAATCAATCCAATCACAATGATGATGATGGTAGGTTTGTTGATCAAGAAGAGTATGACCCCTTTGAACCTAATGAATACGATGTATGTCTTGTGGACTAGGATGAGCCTCCATAATGCTTAGATGTCATCATTTCAAGAATATGTGCAACAAACCTTCCATTCTCCCACCCATATTCTACTTATCATCCCAACATCAACAATGATAATAGAAACAATATTGTAGGACAAGACCCTCAATGTCAATCCATGTCTAAATCCCAAATCCTTGTAAATAAAAAATGAATCCTTATCCTTACATAAAATTATTTTATTACCTAATCCTTCACAATATTAGAAACATTCTATTGATCATCCAATTTTACTTTATCTAAGTAACATATGAAGGATGTCATCCAAGGACTACTAGCAAATGATATAGAAAGAATAATGATGAGTCTTGCAAAAACCCCCATCCAACGACATCATTATCTAGTGAGTACAAGTTTATGATCATCAATAGAAGAACTAAGATTATCCTAGAGTCCCCTAGTAACACCTACATGTCCAAGTGTCATCATGCAAGCATAGTATTTATCTAAAGCCTAGATATTGAACATTTTCAAGAGCCTTATAGTACCATCACTATCTAAATTCAAGTACCATCGGACAAAAACATTGCTAATCCAAAGCTTACAAAACATGTTCAAGAGCCTCCTACTATCATCCCTTTGTAAAGTTAAGTGCTACCATAAAAAAATATTGTTAATCAAAGTTATACTAAGCATGTCCAAGATCCTCTTATAGCTATTGCCTCCATGAGTCAACCCATGTGGAAATGTAAGCAAAAACATTTTATAAGATCCGTATAACCCACAAGCTCCAAAGTCATCCCACTAGCCAAAGAATACTATTGAATGTGATGTTAGGGACACATATTGTCTACTTAATTCAAGATGTTTAGTGCATGTGCCACTAGAATAATGATCATGAATATTATAGAAAAAATAGCTCAAGAGGGAAAGATAGCATTTGAATTAGGTGGGTAATTTTATATTTTGTAGTGTAGTCTAATGTTTGGTTTGCATCATGTGGTATAGCCCCATGTGAGAAGATGCTCATAATAGGAATTTGGATGAGTGTGGTTGATGTTTAATGATTACAAGTGACACGTGGATTATGGGGTTTGTGATAAGAATTGATTAGTGCATCCCCAGGGGATTAGTCTCACCTCACCTGGCCCCTTCTTAGCCACAACTTGGTAGTAAGTAAAACCAAGTCAAAGAATGTTGGGTGCTCGATTGGGTCATGGGGATACCTCTGAGTTAAAATGCAGCTAAAAAATATATATTAAAATCTAAGATTATGCATTTATGACATCTATAGTTCAAGTGGCCTAAAACTAATGGCTTAGAAGTGAAGGACGTGCATTCTTACATATATACATGCATTTATATTTTTATATACATAATCTCTTTGTAGGCTCCCACAAAGAGGATATCATGACAATAAAGGCTAATAATTCAAGTCTTATTCATATAACATTTTCTAACCAAACCTACAATAAGCTAATTAGATCTTGAAAATATAATTTAAATTAATTTGTAAGATGTAACAAGGGGAGCCTCACAACATCCATGGGATCTAGGACTTTTATCTATAATGGTGAAATTTTCACACCCATGTCATTTCATAATTTTTTTTATGCCTATATTGATACACGTGTATATTGAAAAATAGCACAATCTAGCATGAATTTGGTCTCACTCACCTAGCCTTTTTATCCATGTACACACACATATATATACACTTATCCTTATCCTATTCATTTACACACACTTTTATGCATTCAACTTATTTGCACATGTGTCATGCCTATAGATGCACCTACCTTATATTTTTATCTCATTCTAGGATAAGTCCATGGTTGCAAGGGAAACCTCAAGGTCATGAACTTGTCCTTGTCCAAATTAAAATTAAAATTTGGTCAAGTGGTCCTCTTCAAACCTCCACCTTAAGCTGAATAAGTAAATATTTTGCATAACATGATGGTGTGTAATACTATTTAAAGAAATTTATTGCCTTAAAACTAATAAATCAAGTGTTCATCTCATGATCAATAATTCTAGAATATTGGAGTAATTAATAGCAACATACATAGGCACTTGCCCACTATTTTTTATATTATTTAATTTTGGGGGATTGATCTTGGCAAAAGCGCCTTGTGACATAAGAAAAATATTGTAAGATAATTTTAAATATTGCCAATTTCCTAGACATTCAAGAAGAATAGAGTAGAAGGTTGCATATCAAGTGAAGTTACAAAGAAGAACACTAGCAATCATTAGGATGAATTTGGAGCCAAAGTATAAGTCTGTGATTGCAAATTTGTCTCAAATAGGTGATCATATCCTTTACTAGAATAGAGACCCTACACTTTCAAGTAGTTTATTAATAGAGAGGCATTTTTTCAAAGTCTTATTGATATAATCCTAATGTTCAATTGTCAACCAAAATGTCATTATCCTCCACCTACTTCAATTTCTAAATATAAAGACAAGGTGATGATGTACACAATGACAACTACCCTTGATAAAAAGATTAAATGTATGATACAAAAATTAAATGCTAAGATTAAATGTGAGATGCAAAAATTAAATGTTAAGTAATCAAAAGTAAATAATGAAACATGGTTCCATTATACGAAACTTCCATAATGCCACCAAAGACAACTAACTTAGAATTTAAGTAAACCTAAGATATGAATAAATTCCCATTAATAACTAAATAGATAATAACCTCATTCAGGCTAGCAATATTTTTAGTACATTCACTTTTACACATCCCTGCCTAACAAAAGTGCAAATCAAAACTCTTTAAAGTTCCATGATTAGGCATCCACCACATTTCAAGCAGATTATGTTAGAAATACATCTCACTTCACTTCGTTGGCTTCTTTTTAGATAATTAAAACCATCTTCTTTGCAATACGTAAAAGGATTCTTATGATTACAAAAATTCATGCAAACATGAAGCACTGTCAAAGCTGCTGTAGAAATACAAACTTTTAAGTTCTAATCAAATCAACAAACGAAAAGTCGGGACAACTTTATAAGCACCAACTGAACCGACCACACTGATATCTGACTTGCAACAAACTTTCTTAGTTGATACTATGCTTACGAACAAGGAATATTTCAGCTTGAAACAACCCTGCAACATAGCTTATTCCTAGATGCACATGATAGCACAAAAAAACACTTTAGTAGTACAATAGGACTCCATATAGCTCTGGTTTTCTTTATGAATGATTATGATTTTAGACCAAGGCCTTTGCGAGTAGGACCAACGAACAAATCTTTGGACTTAATCATGCCGGGAATGCGGCCACAGAATGTCCCAAAGGGGAATTGCCCCATTGCTATGTTTCTTCCCAGAGTCACAATGGCCATATCTGGACTTGCTTTGTAGGTGCCCAATTTACTCTGCTTGGGATTTTTTGATAGCTTCTTGATGTTCTCTGCAATCACTTGGGCATGCTTCTGTGCACACATTCCTTGCTTCAATTCCTGGACCATCACACACATTTCTAAAGTTAGAAATCCTTAATAGTTAAGGATTATTTAGAACCAATGTCGATAGATTTTCACAATCTATTTTATTGTGTATGTTGTTTGTTTGTGAATTTGATTGTGTGACAGTTTTTTGCAGCAACCTTTCTCATCACATTCTGTGATCTATCATCTGAATTTATTTTCTCTTTATGTTTACTATCATCTTGATGATAGATCATAGAATGTGATTCAAAACATTGATGCAAAAAATCTCACAAAATTAAATCCAAAAACAGCATAAACAATGATTGTTAGAAAAATATAAAAATTATATACATATGAATTAGGAGAGAAGAAATAACAGAATTTCCACATACCTTGACATTAATAACATCTCCAGCTGCAAACACATTACTTGTTCCTTCAACTCTCAGGGAGCTGTCCACCTTAATTTGGCCTCGTCCATCCACAGCATTTCCAAACATTGAATCTTTCATCCAGGAGGATCCTAACCTCTTGCCAATGCACACAAAATGGCAATCTGCGTGGATGGTCTTTCCACTGCTTGTAGTAAAGCTTGTTGTGGTCTCGGTAATGCTGTTAAGATCAATGCGCTCATTGAAATGCACTTCCACTTTCTTTTTCTTCAGGAAGGCCAGAGTCTTTCTAGAGGCCTTTTCTCCCACAAATTCAAGAAGCCTGGACCCAGCGTGCAAAATGATAACCTTTTTCTCTGGAAAGTCCACTGCTATCTCCCCAGCTAGCTCCACTCCAGTGGGTCCTCCTCCAATTATCAAAATTGTTTTGGCATCCTTAATCTTCTTGCTGTCTGAAAAAAAAAAACCTCAACTCTAATTCAATATATTAGAAAAGGGAAAACGACAGATTGTCAACTGTTAGAGGAATTACTTTTTAGAAAATAGTCAGCATTTCACCTGAGAACCTACTACCAATTTTTTATACGTTGGATACTAATGGCTCCACTCTTCATTTTCATAAAGATGGTTCAATATAGAAATCTGAAAAGTGCACTAAATCTGTTATGTGCACTAAATCTGTTATGCAATCGTTTCTTCCAACCAGGCGTGGAATTTGATAGTGTATATGGGGTTTTTTCATTTTTGGACTTTATATGGCACTTATAAATTGATTGCAATGGACATGTTACATGTTTTATAAAAAATAGGTAATATAGTATTCTAATTCATGATACTAATATATATTATATATTAATTTAGAATATTTATTATAAAATATAAATTTATTTAGTACATTTTGAAATGATAAGATATAATTATTTTTATTTTTATATCAATATAAAAACTTAGTTAATTTAATTTTTAAATATTTTAATAAAATTGTTTTAAATATTTATCATAATAGATCAAATTTAAAATTTTGACATTTATTATTAATAATTATTAACTTATTATCAATTAATAATAATATGTAACAATCTAATTCTTATTAATTGTTTTAAAAGATTCTACAACAAATTATTTTTTTTAAACTATGCATTGCATATTTTTTTGCAATAAAAAATATATATTTAAAGATTAAGAAATCCTTTCTTTAATAAGTTGCCAACCTCACAACCTACCTACCACTTTGTAATTTCAAAATTTACAAACATTTCACTAATCAAATTATAATTATACATATATACAAATTATTTTTTAATCTTAAAAATTAATATTTAGATTTATTTATTTTTATAGTAAAATGTATTGTTTTTGTATTAAGTATCATAGAATCACAAAGCTCATTTTTGCTCATTGGAGCATCCAAACTAGAAACAACAATTGGAAGACCAAGGGTCACAACTTAGAAATCCACTTTAAACAAAAATGGAAGACCAAGAGTCACAACTTAGAATTCTACACAAAGGTGTCCCTCATTGGAGTACTAAGCTCAACCCCTTGGACTAAAATGTATTGTTGATTTGGTCTATTAATTTTATATTTTATTTAATATAAAATAATAAATAATTATTTAATTTTTTAATAAAATTTATCTTTATTTTTAACCATTATATCTTATATTTAAAATTAACTATTACATATAAAATAGTCAAAATAGATTATCTTTCTTAAAAGAATAAACAAATAGTTTAAAGACTTGCCTATTTTCAATTAGATTATTTTTTCGTATAATTTGTATAAGAGTCAGTGAAAGGTGAAGTAATTTAAATTTGACATTAATTTGTATCATAGTTATTCATTTTAATATTACAATTTATAAGAGAAGTGATGCAGAGGCTTCCCAGAATGATCCAGAGGCTTTCGATCCAGAAGAAGTTCAAAGTGATGAAATTGTTCTGGATCATTCTTGGAAGCCTCTGGATCATTTTCGGAATGGATCAATGAGTCTATTGAAATTTTATTTTTATGTCATAACTCTTCTTAAAATTTTAATTGTTCAATTGAATATTTTTGAATTAGATTTTGCAAGTTTTTTCATTCATATGCCAGATCACACTTCAATAATCTTTTTTTTTTCTCATTTGCTCATTCTGATAACAGATCAAGTATGATCCCAAACATTCATAAAGAAAAAACTTAATAATCTAATATTCAATCTAAAATTATGAACTGCAAAAAAATTCTTTGATCTTTACTTTTATTTTTACACTAATCTAATACTAAAATATTCAATCTTACATTATGAACTGTAAAAACTTAATAACTAATACTGAAATATTCAATCTAGAATTATGAACTACAAATTTAAGTTTCTTTAACCTTTAATTTTATTTTACAATAAAAATGATAAATACAGCCATTCAGCTATCAAATTTAAGCAATTATACTCTTAATTTTTAATCTTTAATTTTATTTTATAATACGGTGATCTAGCTATCAAATTTAAGCAAATACAGACTTCTACTTCACAGCAAAGATGCAAGTAATATATGTACCTGCTTGAAATTGCCCGAGTCTGTCTGCTTTAGTGCGAGGGCCATCGTATGCAGTGCCTGTGGCGAGCACCAGATAATCAAACTTTACACTCTGTCCCGAGGCAGTCACCACGGCCTCCTCTGTAGCATTTGTTACCGCAGAAGTTATAAGCTTTGCTTTCTTCAAATATTCGTTGTGCAGAAACACAGATCTTTCTCCAAAGCTTGGCTCTACCGTGCACCTCAATTTAGCCCACGGGATCTCAAAATATTCCTTCCTGTTATAAATTAATCAATATAAGCTTGAGCTTTACATTTATTTTGTCTCAAATCAACTGAAATACTCCTTCCTGTTATAAATTAATCAATATTAGCTTAAGCTTTACATTTATTTTGCCTGAAATCAAATAAAATGCCTCTGCAATCAATAATTAGAAGGAAATGAAAATAAAAACATACGGATCAATTAGCGTAACATCTGCGTGGTTTTCCAACGCCTTCACAGCGGTGGCGCCTGCAATTCCACCTCCCACAACCACCACGCGCTTTTTCTGTACTGTTGCCATGACAGATACTCACTGTGTATACTTCCTAGACCGATATTGAATGTGCACAGCGGCCGTTATTATGAAAGGATGCGTGAAATTGTATATGATATAGAGAGGTTTAAATAACGCTGGCCAGTTAGGAAGATTATGCTGTAGAGAGGTTTGGTCACGTCAGCCGTAATATGACCGTGACTTTGGGTATTCTGCCTTGGTCGTAAATGGAAATTGCCAGCCAGTTGTGGATAAAATTATTAAATGTTTTTTTTTTAATTTTAGGGGGAATATACTTTTGTACTTCTGTCCGCTTCCTCTCTTTCAATTTTAGTCATGGAATTCTAGTAGAGAAACCTCTCACCACCCCTATCTGTCATATAACAGTTAAAAAAATAAAATAAATGAAAATACAATTATTTACATATGAAAGGAATTAAATTCTTAGAATATTAAATATATTAATTTCTCTCACAAAGAATTTAACAAACAATGGTAATTTTAAAGTTTTTAATTGTGATTATCTATAATTTGATTTGCAAAAAGATGATAATTAAAGATGATAAATAAAAATAATTAAAACATAATTATATGTGTTTATGCTAGATTTGGATATCAAAATTATTGTAAAACTTAAAGGAATCAATCAGTAAACTCTACTTCTACAATGAAATCCAACATAAAACCAATAGAGAACCAAAGAACACACAAAACACAAAATAAGCTAAATTATACCATTCACATGCTCCCTCCCCGAGTTTAATCTCCCTTGTCCTCCTATCTCCATTTATCTTACTTGATATTATGGTTGCTCTCAAAATTTACGAGTGCACAAGAGCTCAATAGAGGATGGATGTGGTTGAGTATGCAATTCGATGAGTGTAGGTGCTTGTACTTTAAATCTATATATGAAAAGAGGAAGAAAGAGGCATCTTTTATAGAGAGTACCCTAGAAAATGGAGGGCTAGGATTAAGAAGTGGAGGGATAAATGGTCGGCTCAGATTAGAGGGTAGGTATAGAAAAATAAGAAAATATTAAAAGTGGTTAAAGGTAAATTAAAAGATGAGTGACAAGTGTTATTGAGGGAAAAAACTAATGAATTAATTAAATAAATAAAGACTTATTTAATTAATAGAAAAGGTAGGGAAAATATAATTTAAATAAAAATATTTATTTGAATAAAGGTTAGAAGAGGATTAGAGAATCATAAAAATTAGAAACAATTATATCCTATCATTTCAAATTTAAGTTATGACAAGTTTAATTTGAAGTGTCATAAAAAAAATAGTATGTCGATGTGCTGATATTTTTTTAAGCTAGCATTTACTGATAAAAGTATAAAAACAACCATATAGATTATCAACTTTTAGACTCTCATCGATACAAATATTTCCATATATTGATAAATAAGAATGTTTGTTTGTGTATTTCTAGTTTTAATTGTGTACTGTTTTTCATTAATGTTTTATTTTACGACACCTTTTTATATATTTGGATGGACTATGATTCCTATGTCTCTTGTTTAGACTTCATCATTTTCTTATGCATTACTTGACACATATATCTTCATATGCTTCATGTTCACTTCTAGTTTCACATGCTCCTTGTTACCTCATGTGTTCCTATGTTGCATATTTATGATGTATTTGTAGTACCTATGTTCCATGTTTATAATGTCTTATACTTATTTACATTATGAGGTTCCTAAAACTTCTCATGTTATATCTTATGTTAACATGTTTTTCTTACAAGTTTATCTTACGCTCATATGTCTACATGTTTATGATCCTTATCATGCTTATAGCTTATGATTGTAGCATTACTAATTTAAGATTGAGACATTACTAAGGTGGGATTCTAAAACATTACTAATTAGTGTAGTGTAGAATCTTTATCGAACTCCTAGGTTTATCCATCTTTTGCTTCTTGTATGTGGGGCTCTCCCTACCCTTCTTATCATTGATCAAAATTTTCTAGCTAACCTCTCCACCCATTAAAAAAAGGGCATCAAATCAAATTAGATTAGACATTTTGGATGTTAATATGTCAAGGGGCTCTATTGACAATCAAAGTTGTGGCGGCACTCCTTAAGGCGAAGTTGGTGCTTCTAGTAGTAATGTCCATGGCAAAGCACATGGTAACTCCTTTAGACTAGTCTATGGGAGTTGTTTTACACTAAGCTTTGTGTCAAATAAAGAAGTTGGTAACTCCTTTCTCAATATAACATTTGTCAAATTTGACATTTTGTATTTATTATCAATAAATTACTTTTTAATTTGAATGAGCAATATTAATAACTTCAATGCCTCTCTAATACTATGATGAGACTTTTTGTCTATATAGAAAATAAACCTTTGACCGTATTTATTAATCAATAAAAAATAGAATATAAATTATTTTTTATTTTTTATTAATTCATTAATAACCACGGTCAATATGATGAGTACTCCCTTGGCCTTAACTCATCTAAGTCTATTTTTTAATATGGAAACCGTGGGTTCGTACCTCCCCCGACAAATACAACAAAGAAACGAATATTTTGCGTTGTGTAAATGGAAAGATATTTCCCATCTAGATTCTTCTTTCTTGACTTTCATCTTATCTTCACAAATATTAAATTGTTTTTAAGCGAAAATTTCGTTATTGCGCCCGCATGGCTAAGTCAAAGTCTATCATGTATAATCACTATCTACAGAAGCTTCTAGACTACACTTTAAATGAAGTTTTCCTTATTTTCCGATCCCGATCCTGTAGGAAACCAAGAATTTTTATGTGGATTATTTTTTTTAATTTATTTGTTTATTAGCTTTTGCTTTAACTCGAGGGGGATTTTCTCCACCGTATTGAATTGGTCTCAAAGACCTTATTTATAGTATATTTTAATTTTTTTATATCTCACCTATCTCATCTAACACCTCAATTTGTGTGTCAATTGATCGTGTGCTTCTATTCCCATCTGTTTAGTCGACTCCTCCCACTGTTAGTTGAGGTCCCTCATCAAATGTTCTACACTCAGAGGCAGGTTGAGTCTCTTGTCCCCCATCCCTCATTAATAATATTATTGATTTCAGATGCTTAGGTTTTGGTTTTGTAACTAATCAATTATTGTTTGCTTTGATGTTCGTGGATCTACATCATCAATATTAAGAGGTCGTCACGGATCTACGTCGTTGTTGCCGATGTTATCTGGGTTTGTCTTCACTTATATAGACATTGAAAAAAGGAAGATCCTATCGGCCCTTAGAAAATCCTCATTTCTCTCTTCTCTTTCTCTCATGTCTTGATGATGGATCATGGAATTTGATCTGAAATGCTGGTAATAAACAAATCTACATAGTCAAATCCAAAATAATACGAGCTAATCAATATGGACTATGGAAATTGTATGGTTTATTATACAGATTTACACAAAAGATAAAAATAAGTCTAAAAGTAGGAGTGTGGATCAATATGTAACCATTCTCAAGTGACAACTACATGAAATAATATACATGCAAAAAAGAGAGAGGAGACAATATGGAGCCTAGCTATTCCCTAGGTTATAGGCCACCTTAGTGCTACCATCCATCTAGTTAGATCAAAGGCCCATTGCCACCCCCAACAATGTAATCATGAACTCCACCATCTTAATGATCAAAACTAGCATACTTGGCCACTACATGCCATATGAGGAGCATAATATGGTGGGAAGAAGGGGGAACCCAAAATCAAATAGCCATATTTGTGCATTGTGCACAAATTTTTCATTATAGTGGTGAAATCTACTTAGATGGCAATAATTCCACCAACTAATTAAAAATAACAATAATTTATCCTTTTAATTTTTTCTAGGTATTGTGATAAAATGGTAGGATCTAAACTTATTGGAATTCTTAGCCGCTACTAGAACATCTTCCTAGAAATTCCAAAAACCCTAGTGTAACTAAGGAGAGAATGTAATTGTGAATGATTGCCTCTAGGACCAAAGCATCAATTAGGTCTGACATATGCTACCATAGAATGTTACAACATTAGTATATCATTTTTACCCAACCATCTAGATCCAACATGTTTTTTTAATCATTTGTAGGGTGGATGAGAAAGGCGGAGAAAAAAATGACTTCAAGTGATGGTCCAAAGATACATCAACATAATGGAGGTTCTTGATTTCATGACATATTGCAATGTAGTAGACTGGAGAAAAAGCACAAAGAGGTGGAACAAATGAGGACTAGAGCTAACAACCACATATGGAATGACATATGATACATGTCCAAGGCATATATAGGCAACGAAATAAATTTGATATTATAATTTGCACATAAAAGGGGATGTGTTATGCCCTGCATACCTAACCCCATTAGTTTCCTTGTTTTGAAAATATGGGTCCCTCTTTTTGCTTTCTGTGGCTTTGTTTTTTTAGTTTTGCCTGGATACCTCGGAACCCCGGAGTCCCGAGGAGTCCTTTGTTTGTTTTTGTTAGTCCTACCCCGGAACCTCGGAGTCCTCAAGTAGGGGTTTGCTTGTTTGTGCACAACCTCAGACCCTCGGATCCATGGAGTCACGAAGTCGTGCGTTGTCCTTTTTCGTTGAAGCCTCGAACCTTCGGAGTCCCAAAATCCTAAGTTCTTCATGTTAGAATAATTGGTGGACAATTGAGAGGGGGGGGGTGAATCAGTTGTCAACGGATTATATTAATCAAACCACTTTATAACCTTTAATCGGAGCACATAAACATTAAATACCAGAATAGCAGAAATAGATACCGGTAAGCAATAAAACTTAAGAATGAAATAGAGAATCAACACAATGCAATCATACCACATAAAACCATGATTTATACGTGGAAAAATCAGTAAAGGGAAAAACCACGGTGGGAAGCCTACCCACAATCAGATGATACTTCTGCATAAAGTATGTGATACAATAAGGGGCCTGCACATGCAGGGAGGCACACGGCCTAGAGCGTACTGCTCATTACAAAGGAGTCTCACTGACTACAGAGAGGTTATAACCACCTCAATATAATTGGACAACAATCCAAAAGAATGAACTGTCAATGATAGCATCTACCATGCCTGATTACAGTCTCGGTTAAGCTCAATACCGGAGGCCTTTGACCTCTTACATAAACCCAATTCTATCACCTATGATCGACCAAATCTCCTTCACATATGATATTTCATTCCATGACCATTACCACCACAATCACGATCTACAATGAGATCTTACATCAATTTATACAAACCCCGAGGCCTAAATCAATTAGATCGGCCACCTAAAAGATATTACAATAAGATCATTACATACATCCATATTACAATGATATACCATGTCGGCTTTAGACCAAAACAACATTAACCAATCCATAAATCATCTCAGTAACATGTAGAGAGCACGTAACATGATACCGATCCATAACCTGGACCCAAATAGATTCACCATGCCAAAGAGATGTCACCAATTAGTCGAGGCATGGAAAAAGACCACCTTCTGCATCCTGAATCCCATCTAGAAGTCGCACCAACACCACTTATGCATCTTGTCAAAGATTCTCAGTAAAAGCTCTGCCGGTAAAACCTTAAACCCTTACCGGTATAGACTTACTACAGTGTGTGATAGCATCCGATCATCACATCAATACCAACTGACCAAAACATACTCCAGAAACATCAAACCAAACATATTCCATTGATCCAAACATGTCGGTAGTATCCAACTGATAGTCCCTTCTGTTGGTAACACTAGCTCTTCTACCGGTAACCAAAATTTGTCTGTCAGCAGCCAATCATAATAGCTAGTGTTGACATCAATGACAAAACATCAATGCAACACATAATTAATTCCTTCATATTGCCAACAATCTCCCCCTTTGGCATTGATGGCAACACTAGATGTGAAAAAGAAAACATCTAAGTGCCAAGAAATGCCAAAAATTTCTCATAGAAGATATAACAATGAAAAACTGAAAAATCCCAGCAACTCCCCCTAAGGAGTGCAGTCCAATCTGAAACTAATTTGAATCTCTCTCCCATATGACATATTATGACATTATTTTTCACATATAACTCTCCCCCTTTGACATCAATGTCAAAGATATGACTTAGATATCAAAATCTTGTGAATCTCAAAGCTAACTACTCCCCCCGAGTAGTAGCACAACTACATCAATCCGGAGAAAAGGATAAAGTTGATGATGCATAACGGACTGATGCTTTGCTCCATCAGTTAAGTTTCTGCCAGAGGGGTAGATACCCCTAACCTATTTCTCAAATATTCAAATGATTCCTTAGACAACGGTTTAGTGCATATATCTGCAATCTACTCTTTAGTGTTCACATAAACCAATTTGACTTCCTTTTCCTCCACCTTTTCTTTTAGAAAGTTATATTTTATTTAATTGTGCTTAGTCTTAGAGTGAAATACTAGATTCTTAGATATGTCAATAGTTGCAGAGTTATCACAATAGATAACTACTAGTTCACTGCAATGTACCTTGATATCCTTCAACATTTGCTTCATCCACAAGAGTTGAGTGCAATTAGTTGTTGCTACAACATATTCAACTTCTGCAGTAGATAAAGAAATGCATGATTGTTTTTTGCTGATCCATGAAACCAATTTCTTTCCAAGAAAGAAAGCTCCACCAGAAGTGCTCTTCCTGTCATCAGTATATCCTGCCCAATCTGCATCTATATATGCACATAAAGTGAAGTTATCATCTCTAGAGTACCATAAGCCATATTTTGTTGTTCCTTGCAAATACCGGAATATCCTCTTTACTGCACATTCATGATTTTATTTAGAATCACTTTGATATCTTGAAACAATACTTACTGCATTCATAATATCTGGTCTAGTCCGAGTTAGATATAACAAGCCACAATCATAGACTTATACCTTGTCGAATTTACCAGTGTAGATGTATCTTTGATAGATAATTTCTCACTTGTCACCATAAGAGTACTTACCGGTTTGGAATTATCCATACCAAACTTCTTCAACAATTCCCTTAGATACTTAGTTTGACAGATAAAAATGCCTTTGTCAGTTTGAGTAATCTGCAAACCTAAGAATAATCTCATCTCACCAATCATAGACATTTCAAATTCATTCTTCATATTATTAGAGAATTCCATGCACAATTTATCTTCAACTCCAAAAACGATATCATCAACAAATACTTCAATAATCAGAATATCATCATCAATGATCTTGTAATATAAATTAATGTCAACACTGCCCTTAGTAAAACCAAGCTTCAATAGATATTTATCCAACCTTGCATACCAAGCTCTAGGAGCTTGTTTCAATCCATATAATGTTTTCCTTAACCTGCAAACCATATCTTTGTCATCTGTCAGTAAAAATCCATCAGGCTACTCAATGTATACTTCTTCCTCAAGTTCACCATTCAAAAATGCACATTTAACATCCATTTGATAGACCTTATAGTTCTTGTATGCTGCATAGGCAAGAAATAGTCTAACAACTTCAATTCTAGCTACTGGTACAAATGTCTCACCATAATCAATTCCTTCCATTTGAGAAAATCCTTTACAAACTAATCTAGCCTTGTTTCTTACAACTTGACCATCCTCATTTAGCTTATTTCTAAAAACCTATTTAGTTCTAATAACATTCTTATTTTTAGGTCGGGGAACTAAAGTCAAAGTCTTATTCTTCTCTATCTGATCTAATTCATCTTACATAGCCTTTAACCAGTGTTTATCTTTACAAGCTTCAATAACATATGCCGATTCAATTTGAGAAATAAGACATACCTCTTCATTTGCCAGTATTCTTCTTTTCATAACTCCCTTGTTCCTGTCTCTAATGATTTGATCTTCAGAATGATTTAATCATACATACCTTGGTGTCTGCCGAACTTTAGGTTCTTTGTTCTTATCATCAGTCACAGTTGAATTTTTTGATTGTACCGGTGTAACTATCTCAGTGTTTTGTACTGGTTGAGGCATTGCCGGACCAACTATGATCACTTCCACTATTGGTTCTCTGTCATATGATATAGATTGATCTCTGTATTTCTCATCCACTTTCACATTTGCGCTCTCCACAATTTTCTACAATCTTTTGTTATAACATCTATATGCTTTGATCTGAATTGAATATCCAAGAAATATCCCTTCATCACATCTAGGATCAAACTTCCCAATCGAATCATCCCTTTTGATATAACATTTACTTCCAAAAATTCTAAAATATTTAAGAGTAGGTGTATGTCCAAACCATAATTCATAAGGAGTCTTACCGGTTTCACCTTTGATATGAAATCTATTGAATGTGTAGATTGTTGTACTCGTTGCTTCTCTCTAGTAGATGTGAGGCAATTTGGCTTCCATCATCATGGTTCTTGTTGCATCCAAAATGGTTCTATTCTTCCTTTCCACTACTCTATTCTGCTGAGGAGTCCGGGGTGCAGATAATTGTCTCCTAATTCCATTTATCTTACAAAAATAGTTAAATTCATGAGATGTGAACTCACCGCCTTAATTTGATCTCAGACATTTGATTTTCAATCCAGTTTCTGTTTCCACCTTTGCTTTAAAGATCTTGAATTTGGGTATGTGCACCAAGTTGTGGTACCAAAAGGGGGTCTTAAGATGCCACTTTTTTTTTTTTTCTGAAATCAGCAAAGTCTGAACTTCAACGACAAATTGAAGATAGTTACACTCCAAATTTGAACATGCAACAAGAATAAGAGTCAGAGTGCTTCGAGTCTACTTTCTAAACTACTATTTTTTTTTTTAAATGGTGGAGATTAAGGGCTTCAAAAAGGAGGGCCACAAAAAGTGGTCCTATTTTTATGCAAAAAACATAACATAGCGTCTGTTGTAGCCCCCCTAAAATGTTAACTTTTTTTTTGAATTTTTAAAATCACTCCGGTGAGAAATCAGCTAACACCTTATAGTTTATGCCAGAATTTTCAGCTAATTTTTTATTAGTATATAATTTTTTACTAATTTTCGAAGTGGACACATCCTGAAAAACAGAATTTTGAGTGTGCTCCCCCCTAAAATCATTGAAAACAAATCAAAAATCATAACTCTTTTTTTTTTAAAATTGTGTAGAATGGAGCCTAGTTTCTAAAAATGTATTTTTTTTCAAAATCTGATGAACGTGTAAAAATCTATACCCAAAATAGTGCATGTTGGTTTTTGACAAAAAAACGGACACACTAACAAAAGAAATTATACATGAAAGACTTAACGAAATCAAAATTTGAAATAAATTACATTTTTGGATAGCTAAGAGGGAGCTCAAGTTTACCACGGTAATTTTTTTTAACTTCATTGAAACACGTGCAAACTTGACGGAGAGCACGACCAAAAATATGTCAAAATTTTTAATGTTTTGACAAAAACACGTCTCTAGCCTGAAATGGTCGTCCGAACCTTTGGGTTGGATGCCCAAGGAAAATCCAAACCATAGGTTTGGTGTTTCCCAAAGCGGGCCATTTGGTGCTTGCCAATATTGCGAGCACTCTATTTGGCATGCGCCAAATGTGATGAATGAATATTCCATTTGACGCGTGCCAAATGTGGTCCATATTCCACATTTAGTGCGCGCCAAATAAGGATGAAGAGGGACATAGCTCGAGGGATAGGAGAATAAGGGAATTGTGAGTGCTAGAAAGGGGAGGGACAAAGAAGAGTATGTATCTATAAGAATGAAGAGCCTGAGAAGAGGTAAGGGGAGAGAGAGAATATGAGATCTAGTTCATAGAGAGAGATGGAACTACGAGGGAAGGGAGATAAAGAAGGGAGAGGTGAGATGGGGGTTTCTATGTACACATTTGGCACTCTCCCTATTTGGTGCGCCAAATGTGGAATAGATACATACTCTTCTTTGTTCCTCCTCTCTCTAGATCTCACAATTCCCTTATTCTCCTATCCCTCGAGCTATCTCCCTCTTCATCCTTACACCCATCTAATTCCCTCTCTCACCTCTTTCCCTCGGTTTTTTCCTCACTCCCTCCTCTCTAGGTCCTAAGGGGTCATAGGACACCATATGACCCCTTAGGTGTCGTTAGGGGTCATATTGTTGTTAGGATTCCCACAGATACTGAGAGGGGGGGGTGAATCAGTATCTAACCGGTGTACAAAATTTCTTAACTTAAAACATGCAGAACATATTATAACAGTGTACCGGTATGAAAGAAATAATGCAATAAACAGAATTAAGAACATCCACATCAAAAGCACACCATAACACAAGGATTTAACGAGGAAACCCGATGTGGGAAAAACCTCGGCGGGAGTTGTGACCCATAATATCCAAGGTATGTGCAAGCTAATGAGTCACAAATTCGTGGAAGTCTACGTGTTGGAAAATGCGTTCCGCAAAACGAGCCCCTGTTTTCAAAAAACGGGGGCTCGTTCTCAAAAAATGGGGGCCCGTTAATGGTTCGGCCTCCCGAGCCAAAAGGTGATGGGGGGCCGAAGCTAAATAAAATGGTCCCTCATTTCTAAACAAAACAGGTGCTCGTTTTTCAAAAACGGGCCCCCTTTTTAAATTCTATTTTTACCGTTTTTTGGGCAAATTTTTCATTTTCACCATGATAGTGAATTGACAAGAGGAGATCAAAAATGGGCCCCCATGTTGTGGTTTCCATTTCAAGCCTCCACTACTATCCCAGGTACACATTCAGTCATCTATTTTCACATTTCATAATTTTCTTGTATATTTTTCTTGTTTTTTTGTGTATTATTTAGTTTTTTTTGTATTATTTTAGTTTTTTTTTTATAGTAGCCTATAAATAAATTATTTTTTATATTTGTAAATTCTTGATTTTAATCTAAAATATTTTTGAACAGTTAACCCTAAACCGTAATCAACAAATTTAGAAATCAAAACCAAACCTAGATAATTAACAAAACGAAATCGACACAAACAAAAAAACGAAAAATGAAATGGAAACAAAAACAAAAACGTTCGAAAATGAAATTGAAATAAAACCGAACATATGTACCTAAATTGTTCTTAATCCTCATTAGGCAATACAAAAGTTACCACTAAATTAGTATAACCTTAAAAGTAATTAACATTACTCTTCAAATTTTAGATATCAAAGTTTAGGCTTAGGTTTATGCCATATCATGGCATAAAGGTCCTATTATGGTCCTATTATGTCATGTGATGGTATAAAAGGATCAATTATGGACACATTATGCCATGATGGCATAATAGGACACATTATGACATGATGGCATAATATGTCCTATTATGCCATGACATTGCATAATGGGTTCATAGTTGGTCCTATTATATCATGTCATGGTATAATAGGACCTATTATGCCATGACATTGCATAATAGTCCACCTATTATGCCATCATGGCATAACAGGTCCATAATAAGACCTATTAAGCCACAACATGACATGATTTTCTCAAAAATTGCCAACTTCATCATCTAATTCATCTCCAACACTGAAACTATGCTAATTCGACATGTTTACTTAGTATGATAGGACCAATTATGGACCTATTATGCCATGATGGCAAAATATGTCCTATTATGCCATGACATTGCATAATGGATCCATAGTTGGTCCTATTATGTCATGTCATGGCATAATAGGACCTATTATATCATCATGGCATAATAGGACCTATTATACCATGACATTGCATAATATCCACCTATTATGCCATAATAGGACCTACTAAGCCACAACATGACACGATTTTCTCGAAAATTGCCAACTTCATCATCTAATTCATGTCCAACACTGAAACTATGCTAATTCAACATGTTTAATTAGTATGATAGGACCAATTATGGACCTATTATGCCATGATGGCATAATAGGTCCTATTATGCCATGACATTCCATAATAGGTCCATAGTTGGTCCTATTATTAGATTTTTAAAAACTTATAAATATCCTGTGTATCATTTAACATATCCACACCTAAAGGATTTGGTTTTGCATAAAAATTAAAAAAGAGAGAAAAGTAAACATATTTTTTTTATTCATGGGTGAAAACCATTCTTATGACACCTTGGACAAGTACCTTGGCATCATGTATAATTTTTTTTAAAAGTACCCTACACTTGGAGCACACCACAATCCATTCAAATTCTCTTTATTCTCAACCATCCTTGCCATCATCCATATCATGTATCTCACATTCCTAGTTTTTGACCTTGATTCAAGTCTTTTAATCATTTTGAGACATGTTTTAGGAAAATTCTAATATATAAAATCCTATTTACAGAGAACTGTTACAAAAAAATTGAGAAGATGAGTAACATATATCCACATCTCTACCAAAGTAGGGAGTATGAGTTGAACATGTGATGCCTACCTAGGTAGATATCTACCCAAGTAATCTTATCCTATCCTCTAGGTGCAAATATGCAATACAATAGTTAGGTAAATGCAAGAAAATAATGATGCACCAACAAAGTGAATGTACACATTGAGGTGACACATAACATAAAAGAGAAACCACTAGATATCACATGATTTAATATTTTATGTTTACTTCATATTCTATTACTTCATGTGTTTTATCTCCTATTTTTACATTAAATCTAATCTTTATTAGTAACTACTAATTTCCCATAATGATTGATGTCTTATACTTTAATCTTTGTTCTAGCTTATGATCTTCAAGACTATTTTCTTCACATGTATGTTCATATAGTGTTTTTTTTATCTTATTAAAGCATTATCTTATGTTTGTATATTGGTTAATCTATCTTCTTAAAGTATTATCTTATGTTCATACATTGGCCTATTATTATAGAGAATATAATAGATTATCACTATTTGATCACACATTTTTGCATCTTAATATCATATGATTGTGCCTCACATGACGATCTTATGATCATATCTTGGTTTATAGAGCGTAATGATCTTACATTTCAATATCTTATTTTAAGCACTTATCATCAATCCTTATATATTCTTACACTAGAAGGAGGATCATCTTATTTCTCACTTCTTTATTGATCTTATGTATGAAATATTTTATATTGATTTTAATAGTTGATGCATTTTACAAGAAATGAATTTATTAAATTGAATATATAATAGATTAATGATGTTTCATTGAAAGTTTTTATTAAGTTTTGTGCGCAAATTTTATATTTAAAGATTCAATAGTATGTACATGTATATTTTTTTAAGTTCAATATTATATTATATATTTCATGTGTATCTCATTCAACAACATAGAAATGTTACTATTTATAAATGTTTTTTTTTAATTTAGTAAAATAGATTCTTCTTTGACATAGAGTTGTATATAATTCATGTATATCTTTATATATGCAGGAGTTCTTTGTTATCATGGATGTCTTTGACATAGATGAACTATTAGGTGAAAATCCCCCACCACAACCCCCTCCTCCTCCTCCTCCTCCTCCACCTCCACCACCACCACCACCTCCACCTCCACCCCCTAGATTGGATGAAATTCATTTAAGAGAACGAATTAATGAAAACCTACAAGTGATTGAACAAAACATTGCCGCTATCCAAAATGAGCAAATCACGCCACCCCATCTTGTAGAGTTTGCAAAATCAATGCAAACTGTTGTCGAGTCAGTAAGATTTGTTGATTCTCAATTAGATCAATTTCATAGACGACGACAAGAGTTGCATGATTTTTATGCCGATGGTTTAACTTATAGGCAAATCACTGATTTGAAAATAACCAAAGCTCATTTATGTCCATATTTTACCAACCCAAAAACAAGAGAACCAATGCAACCTAACCAGAAAAGAATTTCAATTAGGTGGTGTGTGCATCCAAAAATGGCTAGATACTTTTGGGATAGATGGTGGATGGTTTTTTATTATCCACCACATCGTAATTATGAGGTCCCTTTTTATTTTTTGAAGAAATTATACTGTGAGTTTGTAATGAACCAAAAACCAAATTATTTTGACATTAAGTCATTCCAGGGTGTTGGTCGTGGAATGTCACAGCATAGATTAAGGGCATGGAGTAATAATCCCCTACCAGATCCACCCATAGTTCCACTTGTTGCTCCATCGATTCCTACAGATGTCCAAAATACATCATTCATTTCGACATTAGATGCTTTGACTTCCCTCACAGGTAACCTGAGTGACCAAGCTACTCACATGGCATCTGCTCCTCGATGGATGCCACATATGTGTTCGAGTTGTCATGAGATGTGTGTAGGTCCTACTATTGTTGCAGGATCTACTTCAGTTCTAGCTGAGCATGATGCAACAGATGATAGTATGATGACATCTTATATGGATTTTCTTTGCTCGGATGTTCATCTTGACCAAGTATAGATATATATACATGTACATGTCAATCTTTTTATACTTCATTAAATATAGGTATAAACTAAGTGCATCTCTTTTTTTTATACAATCTAATACTTCATTAAATAAATTTTGTTTATGTAGATAAGGACTACACCTAATATTAGAGTCAATATTGCATCTACTGGAACACAACTCGGCACACCTTATGGGGTATAGTATAAATTTCTATCTAGACATTGTACTATCTTTTTAAGTTAATATGTTATCATTGTATACTATATAAATTTTCATGTTGATACATTGAATGCTTCTTTCTCCAGGATTCAAGTCATGAGGGACCCTCTACATCACATCGAGAAGAGGGTCTGACTACTGTGACACCATCTATGGTATGTATCTTATAATTCTTAAATTAAATATGAACTCTTACAATATTGTAACTTAACTTGAAATTATTTAGTACACATATATATGTTCACTAAATATGATTTCATTAAATGCATGTATGCAGGTGGACACTACCATTAGGATAGGTTATCCTCATAATTTTGATCAGAGCCAATTTGAACACACATCGACATCCTTTGAGGTATTAATATGTAATACTTAATTTGATCTTATTTTGACTCTTAATTTAAGATTTAATTGGACACTTTGAATTTGACCTTGTACAGGAGTTAGCTAGCACTACATTTGGTGTTGATACTGCACAAGATACTGCTAGAGGATCTGATGAGCATATGGTAAGTTTGTAACTTAATTTATGAATTCTACTATATTTGATAAATGATTCTTTTAATAGTTAATTTCAAGTATATTTTAATATTATTTTTTTATTGTACAACATGAGACGGGTGGATCTGGAGCACGTCCCGGGGACAAGAGAGATACTGCTAGAGGATCTGATGAGCATATGGTAAGTTTGTAACTTAATTTACGAATTCTACTATATTTGATAAATGATTCTTTTAATAGTTAATTTCAAGTAATATTTTAATATTATTTTTTTCTTGTACAACATGAGACAGGTGGATCTGGACCACATCCCAAGGACAAGAGACCACGAGATGTTATTGATGATAGCACTTAGATTTTACTGTTTAATTGGCTTTGATATGTACTTTTTTATGGACTTTACACATTTGTTTACACGTGCACATACTTTATATATATGGATAGCTGCATAATAGGATTAGATCATATATATTTTGTGCATACTTTATATATTTTGTGCACATTAGATATTATGTGGAGTGAACATCATGTTACCATCTAGATATATATATGGATTAGATATTATATGGATTATGTGGACTTGAAATTTTACTGTTTATTTAGCTCTGATATGTACTATTTTATGGGCTTTACATATTTGTTTACACGTGCACACATACTTTATATATATGGATAGTTGCATAATAGGATTAGATCATATATATTTTATGCATACTTTATATATTTTGTGCACATTAGATATTATGTGGAGTGAACATCATGTTACCATCTAGATATATATATGGATTAGATATTATATGGATTATGTGGACTTGAAATTTTACTTTATTTGGCTCTGATATGTACTATTTTATGGGCTTTACATATTTGTTTACACGTGCACACATACTTTATATATATGGATAGTTTCATAATAGGATTAGATCATATATATTATGTGCATACTTTATGTGTATTGTGCATTCACACTATTCTGTTCTGTAATCAATTCTAAACGTTTCCCCATCTTTCCATCCTTTAGAGGGTATTCTATATTTTTAAATCTCCTAACATCAACCAATTTTTGTCCAAACTCAGATGAAACATGTTCATGCAAACATTCACCTATCGAAGAATAGTTCCCACATGAATTGCAAATGCCATAAATGCATGAACTGGAAAGAAATAATTGTTCATTAGGTGGTTTACAAAATAAACTTCCAATAAAATCTTTTATAGTTTCAGGTGGAACATAAACACCACACTCCTGCACAAGATCATTACCATGCAACATACAACATATATATCAAAAAACATCATAATAGTAACGAAACTGAACATGAGTTTTACAACAACAAGATATTCTTTGTTTATTGATTTTAACATACCAGGGTTTGCATTTTTCAAATGATCTTTGACTAATTCGTAAATTCATTAGCACAGATTCATCACTAAATTTTTTAAAGAATTTAGTTTGAGTCATGTCAAGAAGATGTTTTGGATGAGGATCATGAATTTTTGATCCCACCCTTAACTTTAAAACATCTCTAGCATTTGATGAAACTCTAGTGTTATCATGCCAAAAATTTTCAATTAATTGTTTAGTTTCATCATTTAATTTCATGTCTGACCTTTGAAGTCTACCACTAAAACTCCAACAATGGTTTAGTGGGTCAATTTCAATTGTGTCTCTTCTTTTGGCTGCTCTTGACAAGGTTCTATGATGTAAGTTCAAATAGCCACTTATATCACTTAACATTCTTTTACTAACAATCATTTTGTCAACTATAGCGGTCATTATAACTCTACGTCTTGCATTCTTATCTTTAGATCAACTTGTTTTTCCTATAGAATCGATGGCACTGGCAACAGTAGATACAACTTGCTTATATGATTCATCTTTTCTTTTTGGTTTTGCATAAATACCTATTTTTTTCATGACTTTATGCATTTTTAACATTTTTATTAATTGCAGCATTCATTGACATTGGAATCCTAACTTTTTATTATAGAAAAATTGTTTATATAATCTGTTCACATGTGTTCTGATTTGTCTCCAAGAAACTAACCCATTAAGATTATCTAGCACATTGCTATCAATAGTAAACAAATTACATTCATTTTCTTTCAGAGAGGGTGGTGTAATATTTTCAATTTTTATTTCTTTTCGTATTGGTGTATGAAATTTATATCCAGCTTCATTTAAATCAGCAATTTGATTGGCATCATAGTCATCGGGATTTAAAAACATACCAGGATTCTCATCCACATCAACATTTGCATCAACAGTCATATCCGTGTGTGGTTCTACATTTCTTGCATCCATCATGATGTCTTCAATGGTCTCATCTACAACGGGCACTGAACTAGATGCTTTAGAAGTGTTATTCAATTGTCGTTGTTGTGATCTTTGATCTCTTTGGCATTTTGCCTCCTTCTCTCTGTGTGCTTGAATTTCGTCCACTATCATTGTCCTCTTTTTTTCCTTTTGACGTTGCTTAGAACCCATTTTTACAAACTCGTCTTCAAAAAATAATATCTTTTTACTGAGTTCTTCAAAAAATCATGTAAAAAATATTAAAAAGTACTGCCAAATGATGTAAAAAATCTTTGTCAGTATAGATTTCAATGATAGTGTGGTAAACCGATGCAATCTATCTTTTTTTTTACAGTAACGGTTATTTAGAAACGGGGGCCCGTTATTAAATCCAACGGGCAAAAAATGGATAAACGGGGGCCCGTTATGTAAAATTTGAATTCTCAACCCACCACTTGCCTCAGGATTAGGCCTGGGATGGCCACACTTGAGACATGAACCTGCAAATTCAAAGCTCCATGAATGAAAGCACAAATATGATGAAATGAAATAGTTTACGTGCCTCTAATCAGAGAATTTTTATACGAAATTGAAACCCATTTCAGATTATACTGTCTAGATTCTAAATATGTAAATTAATTTAAAAATTGATTATTTTAACTATTTTTCATTTAATTTATACTAAATCAGGTCCATAAATTTGAAATATTAACTAATTTTCTTAATTTAATAACTTTTTTATTTTAATGAATTTTGAAAAACAAACTATATGTCATCAATCTACACAAAAAAAAATCTATTTAAAAAAAAAATAATCAAAAAATGCTAAGTTTACGTCAAATTATGTGGGTCGTACACGTCAAATTTTTAAAAAGATAATTACGACCATTAAAAAATTAATTAAAAAAAAAATTTGAAAAAAAAATACAGAAAAATATGTTCATCAATCTTTAGTGTGTTACAAACCATTTCCCAAAACGGTTTGAGAAAATAATTTTAATTGTGTCAAAAAGTGTGGGTCGTACACATGCATGGTATGGTCCTGAAACATGCATTTTTAAAACATAGTTTTTAGAACTCCATTCAAAAATTTATTTTTTATTATGTGGGTATTAAAATAAATTACATATTTGAAAAGTACACTCAGAGAGCTATCTTTTATATTACTGACTTTTTCCAAGATTCAATCTCTAAGTGTTTCAAAATTTAAGCTCAAATGAGACAAAATCTGAAAAATAGGGAAAACACTTCCACTTTTTGGCCAAAAAGTGGACTCATCTTGTTGCACTAACCCTCCACTTACTGGCCAATAAGAGAATATTACTTACAATAGGGGCCTGCACATGCAGGAAGGCCAACTGCCTAGAGCTCACTGCTCAAATAGGAAGTTTCACTGACTTACAATGTGGATTATACAAATCCAATATCTTGTACTGCTTTACAATAGCATCTATAATGCCTGATCCAGTACCGGTTGCTGCTCTGCTTCTTACATAAACCCTTTAACCTATATTTCACATAATAGGTCTGCCTTAATATTTCGCATACATTACTTTCTTCTCTTCCTTACTTCATTCCAAAATGTATACAATGATCTCTTTTATATATAAGTCATTTTACAATATGCCAAATTGGCTTACAAAGTTTTACAATAATAAACAAAATATAATATAACAAAATCCTGTCGGCCTCTGTGCCGATATACTTCCTTTCTTCTGTGTCGGTGCCGGTGTCCTGAGTGTCGGTGTAGAGTGTGATCTGCTGATGTCGGTGCACTAACTTGTCGGTGTAATGCCTTGCCAATATAATGCCTTGCCGGTGCCATAGGATTGTAAGGTTGCCATCAATGACAAAACCTTCAATCACATACAATGTATCATTGGAGTGTGCATATGCCAACAATCTCCCCCTTTGGAATTGATGGCAACACTCATGAGAAATTTCAAAAAGTGCATCCAAAAATGTGAAGTCCAAAAATGTTACCAAAAATGTGTGTGCTCCCCCTGAGCATATGATTCCTGTGATATTGAATTTTCTCATCCCACTACTCCCCCTTTGGCATCAATGACAAAGGTTGTCAAGATGTTAGTAGAGTTTGTAGGTTCAACCTTGTAACTGGGTAGTTACAATTTGAAATAGATCCGCCAAAATCAAGTTTATACTCTCCATAAACTTTTTACTATCTCTTATTGTTGTCTCTATTCTCTTAGCTGTACTGGTGAGATGCTGCAAATGCTCTGCCAGTGTTTTCTGTCCCTATATTAGTGCCTCAGATACTTCCTTCCGCAGTGATGCTAGACAGTCCAATCTTGGACTCAGTTTTAATCTTAGATGCTTTGCCTTATTCACTATTCTCTCCTTTTCTCTTTCCAATTTAAGTAAGTCTTCCTCAAAATTTGTTATTTTCTGTTAAAAAACTGATAGTGTATCAGGTGAGTTAACAAAATTATCTGCAAGTTTGTTGATTTCATCCTGTACCTTGGCCATCTTCTTATCTATTTCTACAGTCAAAAGGTTTGTCTTACAGGTGTCTTTGTACAGAGTTTTGTACTCTTTTAATAAATTACACAATTCCGGTAGAAGTGTGTCAAAATCTCTGGTACACTTCTTTATTTGCTCATCAAAGAATTTCTGCTTTTCAATTTCTACTTTATCCTTCAATATCTCTTCCTTTATTTTCTCAATGTTTTCTGTGATATATTTACACAAGGTATCAAGTTGTCCTAAAGAATCTTTATTGTCTATATTACAATTAGGAGCAATTACCTTCAAAATTGGTATGGTGTCATCAATTGCCTTATAAGCTTGTGAGTTGCAATTTGTTATCTTTTCAATTGAGTCTAATAGTACCTCAGTCACATTAGCTAATTTGTATCCTGATGATGAACCAACATCCTGAGAACCACCAGTGGAAGTAACCAAGCTTGTATTGACCTCTGGTAGG
Organism: Cryptomeria japonica; assembly: GCF_030272615.1. Classification (NCBI taxonomy): domain Eukaryota; kingdom Viridiplantae; phylum Streptophyta; class Pinopsida; order Cupressales; family Cupressaceae; genus Cryptomeria; species Cryptomeria japonica. Next base: position 718,043,695 of record NC_081408.1, read on the forward strand.
TCTGTTTGTGTCTGCATTTCCCTAAGCAATGGTTTTTCTGCTTCTCCAGTTGCCGGTGGCACTGTTTCCTTATGAACCTGTTCCTGTTCCTATTCAGGAGCCTTTTGCTCTGTTTGTTTCTCTGTTTGATGCATTGTCTCAATCTGAGTCTCTATCTTTTGCTCTTTGTCATCTGCCGGTTTCTTCTGTGAGTTATCAGTTTACTCAGCTACCGGAGGCTCACTAGCCATTTCAGTTTTATCAGTTGTATCTTTGTCTACCACAATGTTGATCTTTTGAGTATCAACATCCACAGTATATAAGACTTCAGGATTAGGATTACCATCCTCTACATCCATACTTTCAGCTGCCGGTTGATCTTTTGTAACTTTTGTTTTTACCGGTGGAGTAATAAAAGGAGGTGGGGGTAAGTTGTCTTTAACTTTGATACTAGGTGGTCCACCAACTTTACCTTTACCTTTGTCCCTTTCTTTCTGATATACCTTTATAGGTTTGTGACTCATGTATTCTTCTTGTTCTTCTTTTTCCACTAGGAAAATGTCCCATGCATTTTTTGTCTCCTCAGTCACCTCATTAACTCTTCCAACCATTAAAAAATACTGACCGGTTGGCTTGAGCAATTAAGTCATCAATTTCTTTGGGTGAATTCACCGGATATACAACAAGTAGCTTTTCAATCTTTATTTTCTTGTCCAGTTCTATTACTGCTTGTCTCCTTGCTTCCAATCTTTTAAACAGTTCATCTGGAACTTCATCTACTACTTCCATAAAAAATTTCTTATAGATATCCATATGTAATATAACACTATTTTCAACTTGTTCTTTTTCGTCAGCTATTAGGGTGTCGTATATTTTCTCTATATTTTTCAGTTTCCCTTCCTCTGTTATTTCATTTAACAGTATGTCAAAAGGGGCCAAGTCCTTATTTATCCTCTTCTTCTTTTTGGGTGTCAGTTTCTTCTTCTTTGGTGTAGCCTTTCTTACTGGAGATCTCACTGCTTGTTGTTTTTGTCTTGTCCTCTTGGGTGAGGGTGTGGTTGCCGGTGAGGGATTTCTTTTCCTTACAACTCTCTTGAAAGTTGTAGGCATGTCACTTTCTGAGGAAGTACCTACCGGTGAGAGGTGAGTTTCAGGTTGTGGAGCTGCTAACTCATCCTTTGTTATACTAGTTTGCTTTAACACATCTTCTTTAATGGCCTTTGCTTGTCTAGAACCTTTTCTTACAACTGCCTCAACCTTTTTCACTCTTTTCTTTGATTGTATTTGGCTTTCAATAGTTTATGCGCTACCAAATATTTCTTCTTTAGGTTCTCTAGGGGCTTCCAGAAGTGCTTTAGCATAAGTTTCAATTATATGATCATCTGTTTCATAGCCCATCTCTGTTACCCAAATAGTCCTAGGGATGACTGCTTCCATCTAGATCTCATCCTTCTTGATTACAAAGCATATTTCATCTTTATATTTGTCAACAATCTTTTGTGATAACCTGATTCTTTTCTTCATTTTGTCTTTAAGTGCTTGAAAGAAATCATGGATATTGTTTTCCTTGTCTTCTCCCATGTTATTGAATAGTTCTGTTAACTGTTACCTACCGATATATCATATCCAAGTTCTTTGTAGCCTATACCGGGAACCTGTTTGGTTATATGTAGCATCAGACATACTAGCAGATTTCCAAATTTAAAAGTTCCTTTCTTGTCCTTCTTAATCTTGCCTAAGTTGTCAATTAATTCATCCTTCAACCACTCACATACATCAATCTTTGCATTATCAGTGACCATATCATAAGCACTCTTAATGCATAAACTTGAAACTAAATTAAGTCTATTTGCATGAGTAGCTTTATACCCTAATATCATGCTGATAAATATCACATTAATGTCTGTTACATCATTTACTCTTAAGGACCTTTTGTCAAATGTTGCACTAGTTAGGTTTGTAACTAGGTCATTGGATACCTTCTTAGTTTTGTCTGGCCTTTTACCGGTGGTCGGTAACCCTGTGACAGCTTTCACATCTTCCTTAGTGATTTTGTGGATTGCATCTAGCTAGAAAAATTCACCATGTACCCTGCTTAAGACTATCCTAATCACATCCTTGGGGAATTCAGGAATGCTAAGGATCTCTGTAAATCCTAGGGTTTCAATAATCTTGTGTTCATCTTTTATATTGCCGGATTTATCACACATCACAGTTTTAAACATGGTTTTAATCTCTTCATCTCCTAGTTCCTCAATGTTGGAGTGGATGTAAATTCTGGGGTCTTCAACATAAACAACTGCCTTAGGAATTTGGGAAAAAGCACCTAAGGTATCATCTTTCTTTGCTACCTCGGGAACTAATTGAAATACGGGCCTAGGTCTTTTTATAACTTCGACAACAGTAGGGTTTTCTATATATTCAATTGCAGAGGTGGATGCCATGATAAAATACCTTTTTCCGCCTTTAGGATGGATGATTGCTTGAAGAGTTCTTGCCTCTTTCTCGAAATGCCTTAGCTCGGAATCTTTGCGCTCTTCGTAGGTTTGAAATCTTGGTGAAATGAAATGGAGCCAAAACCTTAGATTTATAGTGTCTTTTCGCCATCTACCACATTAAATGCATGCTGGTTAAGTATTCACTTAACATTGTCTACCGGTAATAAGTAATTTCCAACTTCTTATCTCTAACCGAGGGAATAATAGCACATGTGTCATTAGATTACCAAACCCTCAAGGAAACTTTCTTCAATTAGATGAAGAACTTCCTGCCGGTGGAGCACTGCTCTGTCCTGCCAGTGAAGCATCACTCTGTCCTACCGGTGGAGTATTGACTGGTTCTACCGATGGAGGGGTATTCCCAATATTTAGATCATCTTTTTTAATCCATTGTTTTGAGAATTCTTGCTTAACCTCTTCAATTTTTTCTTTACCTTTCAAGCTAGAACTCTTGTTGTCTACCGATGATCCTTTACTTCTACAAAATTTAGCAATATGCCCAATCTTGTTACATGTATAACAAGTTACATTGTTCTTCTGAATAGCTTTCCCATAACCTATGCCGGTTTGTGTTCTGCATTGATTAGATAGATGTCCAAATCTTCCACAAACATAACATCTCACATTCATTCTGCAATTCTCAGAGTTGTGACCAACTTTGTTGCATTTTGAACATTGACTGGTGGGTGTGTTGATATTCTGATAATTTCTAGATCTACATTCATTTGCTCTATGACCATATTTATTACAATTAAAGCATTTTCCATTGAATTTATAAGCATTAGGTTGTCTTACCAGTTTGCTGTGATCCTGAGTATTTGCAGTACTGGAGCTTTCACCAACTTCAAAGCCAATTCCAGAAGTGTCACCTTTAGGTTTTTAATTCTTCAGCAAGGTGCCAAGTTCCTCTGAGCTTTTCTTGAATTTTTCTTTATGTTGATTTGCAATTTCTAGTTCTCTTTCTAAGACCTCTTTCTATCTCATCAGTTCATTTGAGTCATTCTGAGTGTGCATTAGATCTGTCTTCAACATGTCATTTTCATAGCTAAGTCTTGTGTTCTCATTTGCTACATCACTTAGTCTTCTGGTCAATTCTTCTTCATTCATCTTCCTATCCTCAATCTCTTTACAAAATCTCATAGTCATATCGTACATCTCATTCTTTGTTGTCATGTTCTCTTGTTTCAGCTTGCTTATCTGATCATTAAGAGATTCCTTTTCATCATTCTCATTTTGCAACTTTTCACAAAGTTCTCTTCTCTTATTTCTTGCAATAGTAAGATTCTCTTGAAGTGCCTGAATGATATCCTGAGCTGCCCTTAAATCATCTTTTAGTTTGATATTTTTCAATTTCTCTGCATCATAGTCTGAAAGAGCTCCTTCCAGTTGCTTCATCAGATTTTCCATCTTTACTAGTGTCAAGATCTTCCTCAAGCTATTAGGCTTCTAAAAATAGAGGACCAAGCTTTGATACCAATTGTTAGGATTCCCATAGATACTAAGAGGGGGGGGTGAATCAGTATCTAACTGGTGTACATAATTTTTTAACTTAAAACATGTAGAACATATTATAACAGTGTATCGGTATGCAAGAAATAATGCAATAAACAGAATTAAGAACATCCACATGAAAAGCACACCATAACACAAGGATTTAATGAGGAAACCCAGTGTGGGAAAAACCTCGGTGGGATTTGTGACCCACAATATCCACTTACTGGCCAATAAGAGAATATTACTTACAATAGGGGCCTGAATATGCAGGAAGGCCAACTACCTAGAGCTCACTGCTCAAATAGGAAGTCTCACTAACTTATAATGTGGATTATACAAATCCAATATCTTGTACTGCTTTACAATAGCATCTATAATGCCTGATCCAGTACCGATTGTTTCTCTGCTTCTTACATAAACCCTTTAACCTATATTTCGCATAATAGGTCTGCCTTAATATTTCGCATACATTACTTTCTTCTCTTCCTTACTTCATTCCAAAATGTCTACAATGATCTCTTTTATATATAAGAGTCATTTTACAATATGCCAAGTCGGCTTACAAAGTTTTACAATAATAAACAAAATATAATATAACAAAATCATGTCGGCCTTTGTGCTGGTATACTTCCTTTCTTCTGTGTCAGTTCTGGTGTCCTGAGTGCCAGTGTAGAGTGTGATCTGTTGATGCCGGTGCACTAACTTGTCGGTGTAATGCCTTGCCCATATAATGCCTTGCCGGTGCCATAGGATTGTAAGGTTGCCATCAATGAAAAAACCTTCAATCACATACAATGTCTCATTGGAGTGTGCATATGCCAACAATTGTGTCCTAAGGGGTTATCTGGTGTCCTATGACCCCTTAGGACACCATACGACCCATAACAAAACCATATTGTGTCCTAAGGGGTCATATGGTGTCCTAAAGGGTCATAGGACACCATATGACCCCTTAAGACACCATACGACCCATAACGACACCATATTGTGTCCTAAGGGGTCATATGGTGTCTTAAGGGGTCATAACACACCATATGACCCCTTACGACACCATACAACCCCTTATGACACCATACAACCCATAACAACATCTAAGGGGTCATATGGTGTCCTATAGCCCCATAGGATACCATATGACCCCTTAGGTGTCCATACGACCCATAACGATACCATATTATGTCCTAAGGGGTCATAGGACACCATATGACCCCTTAGGACACCATACGACCCATAACGACACCATATTGTGTCCTAAGGGGTCATATGGTGTCCTAAGGGGTCATAAGACACCATATGACCCCTTAGGACACCATACGACCCATAAGGACACCGTACTATGTCCTACAGGGTCATATGGTTTCCTAAGGGTTCATAGGACACCATATGACTCCCCTTGACACCATACAACCCATAACGACACCTAAGGGGTCATATGGTGTCTTATGGCTCCATAGGACACTATATGACCCCTTAGGTGTCCATATGACCCATAACGACACCATATTGTGTCCTAAGGGGTCATAGAACATCATATGACCACTTAGGACACCATACGACCCATAACGACACCATATTGTTTCCTAAGGGGTCATATGGTGTCCTAAGGGGTCATAAGACACAATATGAGCCCTTAGGACACCATACGACCCATAATGACACCGTATTGTGTCCTATGGTGTCATATAGTGTCCTAAGGGGTCATAGGACACCATATGATACCTTACAACACCATATGACCCATAACAATGTCGTATTGTGTCCTAAAGGGTCATATGGTGTCCTAAGTGGTCATAGGACACCATATGACCCCTTAATACACCATACAACCCATAACGACACCATATGGTGTCTTAATGGGTCATAGGACACCATATGACCCCTTAGGTGTTGTTAGGGGTCATATTGTGTCCTAAGGGTTTATATGGTGTCCTATGACCCCTTAGGACACCATATGACCCCTTAGGACACCATACGACCCATAACGATAGCATATTGTGTCCTAAGGGGTCATATGGTGTCCTAAAGGGTCATAGGACACCATACGATCCCTTACGACACCATAGGACCCATAACAACACCATATTGTGTCCTAAGGGGTCATATGGTGTCTTAAGGGGTCATAAGACACCATATGACCCCTTAGGACACCATACGACCCATAACCACACCATATTATGTCCTAGGAGGTCATATGGTCTCCTAAGGGGTCATAAGACACCATATGACCCCTTACGATACCATACAACCCATAACGACACCTAAGGGGTCATATGGTGTCCCATGGCCCCATAGGACACCATATGACCCCTTAGGTGTCCATACGACCCATAACGACACCATATGACCCCTTAGGACACCATATGATCCCTTAGGTGTCCATATGACCCATAACGACACCATATTGTGTCCTAAGGGGTCATAACACACCATATGACCCCTTACAACACCATACAACCCATAACGACACCTAAGGGGTCATATGGTGTTCTATGGCCCCATAGGATACCATATGACCCATAATGACACCATATTGTGTCCTAAGGGATTATATAGTGTTCTAAGGGGTCATATGGTATCCTAAGGGGTCATAGGACACCATATGACCCCTTAGGACACCATACGACCCATAACGACACCATATTGTGTCCTAAGGGGTCATATGGTGTCCTAAGGGGTCATAGGACACCATATGACCCCTTAGGAAACCATAGGACCCCTTAGATGTCCATACGACCCATAACGACACCGTATTGTGTCCTAGGGGGTCATATAGTGTCCTAAGGGGTCATAGGACACCATATGACTGCTTAGGACACCATACGACCCATAATGACACCTAAGGGGTCATATGGTGTCCTATGGCCCCATAGGACACCATATGACACCTTAGGTGTCCATATGAACCATAACGACACCATATTGTGTCCTAAGGGGTCATATGGTGTCCTAAGGGGTTATAGGACACCATATGACCCCTTAGAACACCATACAACCCATAACAACACCATATTGTGTCCTAAGGGGTCATATGGTGTCCTAAGGGGTCATAAGACACCATATCACCCCTTAGGACACCATATGACCCATAACGACATCGTATTGTGTCCTAGGGGGTCATATGGTGTCCTAAGGGATCATAGGACACCATATGACCCCTTACGACACCATATGACCCATAACGACACCTAAGGGGTCATATGGTGTCCTATGGCCCCATAGGACACCATATGACCCCTTAGGTGTCCATGCGATCGATAACGACACCATATTGTGTCCTAAGGGGTCATAGGACACCATATGACCCCTTAGGACACCATACAACCCATAACGACACCATATTGTATCCTAAGGGGTCATATGGTCTCCTAAGGGGTCATAAGACACCATATCACCCCTTAGAACACCATACAACCCATAACAACACCGTATTGTGTCCTAGGGGGTCATATGGTGTCCGAGTCATAGGACACCATATGACCCCTTACAACACCATATGACCCATAACGATACCATATTGTGTCCTAAGGGGTCATAAGACACAATATGACCCCTTAGGACACCATATGACCCATAACGACACCGTATTGTGTCGTAGGGGTCATAGGACACCATATGACCCCTTACGACACCATACGACCCATAATGACACCTAAGGGGTCATATGGTGTCCTATGGCCCCATAGGACACCATATGAACCCTTAGGTGTCCATACGACCCATAATGACACCATATTGTGTACTAAGGGGTCATATGGTGTCATATGGCCCCATAGGACACCATATGATCCCTTAGGTGCCCATACGACCCATAACAACACCATATTGTGTCCTAAGGGGTCATATGGTGTCCTAAGGGGTCATATGGTGTATGACCCCTTAGGACACCATATGACCCATAACGACATCGTATTGTGTCCTAGGGGGTCATATGGTGTCCTAAGGGGTCATAGGACACCATATGAGCCCTTACGACACCATACGACCCATAATGACACCTAAAGGGTCATATGGTGTCCTATGGCCCCATAGGACACCATATGACCCCTTAGGTGTCCATACGACCCATAACGACACCATATTGTGTCCTAAGGGGTCATATGGTGTCCTATGGCCCCATAGGACACCATATGACCCCTTAGATGTCCATATGACCCATAACGACACCATATTGTGTCCTAAGGGGTCATATGGTGTCCTAAGGGGTCATAAGACACCGTATGACCCCTTAGGACACCATACGACCCCTTACGACACCCTACAACCCATAACAACACCTAAGGGATCATATGGTGTCCTATGGACCCATAAGACACCATATGACCCCTTAGGTGTCCATATGACCCATAACGACACCATGTTGTGTCCTAAGGGGTCATATGGTGTCCTATGGTGCCATAGGACACCATATGAACCCTTAGGTGTCCATACGACCCATAACGATACCATATTGTGTCCTAAGGGGTCATAAGACACCATATGACCCCTTAGGACACCATACGACCCATAACGACACCGTATTGTGTCATAGGGGTCATATGGTGTCCTAAGGGGTCATAGGACACCATATGACCCCTTACGACACCATACGACCCATAATGACACCTAAGGGGTCATATGGTGTCCTATGGCCCCATAGGACACCATATGAACCCTTAGGTGTCCATACGACCCATAACGACACCATATTGTGTCCTAAGGGGTCATATGGTGTCTTATGGCCCCATAGGACACCATATGACCCCTTAGGTGTCCATACGACCCATAACAACACCATATTGTGTCCTAAGGGGTCATATGGTGTCCTAAGGGGTCATAAGACACCATATGATCCCTTAGGACACCATACAACCCATAATGACACCGTATTGTGTCCTAGGGGGTCATATGGTGTCCTAAGGGGCCATAGGACACCATATGACCCCTTACGACACCATACGACCCATATGTATCAAACTATAGAGTATAGAGTATAAATTATAGGGTATAGAGTAGAAATTTATCAAAGGTTAAAAAATTTCAATGGAAGTCATTTGGCGCTAGCCAAATGAGCTGCACTAAAAAACGGTTATATGGGACCCTTGACCCATGATCCAAGCCCACATTCTCTCATTTTGTCTTCTTTCTACGTATGATCAGACAAAAAAATGCTTTTGGCATGGTGTTGACATTTTATGCAAGTTTATTTTATACATTCCATTAGCTCTCCACCACCTTTTTTTTCATTTGGCAACGTCAAAGAGGAAGAACATAGTTTTTTTTATCAAATTTGAATAATTGAGGTAATATTTTCTTGTTTTTAGAATTCCAATACTTATTAAGTGTTATTTTGTTTAAATGTTAGAATAAAAGTGTGAGTCAAAATTGATTATAATCCTATTAGATTTACATTGGATTTAACAATGCATTTGAAGGAAGTTGCATAAGAAAATTATTTGTTTAGTGGTTTAAAACAAAATTTACAATTTCATACATCCTTTTTAAGATCTTATGAAATAATTTAGAAAAGGAATACATGAAATAATTTCAATTTCATATATCCATTTTAACATATGCATAATTAGGACAATCATAGATGCATAATTTCACTTTATTCTCTTTTATGTGCATGTACATGTAGAAATCGTCATCATGCCGAGGAAATGACCAAAACATGTAACACCGGAAGAGCGTGAAGCTAAGAATGCAAAAAAAAGAGAAGGAATGAAGCAACTTCGTGAACAAAGGAAATTGAATCCATAGAAGAAGAGCTGACAATTGAAGAGGTTCCAATTGAAGAGGAACATGAAATATCCATCCAATCTAAGAGAGAGACAAAATTGGCCACACAAAGGCAACAGATGCAAAACCTTCGTGCAATGAGACAATTGAATCCCGAGGTTGAGAGCATGTCTACCACAATTCAAGTTGAAGGCACCCCATCTCTTACACCTCAAGTTGAAGGCACACCATCTCTTATTGGCACACTGTTGGTGTCTACAACATCTCATATTGAATGCACTCCCTCTATGATATTTGACATTGCAAGTACTTCACGACTGACATCAAGTATTGGAGCTACACCATCTTGTACAGCTCAATTTCAAGGTATGTCATCATTTTCATCTCCGGTTGAAGGTATGCCACCTATCCCTAATGTTGTTGACATTCCTAATCTTGAGGTAACTCAAAGTTTGAGAACACCTCCTAGAGTTTTGCATAGAAAGCCTAAGTATTTGATTGATATTGATGCTAATGTTTTGAAACCAATGGTTGACAAGATTCTGAAGCGTACTTGTCAAAGACATACTAACCGGATATGGAAAATATTTTTTGAGCCTTTAAATGAGATAGGAAGATGTCAACTATTTGTTGAAATGATGAGAAATCTGAAATTTAGGCCTATAATGAAGATTCTTGGGCTAAGAACATCGATTGAATCAAGCGACAAATCTATCGTGAAGAATCTGATGAATGCATATGATACTGTTGGTTCTAACTCACACACAAAAGATAGTAATGCCACACGACATGTCATTACATCAACAATTGTAAGCACTCAAACTAAGAAAGCTTGCCTCCTTAGAAAGACAAGTAAACAATTGAAGATAAGTAGACAAACTCTATAAGAGCTATGGGAAGGCAACAAAGAGTGGAGGATCCATATAATAATGAGTTATGGGCATTTTCCGGTAGATTACCACGGAAAGATAAAGCAATTGTTGAAGCCTTGAGATCCCTAATTGAAGTTTTTTGAAAGAATAACACAAAGGTCTCTCCAAATCAAAGAGATGTTGTAAGAAGGAGGATTGGTAGTAAAATCCATGATCCACATCCGAAACATTTTTTGGATATGACTCAAACACAATTTTTTGCCAAGTTTCAAAGTATGTATCCTCAGATAAAAATTAGTCAAATATTCTTTGAAATGGTAAAGCCTTTTTATGTCAAAATAAATCACACACGCAAAACTTGCTTTTGTAGAGTACATATTGAATTTTATAACCATTATGATGTTTATCAACGCATATGTATAGATTTGCATGCTAACAATATTTTGCAGGAATGCAACATAAATGGTCCACCGACATCTTCAAGGGAATTCATATCTAGCATCTTATGTGAAAGAGTAGATGGTCAAGTATATTACAATAAGTGTTGCTTAGATGGCACATGTGTTGATTGTGGTGGATTGTGACATTTACAAATTTGTCAACATATGGATATTGGACAAGAAATTGGTAATGAATTAGTAGAATTTGGAAAATATAAGATAGTGGCCTACGTGCTAAAAGATGGAAAAGAAGCAAAAAGGTGTGAATTGGTTAGTGAGAAGATTCCAGTGTATCAATTTATGGGCATCTTTCATGAGAATATAGTGTATGAGTATGTAAGGCATAACCATCGAGCTCGTTGGTTGGAATCACAATTTAAGCTATGCAAGGACACATTTCCACTTCATACAATCGTTTCAATTGTTGACTTTGTGGAGAACTACACACTACAACCACAGAACGAGGTGCAATCACAATATTACAACTCCACACAAGTTTCCATATTTGTGCATATAACATTCATTCATGCACATGATAGTATGGAAGAGGATAGGAAGATATTGAGGGAGTATCATTTTTACATTAGTGATGATCGCTCACACTCTATAGAGTTTGTGCAAGGTTGTTTTTTAGATATTCTACGATGATTTGGCTAGCCGAGGCATATCATTTCATCAACATATCATATGGTCAGATAATTGTGCATCACAATTTAAGAACTCTCAGATGTTTTATTGGTTGAGTAGGATGCATAAGTTGACTGCTATTCAACATATGTGGAATTTCTCTAAAGCTGAGCATGGAAAAGGGGAGCATGATGGTGTAGGAGCATGTATTAAAAGAGCTTTAGCACAAGAAGAGTTAAAGTACAAAGGGAATGCAAACTTGAAAGATGCAAAATCAATTGTTCAATGGTGCAATCATACAATTGGTCTAGGTAATCAAGGTAAGTCTTCAGTTCGCAGATTTTTTTGGTTGGTAGATGATACTAACATTGCAAAATTAGAATATTGTTGTACATTGATAGGATCGAGTGAGCTACACTCTTTCAAAATCTCTAATATAGGTTCATGGACTATCCATACACGACAGATGGCATGTTATTGTTCTTCATGTAGAGATGGTGCCTATAATGACTGTGAGTCAAAGGAGTGGGTGGACGAATGGTGTATGAGACCTCTCATCCCACTTGAGACATCCTGACCTCCGAGTGCACTACAACTCACACAAATGAAAGCATCAATTGACTTTGACCATGTGTCAGATTTAGTCCAACCAGGTAAATTATCCACATGCAATTTTTTGTACTTTAATATTTTACCTTAGTTGTTTGCTAAATTCTTCTCACTTTATCATTGCAGGGCATGTTTATGCAGTAATTGCAGCTCAAGACAATGAAGAAGGAATAGATTATTACCTGTGTCGTTGTGTGGATGCAAAAAAGAAATTGGATCGCCCTGTGGTCGATGGAGAAAATATTGAGTACCCCACAGGATTAGTAGTTGTTACTGGTACATGGCTTAGAAGGTACCCAGTGGGTAAGTCTAACTTGTGGTTGTTCGAGGACTTTGAGACACATAGGAATATTCTTCATTATTCTAACCTTGTTGTAGCTTCAAATGTTCATTTGATCAGATATGGGGGTAGACCACTAAACAAGAACCTATGGAAGGTTCGTGAGTCTGACCATGAGGCCATACTAGACATGATAAAGAGTAGAGAAGATCCAGATGGTTCATTGGATTAAATGTAAATGTAAAAAATTGTAATATCAATCTTATTTGGATATATGTACATGACTTGTATTTTTGACTACTCGAGGCATTGTAATATAAAAAATTGTGTTTTTGTCTTTTTTTGTGTGATTTTATGTAAATAATGTCATTTTGGACCATTAGAGATCACATGGGATCATTTCATGAAGTATACCTTGCTAATATGGTAAAAGATGTAAAAATTGCTCATTTGTTGTCAATCACTCAAAGTGTGAAAAATTGTCAAAATTCGGCATGGTTTTTCTCGATGTCAATGACATGTAAGAATGATCCATCTAATTTTGTGGGGTCATGTTGTGGTACTCTAAAAAAGCATCTCTCGGTTTCAGTAGACTCGGATCCAGTTGCTTGTGGCGACACATTCTTGGTTGCGACAAAAAGTGTCAGATGAGTTCAATGAAAAGTTGCACAATGCCCCATCTTTCAATCCGCTCATCGCGGCACAGAATTGTCAGCTCGTACGCTTCGGGGTGGCCGGGTTTACACTAGGAATTCCTTCTTTTTGCTCTCCAACTCGCTTGATCATTGCGGGACACACCCTAGTAGCGAAATCGCCAAAGTGCTCAAATTGCTCAAAGTTGTCAATATTCAACATCGCGTTTCTTGGCGCCCGTTAATCATAAGAATGATCCGTATGATCCTACGGGGTTGTGTTATGGCACTATAAAAAATCCTCTCTCAGTTTTGGTAGACTCGGATCCAGTGGCTCGTGGCGACTCTTTCTCGGTTGCCACAAAAAGCGTAAGATGAGTTCAATGAAAAGCTGCACAATGTCCCATCTTTCAATCCACTCGTCACAGCACTGAACCGTTAGCTCGTATGCATCGGGGTGGCTGGGTTTATGCTAGTAATGCCTTCTTTTTACTCTCCAACTCTCCCGATTGGTGTGGGCCACACCCTAGCAGCAAAATCGCCCAAGTGCTCAAATTGCTCAAAGTTGTCAATATTCAACATTGTGTTTCTCGATGCCAGTTAATCATAAGAATGATCCATCTAATCTTGTGGGGTCATGTTATGGCACTCTAAAAAAGCCTCTCTCAATTTTGGTAGACTCGAATCCAGTTGCTTGTGGTGACACTTTCTCGGTTGCGACAAAAAGCATCAGATAAGTTCAATGAAAAGTTGCACAATGCCCCATCTTTCAATCCGCTCGTCGCGACATAGAACCGTCAGCTCGTACGCATAGAGGTGGCCGGTTTTACACTAGGAATGCCTTCTTTTTTCTCTCCAACTCACCCGATCATTGCAGGCCACACCCTAGCAGCGAAATCGCCCAAGTGCTCAAATTGCTCAAAGTTGTCCATATTCGGCATTGTGTTTATCGGCGCCTGTTAATCATAAGAATGATTTGTCTAATCCTGCAAGGTCTTTTTATGGCACTCTAAAAAATCCTCTCTTAGTTTTGGTAGACTCAGATCCAGTTGCTCGTGGTGACACTTTCTCAGTTGCAACAAAAAGCGTTAGATGAGTTCAATGAAAAGTTGCACAATGCCCCATCTTTCAATCCGCTCGTCGCGACATAGAACCATCAGCTCATACGCATTGGGGTGGCTAGGTTTACACTAGGAATGCCTTCTTTTTTCTCTCCAACTTGCCCGATCATTGTGGGCCACACCCTAGCAACGAAATTGCTAAGTGCTAAAATTATTGAAAGTTATCAATATTCGACATCACGTTTCTCGGTGCCTGTTAATCATAAGAAAAATTCATCTGATCCTGTGGGGTCATGTTATGGCACTCTAAAAAATCCTCTCTCAGTTTTGGTAGACTCGGATCCAGTTGCTCATGGCGACACTTTCTCGGTTGCGACAAAAAGCGTCAGATGAGTTTAATGAAAAGTTGCACAATGCCCCATCTTTCAATTTGCTCGTCGCGGCACAGAACCGTCAGCTCGTACGTGTTGGGGTGGTTGGATTTAAACTAGGAATTCCTTCTTTTTTCTCTCGAACACGCCCGATCGTTGTGGGTCACACCCTAGCAACGAAATCGCTAAGTGCTCAAATTGCTCAAAGTTGTCAATATTCAACATCGCGTTTCTCAGTGCCCATTAATCATAAGAACAATTCATTTGATCTTACGAGGTCATGTTATGGCACTCTAAAAAATCCTCTCTCGGTTTTGGTAGACTCGGATCTAGTTGCTCGTGGCGACTCTTTCTCGGTTGCGACAAAAAGCGTTAGATGAGTTCAATGAAAAGTTGCACAATGCCCCATCTTTCAATTTGCTCGTCGCAACACCGAACCGTCAGCTCATATGCATTGGGGTTGTCAGGTTTACGCTAGGAATTCCTTCTTTTTTCTCTCCAACTTGCCCGATCATTGCGGGACACACCCTAGCTGCGAAATCGCCAAAATGCTCAAATTGCTCAAAGTTGTTAATATTCGGCATCGCATTTCTCGGTGCCTGTTAATCATAAGAATGATCCATCTAATCCTGCGAGGTCATGTTATGGCACTCTAAAAAATCCTCTCTCGGTTTTGGTAGACTTGGATCCAGTTGCTCATGGGGCGACTCTTTCTTGGTTGCGACAAAAAGCGTCAGATGAGTTCAATGAAAAGTTGCACAATGCCCCATCTTTCAATCCGCTCGTCACGGCACCAAACCGTCAGCTCGTACGCACCAGGGTGGCTAGGTTTATGCTAGAATGCCTTCTTTTTGCTCTCCAACTCGCCTGATCGTTGTTGGCCACACCCTAGCAGCGAAATCACCCAAGTGCTCAAATTGCTCAAAGTTGTCAATATTCGGCATCGCGTTTATCGGCGCCCGTTAACCATAAGAACGATCCGTCTAATCCTGCAGGGCATGTTATGGCACTCTAAAAAATCCTCTCTTGTTTTTGGTAGACTTGGATCCAGTTGTTCATGGCGACTCTTTCTCGGTTGCGACAAAAAGCGTCAGATGAGTTCAATGAAAAGTTGCACAATGCCCCATCTTTCAATCCGCTCGTCACGACACCAAACCATCAGCTTGTACGCGTTGGGGTGTCTGGGTTTACACTAGGAATGCCTTATTTTTGCTCTCCAACTCACTTGATCGTTGCGGGCCACACTTTAGCAGCAAAATCGCCCAAGTGCTCAAATTGCTCAAAGTTGTCAATATCCGGCATCATGTTTCTCGGTGCCCGTTAATCATAAGAGCGATGCATCTGATCCTGTGGGGTTGTATTGTGACACCAAACCATTAGCTCGTACACGTCATTGTGGTTGGGTTTACGCTGGGAATGCCTTCTTTTTGCTCTCCAACTCGCCCGATCGTTGCGGGCCACACCCTAGCAGCGAAATCACCTAAGTGCATGCATTAGATGAATATAAGTTTATGGGCTATGCAATTTTTTTAGAATGGGTATTGGTACAATGGTGTCTTACATTGTCTAATTTTGGTTCTTTCCATGTTTCCTTTATATAGTCTTATTTCGACTATAACTATTGAATTTGTGTTGATCTCCATAAGCTTGTGTCTTGGATTACAAACACATATTTAGGTTCAAAGCTTAAGTAACAATAAACTTTGTGCAATTATTCATCTAATCATTTCTATTGCAATTATGGATAACCATGATAAATGATTTGCATTAACCAAAAAGCTACAAATCCATGCAACATTGTATACCGTTACAACTATCAAATATATCCAATACAAACAAATAGGCTTGCCAAAAGCCATATGGACTTAGAATTTCACATATTCATAAAACAAAACATATGTTCAAAATTGCTATAAAGGCATACAACATGACATCCAATAAAGTCAAATAGGGGCTTGCCAAAATCCATATGGACATAGAATGTCACATATTCGTAATACAAAACATATGTTCAAATTTGCCATATAGGCATACAACATGGTATCCAATAAAGTCAAATAGGAGCTTGCCAAAAGCCATATGGCGATAGAATGTCACATATTCGTAATACAAAACATATGTTCAAAATTGCCATATAGGCATACAACATAGGACCCTATTCTATTCATTTCCCTCTAGGGGAAGGAAACAAATCACAAGATATCTTTGTCTGTCGAGGGGATGGAGATGTATATGATGCAGGTGTCTTTCGAGTACGTCCACTCGACCTCCTCTCCAGACTTTTTTGTAACTCCACCTGATACAATGAAAAGAATGATGTTAGCATATACAAAAATTGAATTTTAGAATGACATATAATAGAATAGTCACTTACCGCATACAAATAATCATGATGTTCATCCACAATAGGTGCACGTTCGTGATCTGGAGTGACAAGCCCCTCCTGTAAGCATCACAATATAAATTAAACTAAATACAAGTGTCGTTAAAATTTTCAATAACATATTATTAAGATAACAAATGTAATGCTAAATTTACTAAATTTACAAAAATGTCTCATACTTCTGTTAAAGCAGTTGAACTTGCTACTACTACAGCAACACCGCACTCCATTGATGCGCAGACGATAGGAGGAGTCTCTAATGTCAACATCTGAAAATTAAACAAAGTATATTGATTAATCGCCAAAACTATCTATATTATTTAATAACAACATTAAAGATAAATTGTTTACCTGGGTGAAAGATTGTCAATGAAATACACTACGAGGTGTTGATGTTGAAGCTCTAGCATCAAACTATTTGAAACATCCAAAATGAGTAATTAGAAAATCATTCACATAAGGTTCAACTATCTACATATAATAATTATATTTCTTCACTTGTTGTATACTTGTGGAGTCGATGAAGTAGTGAAAAAGGGTGCTACAGGAATGTTGCTAGCATTGTGAACACTTTGATCCTGATTTTTTATCATAATAATTTACTAATTTAGATATATTCTGAAATTTACATATACGATTTAATAAAAAGATTAAAATGAACTTGTAATGAAATTCACCTGGGTATCGATGCCAAATGTTTCGTTCAACAAGGATTCTATCATGATAATGTTCTCTATAGAAAACTCCGCTCGTGCACGTGCATTCTCAGAACTATTAGGATCATAAGTGCAAAGAGAACCACAAGATCGACAAAAATGAGCTGGAACTCGATGCCTAGAAGAATAAACATCATCACTTGCATCACTCTCTACTAGATGTTACTACTTACTAAGATTGCCATTAGTCTTATGTTCAAAGTTATTCTATATATTCTAGTCGGTTACTTCTACCAAATCTTTCAGTCGGTAAGCACAGAACAGTCGGTATGCACAGTGCAGTCGGTTATAGAAGAAAGTAGTCTCAAAGCGTAGTGTACACCGAACACTCTACCAAGTAACACTCTATGTCTATTGAGCAGCAAGAATGATATACCAAGTGAACACACACCGAGTGAAATGTGTTACCAGATTCACTGAACCTGGACATATATGGGAAACGTGTAACAAAGATCGAGGAACAAGTAACCGTTATCACATTGGAAATTGCACTTAAAGATTGTGTATGATTTTGAAGTCATCTAACCAATGAAATATTTTGCATGGTTATTCATTCAAGAAATCATGTTTGTAAGATTGAAGCATGGACCAGATCACTGACATAAGAGATCTATTTATAAAGCATGAATTCAGGATAAGATATATGTGCAAATATATATGTGCATGTGTGTGTGAAGCAAGACATATACAAAAATGAAAATCATGAGATATCACAGAGTGTTATGACTGTTACAGTTGACAGAGAAACATAGAGGTCACCGAGAAGGATTTCAGAGAACAGTCAAGGAACAGAGTAAATAGAAGGGTTTACCGAGTTAAAATATGGATTACTGAGGAATGCTATAAGCAAGGTAATATCATTTTGAGCACATAGAATCTGCTATAACATTTCAGATGTAAAGTTGCAGATAATTTGTAAAGATTTGATTGTAATATTTTGAGTTGTAAGAAAAACCTCTAACAAGGTAAAAGACTCTAACTAAGTCTATAAATTGTAAAGCCTCTAACCATGTACAACATTTAGAATAAGTGTTGTAAAATCCTTTAGCAAGGTAGATCTAACAGATCTTGATACTCCTAACAGGGTAAGCTATTAGAAATAGCTAAACATGTAGCTCTAACCAAGAAACCTTTATTATTGCAGTAATGAAGTTGTGGGTGTAATCAAGTTCAAACACCTATCATTTCATATCAACTTGTAACACAACTCAAGTTCTCAAAAACCATATCAAAACTTGTAAAACAACTCAAGTACCAAAATCACATAAACTTGTAAAACAACTCAAGTTTCCCACCCATATCAGCTTGTAAAACAACTCAAGTTTCCAACCCATATCGGCTTGTAACACAACTCAGGCTTTCACATACATTGAACTTGAAACAGAACACGCAACTACATCATTTTTTATCAACACAACAGATTGATATCTATATATAACTTGAAAACTCGCAAATCAAAACAAGTCATACAAACACTCATATTGGGTAAATTCATCAAAACACGACATGCAGACAAAACAAATTTTCAACTCGGGCAAAACTGCAAAATTTTTCAGATGCGCTAAAACAGATCTTCAATGCGCTAAATCACCCCCACGCGCTAGGCTGTCTCTCCTACGCGCTAATCTACCTGTTCTATGCACTAGACTCTGTCCACGCGCTAAACTTTTCACCCAATGCGCTACCTAACCCACCCCATGCGCTAGACTCTGCCTACGCGCTAATCTACCCTTCTTAAGCGCCACCCTTTTAGCCCTATGCGCTAGGTTAGTCCTACATGCCAAACCCCCTTCCCTATCCGACCCTCTGCGGCCCCTATGCGCTAGGTCAAACCTATGCGCTACCCCATTGACGCGACGTGCTACCCAATACCTTACATGCGCTATTATCCATGCACGTGCTAACCTAAAAGTTTTATGCGCTAGCCTACAGTTTTCGGATGCAACCCCTAAAATTAAACTTGATGCGCTACTTCACACTTCGCATGCGCTACTGTGGCCCTTAGATGCGCTAAAACGTAACACCCGAACTTTGAAATTAAAAAAATGACCAAAAACGACAAAACAAAAAATCAAAAAGGGGTCAAAAACGTTGACTTACTGGTGGTCCACGCGCTACAGGTCTCTGGTACCTCCGAACGCGCTCGAAACGGTGTCTGTGATAGGGAATAGACATTTTCTCTCCAGAGCAAATTCTCTTTCTCCAAAGTCAATAAAGCACAAATGAACCTAAATCAAACCCTTTTCCCCTTTTATAGGAGGAAAATGAAATTAGGGTTAGCCGACTGACCCTGTAATATGGTCGCGGTCTCCCCTATACCAAAACAGTTGTAACTTATCGGGAGATGAATCAATCTGCACACTTTTTACATGCACGAAATCATACACATCATACGAACTTCATCAAATTAAATCCAAAATTTTCAAAATTGATTCATCTCCCGAGGGGGCATCACACATCAAATCTGGGGCATCACACATCGAATCTGGGGCACGACTGGCAAATCAAAAAAAAAAAAAGCGACACAAAAATTGCATTAGATCATAAATCACAAAAACACATCATTTTCTTTGAAATAACATGTGCACACACGTCACTTCAAAGAGGGGCAAAATGTAGACGTATAAAAATGACCATATTCGTAAATGAATATTTTATGTTCATTTCTCTATTTAATTAAATCCAATTTAATTAAATTATCCACATTCTTCTATTTAATTAAATAAATTATTCAATTTATTTGAATTAAATTCACTATACCATTTAATGAATAAATCATTTTATTCAATTAAATCCCCCTATCCACTTTTAATTAAATTCAAATTTAATTAAATAGTTATCCTAAATTGAATAAATCTAATTTATTTAATTTCTCCAAATTACAACCAAATTGAATGAATTAAATTATTTCAATTAAATCCTATTATCTCTCCATCCACTTGCAAAATCTCAAACCCCTTTCTAATCCCTTCTAGAATCTTCTAATCGCTTCTAATTAACCTAACCCTCCTCTAAATTTGGTCACATCCCTAAGCAAAGGGAAGTCACTTCTCAAAAACCTTAAAGTCTTTGATAACCATTAAAGGTTTTCAACCTTCAACCACCAAAACCCTTAAAGTCTTTGATAACCTTTGAAAGCTTCCAACCTTCAACCACTTAATCCACAAAGTCTCCAATAACTATTAATGGTTAATTCAAACCCTCCCACATGGTTAAAACATTTGTTTTGACTCAACCTCTATCCAACCCAAGGGTCTCATCAGGCCATTAATGCTTTGACCATGATTATCTCTTAATCATTTGCACAAAGGTTTATCCTTGGATTAACTCTTAATCCAGTGGGTAAGCCTAACTTAGACTTGACCCTTAGCCTTTAGATAACCATGAGGTCTTCTCAGGCCTTTAATGCCTCCAACCTCTTCTCTCAACCCAATCCTATGTTGACACTTGTCACCATTTCATTGGTGCAAATTGTGCACATGGATCCCCAACTTTCAAACTTGGCCCTTGATTAAACCATTCAATCCTGACCATCCATTGCCCTGTTTGTGCTATAAATAGAGCTCTCATTCCTCCATTCTTAACAATCATCTTTCAAATTTGAAGCATTATACTTATGCTCAAATTCTTTCAAGCTTTCATTTCATATATGCTCATCATTTAGCCTCTTTTAGATCAGGAATTAGACTAAATATGCATGCTAGAGTACTTTCTTTATCATTTAGCTCAATCATAGATTAAATATATCATGTTAGGATAGTATTCATACTAACCTCGTCATCTTATCATCTAGTTTATTGCATTTTTAGCATCATACATAGCTTCATATCTATTTCATACTAAATTTAGCAAAAGCATCTCTCGCTCTCATATTTGCCATCCCTAAACCATTTTGCTCAGTGATCTGAGAGCAAAAACATTGGTTTGAGGGACATTGTGAGATAGAGAACCATGGGACCCTCCTTGGGAAGCTGAGTAATACTACGTTACTCCATAGCTTGCACCAAGAAGTCCTGTGTGTGTGTGTGGACTAGTATCTAACAATATTTTCACATATTTAGTTTTATCAGCCCACTTTTCCCGCATACACCTACATCCAGGGTGTAAAGGTTAATTCGTTCAGGGGTCCGTAAAAAGAGCACACAAGTCAAATTTATTAATTTTCTTTTTCTCCACAGCTGCATATGATAATTTGTCAGCATAAAATTGCTTTTGTTCTTCCTTCTTACAGGACCAAAAATTTATTTGCCCACTCATAGATTTTATGTGAGATACAATAGATTGTAAAGAACTGGCAAGGTTTGTCCTATGGGAGTTTGTTCCAATGGGATCTTTTAGCCTTGTGATTAAACCTTCAAGCTCTTTTTGGCTATTATCTATTTGACCTAATAGGTTCTCTTGTGTACCTATGGGATGTCTAGGGATTGTAGGAGGTTCTTGATGTGCTTCTTCTTCAATATGGTCTTCATGAGGAGGTGATTGATGTGCTTCTTCTTCAATATGGTCTTCATGAGGAGGTGATTGAGTTTTTTCAACATTTTCTTGTCTAATCTCATTTCCTAACAATGAAAATAAATTTAAATCAATAAACCTAGTTTAATCTTCAAATTAATAAAAAAATGACAATAAGAAAATAAAAACACATACCTCTTCGAGCTCTTCGATGGCGTGGCAACATTTTGATGAGATATGGACAACTTAGTGCCCAATTTCAAGCTTTTACAAAGGGCGAGTGCAAGAAAATGGCACTCGAAATCACCAAAAAATGGGTTTGGAATGCAAAATGCATCCAAAATGTGGAGCAGGGGTTTTTTGAAGTTTACAATGCATATAAGGCGCACGCCTTATAAGGCATGCGCACTATAGGCCGCACACCCTATAGGCTTGGCACACCAAGCCTCTAGGGCATGCACCCTATAGTGCATGCGCCCTATAGTGCGTGTGCCTTATGCGCTTTTTAAATTTTTTTTGAAGTGTGACACCTTTCTGGTAACACAACTTCGTGCATATACCCATTTCTCAAAAGCTTCAAATTTCTCCCTTAGAAAAGTCACCCACATCATTCTAGAATAATCATCAATTATTAGCATGAAGTACCTATCACCTTGAAAGCTTCTGGTCCTTGTTGGAGCCCATAGGTCAATATGAATCAAATCAAGCATATCATTAGATTTATCAGTATGATCTTAAAAGAAGTTCTAATTTGCTTTCCCAATTGACATTCCTTACATACTGGATTATAAGGCTTTATAAGCTTAGGTATATCTCTAACTGCCTTTGTTGAATTGATCTTAAAAATACAATCAAAATTAACATGACACAACCTCTTATGCCATAACCAACTCTCATCAATATGAGAAATCAAACATGTCTTATCACTAGTGTTCAAGTGAAAGATATTACCTCTAGTCTGATTACTGGTTGCAATCTCCAAGCCAGTTCTGTTAATGATTTTGCATTTTCTATCTTTGAACTGAAGTTGGAATCCCTTATCCACCAATTGACCAACACTTAAAATATTATGCTTTAAACTTTCTACATAGTAGACATTATTAGTATTATGCTTTCCATCTAGAGAAATAATACCTTTACCTTTGATCATGCATGCTTTGTGATCCCCAAATCTGACTTGACCGCCATTGTATTCTTGTAGGGATAGTAGTTTTCTTTTATCTCCAGTCATATGATGTGAGCATCCACTATCCATTACCCATTCATCCTTGTCTTCAACTTTTTTTTCCAGGGCCTTTTCTTCATTCTTGATAACCGGTTACGGTTCATCTTCCTTTAAAGCATAGAACACCCATTCCTTTCCTTTGCCGGATCCACTAGCAGAGTCTCCTGTTGGTTCATCCTCTGAGTCATCACTTACTCCTTCCTTGTCTGCTATGTAGTATAGTTTGTTTGTCTTGAATCTATATTTGTTTTGATTAGGATTAAATGATTTCTTAACTCTTTCTTCAAATCTTACATTCCTTTCAGGACATCTAGATGCAAAATAACCAATCTTCTTACATGCAAAACATTTAAAAGGTGCTTTTCCTTCATACTTACTTCATGTCGGTCCTTTAGGTACTCTTCTAGCAAATAGGGCTTCAAGTTGCTCAAATTCTTCATCCTTTTTGCAATCAACTCTTAAAGCCATTTATGGCCGGTGTGAAGGGAACGACCTAGGTGGGGAATGACTTTGACGCCAAGAATTCCAACCCACTATAATCAAATGTGGAAAGTGACGAAATTCCTTTTCAACAGTTGCGCGCAGTGATTAGCCTTCCCCCAGTATCCTTGAGATACGTAAAGCCTTTGTTCTAAAGGTTGGGAAGCCTCCTGAGGGAGTTTATCACTGACGGCCGAACGGGAAGCCTGATTACGAACCATAGAATTAGAAGCTTTGAACCGAGTCAATAACCAAACATTTGTAACATCATAGTACAAGGGTGGGGAAGAATCCGCCCCCAAGATTACTCACCATATATCTCCCAAGATAACTACTCAACTGTGAAGCAATTCACTTTGGGTTAACTTCTGGCAAAAGGCAAAAAAACGGGCGCCCCCTAGGTGGTGACACGGCTGTTTGAGCTGACGGAGTATCGAGACTAGTGGGCTATGATGCTATTTATGACCCTTGAATAAAGAGTCTTTCTGAAGTGTATTACTTGTATCCAAACCTGTTAAAACATTGGGGATTTGAACACATCCTCGCAGAACATACACTTTTTGTTAGATTAGGCAAAATGGTTGTACTTTTTGTGCCGTGCTTGCATTTATTACTTCAGAAAATCATCTATCGCACTTGAAAAATTCTCAACAAAAATAAAAAATCTCAAGAAAACAGCCAAACAGAAAAATCAGGGCAGTCTAGCGCATAAGAACAACATCTTAGCGCGTGGAAGCCTTTTGCTAGCGCATCCAAACATCAAATTAGCACATGGAGTTAAAACAGTAGCATTTTATCATTAGGCAAACCAGTATACAATCCTTTAGCGCATCCACAGCACAGTCTAGCGCGTCGCAGCAACCTCTTAGCGCGTGGGAACCAAGGATTCGCGCATAAAACAAAACAGTTAGTGCTTCACAGGCCCAGTGTAGCGCGTAACTTTTTCAAAAAAAAAATTCAATAACCATTTTCAACAGTCCTACTTTTAGCGCGTGGCAGCAACAACTTAGCGCATGGCATACATACATTAGCGCATTCACTCAAACAGTTAGTGCGTATCAGGCCCAGTGTAGCGCGTAGCTTTTCCAAACAAAATCCACAACAAATTTCAACAGTCCTAACTTTAGCGCGTGGAAGAAATAGCTTAGCGCGTAGAAACCATATTTTAGCGCATATACTCCAACAGTTAGCGCGTATAAAGCCCAGTCTAGCGCGTAGATTTTTCACCAGTTAAACAAAAATTTTCCAAAATCCAAACTTTAGCGCCTATCTAGTGGTAGATTAGCGCGTGTGCTCATTCCTTTAGCGCATCAGGTAAATTCAGTAGCACATATAAATTCTGTTTTAGCGCGTGGTCCAAGGCCGAAAAACAGAGTCCAAAACTGAAAAATTTTAAAAATTTTTAAAAAAATTTTAGAAGACTTTTTCATCAAAAATCATCTTTTATCAAACCAGAGTGACAAAAAAAAACTATTAAAAACTTTTCTCAAGCTAAATTTGTGTTAAACAAATTTATCCGAATCCTAAACAAATCGCACAATAGAGGATGTCTCTCCTATCATAATCCGGAGAATTTTCATCATCAGTGTCATCAAAATCCTTTACCATCTTACGGATTTCTATCTCAAAACACTTGTTTAAAATTCTCAAATCGTCAAATCCAGTTTCCAGATCGAGAAGCTTTTATCCATATCATTTGACACACTTTATCGTGAAGGGGCAGCCTTCACTCTGATAAAGTAAGATTTGAAATTTCCAAAACAAGAATCAACTGAATCCAAACCAATCAAAGGAAATCATTGATCACTCTTGCATGACTAATCCCCTTATTCTGAGAAGAAAGAACCTCTATCGTAACATCACGTTAAAGAAATGACAACCTAGTTTTTCCAAATTCATCAAGCGAAATAAGTTTTTATACATCAATCGTCAACTCTTCAAATCTCATCGGGTATTCCTTCATCACGTCAAACGTTATATCCAAAACAAATCTAGCGAATTTGACAAAGAACCCTTGAAGACAAGAGCATACTGTCAAAAGTCTGCTTTTAATCAAACCATAAACCGCGGTGGAAAAATCAATCCAGCATTCTTGCCCGACGAGTGCATCACATATAACACATCTCAACCAGAACCACCAACGCCCGAGCAACACATCGAGGAGGCTTTTGTACCTTTCATCACTGAAAGCTTCTACTAAAATGCCTGTTACTCACTCTCAAAGTAACAAACAAAGCGAGACACCCGCTGAGTCCAGTATGAATCGAAGATTATCAAATCCTTTTGAAGTTCCACCCGTAGAAGAACCTGAGATTACTGAAGCCCTTCTTCGGAAATGTCAAGTAAATCCCTCCTTCCAAAAACTTGTCGAAAAGCTCATGGAAAATGACAAGGAAAAATATCTGTTGATGCTCACAAGCAAGGGCGTTAAACTTCCTGAAGATTTCGACCCAAACATTTTTCAAACCGGATCTCGGCAATATGCATCTCAAGAACAAAACAGAGAAGAAGAAACTCGCATACCTGAACAACATAACTTTGAACAACACATTCCAGAACAACGCATACCAGAAATGTGTATACCTGAACTCGAAACACCAGAGCAACATATACCATTTACCACTCCTTTTCAGCTGAGAACCAATACAAGGCAAGAACTTTTTCCTTGGCAAGACAATGCACCTTTGATTGCTCTTACTCAACAAATGCAAATATTGCAAAGGAAAATACAGGATATGCAACAAGGGACAACCTCTGAGTCATCACTTACTCCTTCCTTGTCTGCTATGTAGTATAGTTTGTTTGTCTTGAATCTATATTTGTTTTGATTAGGATTAAATGATTTCTTAACTCTTTCTTCAAATCTTACATTCCTTTCAGGACATCTAGATGCAAAATAACCAATCTTCTTACATGCAAAACATTTAAAAGGTGCTTTTCCTTTATACTTACTTCATGTCGGTCCTTTAGGTACTCTTCTAGCAAATAGGGCTTCAAGTTGCTCAAATTCTTCATCCTTTTTCCTCATATCTTCCAATTCTTTTGCACATAGGGCTTTCCAATCACTTTTGCCAATAGATGATGATGCATGAAAAGCAAGTTTAGATTTTGCAGCTCCAGAGGGTCCAAATTATTCAAGCTCAAAAGCAGATAATTTCCCAATCAGAATGTATCTGTTAACTGAAGTGTTTGCCATTGTTCTTAATTCATTAATTGCAGTAGCCTTCATCTTATAAGCCGATGGTAGGGATCTCAAAACTTTAGAAACTATTTCATCTTCACTCAGAGATCCTCCACAACATTTAATTCCCATGACAATATCATTTACTCTTTCCATAAATGTAGCAATTCTTTCATTATCTTCTATCTTCAAGTTCTCATATCTTACCTAGTAACCATCAAGTTTAGCAATTTTGACAGTAGGGTCACCTTCATTCAGAGTTTGAAATTTATCCCACATAACCTTTGCAGATGATTTATCAGTCAATCCCATGATTTGTTGATCAGTGAGTGCACACAAGAGGGCTTCTCTTGCTCTGCAATCATTTTCAATATTTTTGTCCAAGTTTGTTGGAGCAGGATTCCCAGATGTTAGATCATAAGGTGTATATCCTTTCTCAATGATCTCCCAAATATCCTTGCTAAGACATCTAAGATGAGTCTCCATTTGAATTTTCCATATCCCATAGTTTGTTCCATCAAGCTTAGGGATTTCTCTTATGAAAATAGTTGCCAGTGGATTTGAATTATTAGTTGCCATAGGATCTACCTCAAGCGGTTAAACTTCTGCAAAAGAGGACCAAAACTCTGATACCAATTGTCAGAATAACCAGTGGACAATTGAGAAGGGGGGGTGAATCAGTTGTTTATAGATTATATTAATCAAACCACTTTATAACCTTTAACCGGAGCACATAAACATTAAATACCGGAATAGCAGAAATAGATACCAGTAAGCAATAAAACTTAAGAATGAAATAGAGAATCAACACAATGCAACCATACCACATAACACCATGAACTTTATGTGAAAAACCCGGTAAAGGGAAAAACCATGGCGGGAAGCCTACCCACAGTCAGATGATACTTCTGCAGAAAGTATGTGATACAATAAGGGGCATGCACATGCAAGGAGGCACACTGCCTAGAGCATACTGCTCATTACAAAGGAGTCTCACTGACTATAGAGAGGTTATAACCACCTCAATATAATTGGATAACAATCCAGAAGAATGAACTACCAATGATAGCATCTACCATGCCCGATTACAATCCCAGTTAAGCTCAATACTAGAGGCCTTTGACCTCTTACATAAACCCAATTTGATCACCTATGATCAACCAAATCTCCTTCACATATGATATTTCATTCCATGACCATTATCACCACAATCACGATCTACAATGAGATCTTACATCAATTTATTCAAACCCTAAGGCCTAAACCAATTAGGTTGGCCACCTGAAAGATATTACAATAAGATCATTACATACATCCATATTACAATGATATACCATGTCGGCTTTAGACCAAAATAGCATTAACCAATCCATAATTCATCCTAGTAACATGTAGAGAACACGTAACATGATACCGGTCCATAAACTGGACCCAAATAGATTCACCACGCCAAAGCAAATATCACCTTCTGCATCTTGAATTCCATCTAGAAGCCGCACCGACACCACTTATGCATCCTGTCAAAGATTCTCAGTAAAAGCTCTGTCGGTAAAACCTTAAACCCTTACCGATATAGGATTACTAGAGTGTATGATAAAATCCAATCATCAAGTCAATACCAACTGACCAAAACATACTCTAGAAACATCAAACCAAACATATTCCATTGATCCAAACATGTCGGTAGTATCCAACTGATAGTCCCTTCTGCCGGTAACACTAGTTCTTCTATCGGTAACCAAAATCTATTTGTTGGTAACCAATCATAATATCTAGTGTTGACATCAATGAAAAAACATCAATGCAACACATAATCAATTCCTTCATATTGCCAACACTTCATGTTTTGTTGTTCATAACCTCGGAACCCCAGAGTCCTGAAATTGTTTTGTCTTGACAACCCCAGAACCCCGGAGTCCCGAGGTGAATTTTGTTGTCTTTTTGTTTGTCACCTCGGAAGTCTGGAACGTCATACTCCCAAGGTCTTGTTTAAGGCAATTGTACAGATGAAATTTGGGGGGGTGTAAATAGGAGGAATGAACTTTTTTAGGTTCATTTGTGCATTCAATTTTTTCAGAGCTTATAGTTGCGACCCCCCGACTTCTTGCCCTCATGTTGCCGAGATTTCTCATGTTTTTCCCTTCAGGTTGGTAGATTTTTTTCTCCTTCCTTGTGTTTCCGTGTTTAGATCTTTTTGTTTCTTTTTGTTTTTAGTTTAGATTTTCCTTTTAGGTTTTCCTCATTTTGCGTGTTTTCCCACGTGCCCTAGTTTTCCTCACCCCGGAACCCCAGAGTTTTGGGTTGGGTAGTTTCCTTCACTGCGGAACCCCAGAGTCCTGAGGTCCTTTCTTATTGGGCCACTGCTTTAACCTTAGAACCCGGGAACCCCAAAATCCTGAGGTCCTTTCTTATTGGGCCATTGCTTTAACCCCGGACCCCTGAATCCATGGAGTTTCAAAATATCTTTTTTTGGTGCCATATTGATCTACCCTGAGGTCCTGAAGTCAACCTTTCTTATCAACCCCAGAAGCTTGGAGTTCTGGACTCTATTCATTTTATCTACCCTGGAACCTCAGAACTTCGAAGTTCTAGAGTTTGTTTTTCAAACCCATGCTAACCCCAGAACCCCGGAGTTCTGAGGTCAGTTGTCTTATAAGGAATTTATCCACCCTAGAGTCCCAAGGTGGATGATTTTATTGATATTTTTATGTGTGCAATGGATTAATTCTTGATTCTTTCTTGCAGATCAGAGTGTTTAGATGGACCCAACTTCTAGCAAGAGAGGCAAGGAGTTAGACAAACTTCCCGTAACCATGAAATATCAATATCAAGGACAGGTTTATGTTTCAAAGCTGGATGACCAGATTAAATGGGTGACAGACACAGAGGTGGGACACATCGAGTTGGAGGATATCAAGACACAATTAGACCGACCAAGGCCAGATGCCCTGCTAAGGAGAATTAAGAGATCAGGCCTAGTGGAGGCAACCATTTTCCCACAATCAGTCCAAGCTCTTGAATTCATCATGACTATTGCACAGTTCTACAATGCAGATACAAGAAAGTGCACAGATGGTCAGGGTAGAATGGTAATTGACTTGTTAGCAGATATGCTTGGATTTGAGTTTGGCATCCCTACGAGGGGTGAAGTACTCTTAACTATCAAAGAAGAAGTCGTCAGAGTATAGAATAGCAATATTGCTCATATGAATGAGAACTAGTTGGAGGAGGAGAGAAAGAGAGGGATAAAAGCCACAAATGTTTTGACGATAGATTTTAAGGAGCTGCAACCAGATTTGATCATCATGTTGAGCAAGGCCTTCGAGAAGCCAGATTGCCGACACTTCCATCCCTAGATGTTCTATTTCATGACAACTATCCTTATAGGGAAGCAATACTTTGACTAGGCTTAAATCCTCTCCGATAACATTCATATGCAGATAAAGGAAGTACATCAAAAGAAGAAATTCTTTTTCACTTCCTATGTTATCTGGGTGGCAGCTCGAGCAGGTAAATTCCTAGGACTACAGGTAGAGGGACAACTGGGAGATGAGGAAGGGCAAAAGAAGGTTTGGGAGTATTACTCACAACTCCCTCTAAATAATGCAAAGGAACACTTTAAAAGAATCAACGATTCCTTCCTCTTCCCTATTATCATCAAACTCATAGGTGATACAGGTTATAGGATAAGCCTTGAAGCAATGGTGATCATCGAAGAATGGGCATGTTGGCTCATTCAGAACCAGCACTCTACATATATCAGGGTCAGTGGGTTCACAGGGAACCCTATGCTATTGCCATAGTATTGCAATGATCGCATCATTTTTTTAGAATATGTTAGGCAAATACTCGACCTCCAATCCCTTTTGTCCTCGAAACACAAGGTGGGAATAGATTTCTCAGTTTCCATTGGTTATTTCTCTTGTTCAAAAATTCAGGTAGTAAAGACGACAGATCATGAGCTCTAGGATCTAAATCTTAAAGAATTTAATTATGCAAGGGAGTATTATGATCCCTATGGCAAGATCAAACAAACCATACCTAAAGCATATGAGGGGCACAAGCCTAGAGTGGAGGACTTTTGGGAAAACCTCCAAGACAATTTTGAGGTTAGAGAAAAGAATTATTGTAGGCTGTCGGTACCTCAAATTAGGAGTTTTGAAATAGAAAGCTCCCCAAAGAGCTGAGGGATGATGAACTATTAGATCCTGTATATAAAGAACAAGAAATTGATAAGAAGCCTCTCTCTCCCATAAGGTGGTCAACACATGAAGATACAGATATAGACAATATAACTCAAATTGTTGTAAATAGAACTAGACAGTGGCTCAGTTTGAGGGTTAGGCCAAGCACTTCAAAAGGGAAGCAGAAGGAATCTACCTCAGGTGTGCCCCAATCAAGGGGTTATAAGGAGTATGCTCGTAAAACAAGGTCTAGTTCTCGAAAGAACACGTCAACCGACCCAGATGAAGCTCCTGAGCCCGAAGAGAGTACCAAGGAATTATTGAAGAAGGTTAAGGAACAAATGAGAAAATATGAACTTTTAAAAAATGATGCAGACTTTGGAGTGAGAGAAGGGTTGGGTGTTGTGCCACTAGCAGAGGTACTTCGGCTTCCTGTGAGGACAACAATTGGACAAACTCTAGGAGAAGGCACTCAGGAGGAAGAAGAACAAGGAAAAACAAATGAAAGTACACAACCTCCTCCTCCTAATATGATAGGTGTACCCACTCAGTCGCCATCTACCACCACAACACAAGCTCCTATTACTAATGCCACCACCAGCTGATACAACAACAGTGCCTCCCAGGACACAGGCATTTAGACCTACCATAGAAACTGTAAGTGTCCATAATATTGAAAAAGACTTTGACCAGGAGGAGAAACAACCCGTGGGACAACAACCACGTGGAGGAGTGAAAGAATGAAATGAGGCTGAAGATTTGTTGAACGAAAGATTAATCTTAACTCCATAGGACCAAGAAGATCTCTTGAAAGAGATAGCTGTTGGGAAAGGTATGGGAGAAATGGATAAGGATGGTAGGAAATTTGGGGAAGAGGTCAGTGATAGGTTAGGAGAGTCGCACAAGCAACAACAGTTGAACGTTGATATTGTAATACCCTAAAAATGGTCATCTAAACCATGGGCCTCTAATCTCGACAACGTCACCAAGGTCCTAACCAAAGGCAATTAAATAAATCTTGAGCACACAATTAATTCCTAAAATCATCAAATGTCACATGGCAAATCAATCACTCAATATTAATTATATATTTATTTAATTAATTAATCATTCCAAGTAAATTATTTTAAACAATTATCTTATTTACTTTAATTAAATATCCTAGCATTAATTAAATAAATCAAATTGCCATAAATCTTCAAAAAAGGAAACAAATCAAGAAAGAGGAATTAATTTAAATCAATTAAATCAATTGAGCACAAATCTTAAAAAATGGAAATAAATCAAAAAAGGAATTAATTGACCAAGAAAGGAATTAATTGAGAAAAGAAATCAATTGGAAACAATCTTGAAAAAACAAATTAAAAATTGACAAATAACCTCAAAGAAAGCAATTAAAACAATTAAATATTAAAATTGAATGAAATAGATAATAAATCAGTTTTTTCTTGATTTTATCTTAATTTTAGTTCAATTTCCTTTAAATCAATTTTTTCTTGATTTAATCTTAAATTTAGTTCAATTCCTTTAAAACTGAGAAAAACATCCAATCACATCAATTCACCTGGATTGTGCTTCCTCTTGGAAATTCTTGACCGCTCATCATCATTTGATCTCAACCGTTGGTTTCTTTCTGAATTTTCTATAAATTCAGACTTATCTCTCATTCAAAGAGAGGTTGGAGAATACATCGTTATTATATTATTTTTTCTCTAGACTCATTGATATATTGTATATTTATTATTTCATATTGATTAAATCATTTAGCTTAATATTGTTTAAATCTTGTTACATTAATATTGCATCCATCTAGCATTCATCATGTTCATATAGATAAAATCCTTCGTCTTGATGTTGTCTAGTCACTGGTATTGCTTATAATCTGAGAGAAATCATATACTCGCATCTTTTAGAAGGCAATGGGTCGATTTGTTATGGTTTATTATTCATTGATTATATCTGATTAACCATGCATGTAATGACTTGATTGAAGTGTTTGTCTTGCAGATATAGATTCTCAGATCACTTTTCACACACACAATTCTAGTGCCCACCATGGGGCTCAAACCCACAACTACAAGATTTCTAATGTTTGGTTTTTATAACTAATAAACATGTGTTAATTTTGCAGATAAAAATCTTTATTTTTGTTTGTTTTTCTATGACAGTAAAAAAAGGGTCCCGGTTTGGAGAGCATAACCTTTTATTTAACCGTTGGATCTCAACCAATTTGTGATATGTTGTTGAAAACCAATTTTTCTACAGGTTCACCGAACGGATTTCCTAAATATTTTGTATTTGAAAGTTATGATTGACAGAGTACAGGACTATCATTTTACTTATTCTTCCGTGACAGTCAAAAATGGTCTCGGTTCGGAGGGCATAACTTTTTATTGAACCGTTCGATCTAATCCAAATTTTAATATTTTTTTTAAACCTAAAGTTTCCACATTTTCACCAAAGAGATTTTTCAAATTATTTCTGATTCAAAAGTTATAAATGACAAAGTGCAGTACTATCAAAAATTGTCATAACTAGGATAGTCATAAAATGGAAATTCTTGTTAGATTAGTTTAATTTATAGTTTGCATGCTAGAATTTTCTTTTGATAATTATTTTTTATGTTATTTTGGAAACTAATTTTGGGATTTTAATGTTTGCAGGATGCTTGTCAAAGAATCTATCAATCAAACATACGCTTGCCAAAGAATCAAGAAGAAAATGACTACTGACATATTGGTTTTGTAGGTTGCCTAAGGAGAATCGACTAAACATTGTGTATTCATTTAGTATTTTCTTAGGCACTCAAATTGCTATTTGGTTAAAGAAAAAATCTGTCTTTCGTGTTTTTTAGAAAAATCTAAGAGGTAGGAGAGTATGCTCTTGTCTTTTATAGACAATCAGAAATCTAGACCCTCGAAGCTTTTTTTCTAAGTTTTGAGATTTGTGTACCTTTAGCGGGCCTGTCACAGTGGGAAAAAGTAATCACCCTTTGAGAATGACCCAAGTGAGTACAGCTGGACTTGAGCATTCCAACTCCCTATAATAAATAGGCCTCTGGTGATTAAAGTCTCAGAGGATGGGATTATTTGAGTTTTCTCTTTGAGATCTCTCATATCAAGCATTTTGTAGGGCCTCGCGGTCTCAATCACATCTACGTGACTACATCTTGTTTCGGTACCTTGTTGGGCTATAGGCCTCAATCATGTTTGTGTGACTTCAAGGGGTAATTTCAAATGGAATTCCTGACTAAGAACTATAAGATAGAAGCTACCTAATTCACCTCCGAAAGGTTGATAATCTTTGTGCAAGAGAGATAGTAACTCTCCCAAGACACTTGCCATATCATGCTCCCATTAGCATTTGGAGTCGGCTAATACGGTGTTGAGAATCCATTGCATGAGACTCAGCGGTTGTATTCTGATTAGCTATTGGGTGTGTACCTAAGTCAACAAGCAAAGGTTTTCTTCTCTAAGCCAACTTCCATAGGGTTAGCGTGCTGTGATTGAATTGTTATATATCTTGCGTGTTTTCTATGTTTTCATCCCTAAAACTAAAACTAAAATACTAAAACTGGAGGAAACAAATGAAACAATATCAAACAATTTAGTGATAAACTCTATCCATGTCCAAACTGGTCTCTGTCAGTCATTGAAATTCAATCCTTATCAAAAACTAGTAGTCGTCAGTCATTGAAACTCTGTCTGTCAGAATCTCGTCTCTGTCCAATCCTCTGTCATATGAATTCCTGATCTTGTCAGTCAAAATAGTCAAAGTTTCCCAGATCAGTCTACAACAAGCCTAAAACTAGTTATCATCCTCCTAAGCATAAACAACCTTGATAATGTACCTCTGCCATTGCGTTGCTTGATTTTGTCGATCATCTTTATGCTAGTTCAAACAAACATCTTATCAAACCTAAGTTAACTAGATAGCGTCTTACACATGATAGATCATTCTTGAAACCAGACCAGATCTTAAGTTACTTCTCTCAATCACTACGTTAAACAAATTACTAGCTACAATTTGATCTTGACTTCTGCAACACATCTCGCTCTCGGTCCTGTCGGTTAAAAATGCCTATTCAAACCAAAAGCTCTTCTAATTTTTTTGACAAAAGTAAGAATCTCCTGGATACCTTAGCTCTAATTCCCATGGCTACCTATACTCAAATGCTTCAAGATATAAAGAAAAAAATATATGACATGGAAATCCAACAAAATAGATCAATGACTCCATTTCAAAAACAAATGTATGATATCAAGTGTGAGAAACTTCAAGAAGTGCTAAAACGATTATGTGATTTGTCAAGCAAATACCAACAAATGATTGACAATCAAAAGCCAAATCTCAAACAAGCTCACAAGACACCTTCACCAAGACAAAAAGACATCTATTCCCTAGATATATAGTTTACACCTTTGGGGCAATCTATTGAGTCTGCTTTGGAAGAGCTTATTAAGAACAATCTTATCATATTGCCTAAAAAGACCACATGGGGATGGGAATTTATGAGTAAGTATTGTGCATATCATAGACAAAATGAACATAAGACTTTGCATTGCATAGAATTAAAACATAAGATTCAAGATCTCAGTGATAATGGTGTCATTGAAATTCAAGATCCTAATGACTCACCTAAAGAAAAAAAAGGAACTATTTCTAAGCATGATCAAAAACGTGAACCTATGTCTAGCAAGGCTCCATATGTAGCCTCCATCCCTTCCATGATGCCTTCATCTCCTAAGACTTCTTAGCAACAATCCATACCATCTCCTTCAAACAATGAAACTTCTCATGTTGACCTTCAAGGGCTATGTCCTATGGTAATCCAAGTCAATGGAAATATTGATAGAAGTTCCTCTAAAGATTTAAAAATCCCAGATCCTATGCCATCATACACTCCAATTCCAATCATACCGACTCCAGAAGGCCCTTTCCAAAATGCTTCCCCATCATGCCAAAATATGAAGACCTTCCAAGAATCCCCTATGCCTATGCACAATCCTACCCCTTTATTAGAAGTGACTCCATGTCAAGAGGATAATCTGAAAAATGAAGAAACAAGTCCTATCATAAATCAAGATCAAGACACCAAAACTCCCCAATCCCATCTAATTATTGAAAAAGATCCTATTTCACTAGAATCCCATGATGATCCCATTATACCTTTCCATTTCTTCCAAGATGATCCCCTTCCATCTCAAGAACAAAGCATCCTTCCTAAGCAAGAGTATGATGCCACTTCCACCTTTTCAAATGGTCTTATTCAAAATGAAGAGTCAAACACCCTTCCTACTCTATCCAATGGTCCTCTTCCATGTCAAGATCAAAGTATCCCTTCATCTCCTTGTCATAATCTTCCATGTTCAGCTCAAGGATCCATCATGCCTATAAAGCCCTCTCACGATCCTATTATTCCTTGCAAGACACCTCCACCTCAAAATGAACTTGCCTCTAGCATCCAAAGTAAGAAGAACCCCTTTGTTAAAAAGATCTTTCAAAGCATGCATTATCAAAGAAAAGGGTTAGACATTCATGAACATGGTATATTAGAACCCCCTGCTATAAAAGAAAATCTTGATTATCATGGATACATTGCTCACTCTCAAGATGTTGGTATCCCTCATAAATCCTACATTTCTCTAGTTAAATCCAAATACATGCCTTCTCCTTCACACCTTCCATCCATTCTAGGTCCCTATATCCCTCCATCCCTTATGCAGGATCAACAAAGGCACACATCTTTGAGTACCTATCTATCCATGCATCTCCCTCCAAACAATTTGGATGCCAAGCATAAAAGTCCTAAGTCAAGCAATCCACATGCATTCAAGGATCAACATGTCCCATCTAATCAACATGTCAAAACAAAGAAAAATATGATCCAAAAAGGAAAAGTAAAATACAAAACACCACAAAGGCCAACAAAGAAAGAAGAAAAGTCAAAATTTATATGGGTTCCTAAGGCACTTGTACAAGCAATGCGCTCTAAGGAACTACAAAAGCATGAAAAATAAAAAACCATGTGGATCCCTACGCGGCTACTTGAAGCACAACAGTCTAAAGAAAAATCAAAATTGGCATCCAAAATTATTGTTCCTCCATCCAAACCTTCCAAGTCTATTCCTCCATCACCTCCTTCATCCATTTTGGGTTCTTATGCCCCAAAATCTGTAACCTTTCCTGCATCCAAATCTCAAAATATGAGATTCACTTCTCTTCCATATGTCCACCATCCCTCAAGGTGTGTGCCAATGTTGATCTTTCCAACATTTCCATCTAGCCATACAAAATTCTTCCAACATCCCATCCATTATCCAACACCTCTTTTTCACCCTTCCATCCCTCTTATCCAATCCTTTGCATAAGTCCTTGCCCTAGTTTCTTTTTATTATCCTACCAACATCTTTGAGCATACATTCATAGCCATTGTCTATTGTAACTCATATTCTAAGGGTAACATTCAAAGCAACGAGACATTGGGGTCCTTCTTCCATCTCCTCTCATGCCTCCATTATCTTCCAAAAGAAAAAAAATGATGAAAAAAAGTGAAAAAAAAAAGAAGTAAAGAGAAATAAATTCGTCCTTATGTGAAAACCACTTCTTGTGGCACCTTGGGGAAGTACCATGATGAAAACCTGGTAAACAGGCGTCATGCGTAATCCATTATCCTTTTGCACTTTACACTGGGGGCAAGTTCCATCCATGTAAATCCATCTATTATCCATCTTCCTCCATTATCCTTCATCCTCCATTATCCCTCATTCGCTCTATCTACATTCATATCCATTTTTTGCCTTTGATCTTGACAAGGTTAAGGGTCTTTACAGGTTTTGTATGTCCTATATATTGCACTTGATCCAAACCCTTTAGCTCCTATCCATTGCTTGCTTACATCCTTCATTACCACCTTTGATCTTGATTATCCTATCTGCCTCCTATCCAGATCTATTCCTTGATCTTGATCAACACTATGGACAAAATGCAAAAACATGTTTTCCACAAACCTCTTGACATGACCACTTCTTTGGACCATATGGCTTCATTACACTATATCCTTGCTTCGCTGCGCTATATCCTTGCTTTACATCGCTAAAATCCTTTCTTTACATCGCTAAAATCCTTGGTTTACATTGCTATATCTAGACCCTGTGCTTGGATTAATGTTGTGAGATAGTCCTTGAAAGCGTCCACCATCATTCGCTTATCCATTCATGTACTCAAAATCCCTTTTGCCTTGCTAGACACTAGGGACAAACATTAAAAAATCCTAAAAATCATAAAAAGTCCGGAAGAAATCATAAAAATCAGAAAATGTCCTAAAGAAATCCTAAAAATCATAAAAAAGTCCTGAAAAAATCCTAAAAATCAGAAAAAGTCCTGAAGAAATTCAAAAAAAAAAAAAAAAAGAAAAAAAAGAGAGAAAATGCCTTGGTGAAAACCTGGTAAATAGGCACCTTGGTAAAAAAAAAATGAATCTCTGCCAAGTAGGTGAAAACCTGGTAAATAGGCGCCTCTTGTACTCAAGCGCTCCATCTATCAACGCAACGTTCACATTCCCACTTTCATGCAATTCTTTGATTTCGTTTATACATATTTCAGTCACTTTTGTGACATCCTAGTTCATTGGAACCCTCATGGCTTGAAACTGATCAATGTCCTAGTCTTAGGTAATTGACAAGAGCACATTACATGTCCTAAGCAGTGTCAACCAAGTCAATCTTACGTTAGTGAAACCTAGTCATCCACTCCGAGTCAGTTACCTATCTCCTGACTACTGAAGAGTTTCATCACTGAGTTAACAAGCAAAACAACATAATGGAAAAAAATCACTAAATAGTTTGAGCTATGCATGAAAATTTTCTTTGTGTGTTGTCTTTTATATTGGTTTTCGATTATTATCCCTCTGAGTAACTCGAGGAAGTCTATTTTGACTAAGAGGAGCAAGGATTGGGGGCATAATATTTTCTTGTTTGCTGCTTGAAGGAATGATCCCAATGATCTGCAAACATCTAAATTAGCTGGGTGTCTGTGATAAGAGCCTTCACATTAAGGTGGAATCACCTCACATACCTCGACTCCGCTTATTTGAATGCTACAGGGAGGTTCCCATCATTTCTTTGTTTGTTTTGAGGGAATTTCTTCATTGTGCAATCCGCGTCCATGCATAATCTGTCCAAGGATATGAACGAGAAAAAAGGGTCATTGCGGACAAGATAATTAATATTGCACATGAAAAGAAATGAACTCTATTTTGCCTGCTATAATTGTAAAATGCTCAATGATGACAATTAAGGTTTTCAAAGTCCAGTGACTAGGTTTAGGTTGCATCTCATTTTGCATCTCATCTTGCATTTCATTCTGCATTTTGTGAATTTGGAGTGATTTCGGTATAGTAACAATGCTTCCTCTTTGTCTGCTGAATGAGAGTTGGAGTGTCATCATTTCTTCGCTAAGTGGTCTCTTTTCATCATTTCTCTGATCGAGTACTTGTGTTTTGAGATGTTTAGTTGCATACATAAGCATATTATATAGATTCATACATTCACTATCATTCATTTGCATTCATCTTATTGCATAGAAAAATAAAAAATAAAAAAATTGCATTACTCATTCTCATTACTCATTCACATTGATTTATTTGCATATGAAAAGAAAGAAAAATAGACACCAATACTCATTCACATTCATTCATCTATACTAAAAAGAAATGCATACACATAGAACAAAGCATATAGAACAACATCTCATAATCCATCAACACAAGTATGATGAAATCAAATCAAGAGCTTGTAAATCGACTATCCTGAGTCCATTTTCGGGATCGAAATCGAAATATGATGTCAACTCTGTCATCAAAATTTCACAAAATTTGGACCACTT
Source organism: Cryptomeria japonica (assembly GCF_030272615.1). NCBI lineage: Eukaryota > Viridiplantae > Streptophyta > Pinopsida > Cupressales > Cupressaceae > Cryptomeria > Cryptomeria japonica. Next base: position 718,083,783 of record NC_081408.1, read on the forward strand.
AGTGCTTTTCATCAAAAGCTCATTCTCTCTTCTAATTGCGCTCAATTTCTCGTTAATCAACGGTGCATCTCAATTTATTTTCTACAAATCAACTTTGCGCTCAATTTCAACGCAAAATTTTCAAAAATTCCTCTGAATCAATTTGTGCTCAAACAACTTATCATCGCTAAAAAATTTCCTATAATCATTATGTACCCTCGCTATCTTTTGATTTTGCTCCCAAGGGGGCATACTCATGACCTTATGACCTCACATTCTTCAATATCAAGAAAATTTTCAAATCTTCATCGAAAGTCGAGCAAATAAAAATCTTTTCAACTAAAGAAAATCAAATAAGACCTCATTGCTAGGGTCATTTCAACTTCATATCTTTATATCAAGTCGAGATCTCTCGATCATATAAATCAAATCAATCTCTAGGGGCATATCAGTTTCATCGCTTCTTATCAAGCTGATATTTGTCTTTTATCTGAATCAATCTCTTTACGTTAATCAATTCCATCGCTTTTCATCAAGCTGATTTTTCATTTAAACTCAATCAAGGGTTTAAAGAGTATCCTCGATCATGCTAAATCTAAATAGGTGTTCCATTTTATTCATTTCTTGATCAAGATGAACAGTTTATCTTCATCGTATCTTGATCAATCAAGTTCAAGATCGATTTTTATCATCACTCACTGTATCTAAGTTCAATCAAGTTCTAGATCAGTAAGATCCACTTCTTGATCAATCAAGTTCAAGTTCGGTATCTTTTGTTTTCTATCATTCCCAAGTTCAATCAAGTTCCAGAATGGTATCACGTTAATCAGACTTTATTCAGCTTTGTCGCTTCGAATCAAACTAAACACCTCGCTTTTTTATGTAGTTCGTGATCAATCAAGTTCAGAACTGACATCTCCTAGACATCAAATTTTCTTTGAACCAACGTGCTGCTCGCACATTAATTCAAAGAGGGGCAAATGTAATACCCTAAAAATGGCCATCTAAACCATGGGCCCCTAATCTCGACAACGTCACCAAGGTCCTAACCAAAGGCAATTAAATAAATCTTGAGCACACAATTAATTCCTAAAATCATCAAATGTCACATGGCAAATCAATCACTCAATATTAATTAAATATTTATTTAATTAATTAATCATTCCAAGTAAATTATTTTAAACAATTATCTTATTTATTTTAATTAAATATCCTAGCATATTTAATTAAATAAATCAAATTGCCATAAATCTTCAAAAAAGGAAACAAATCAAGAAAGAGGAATTAATTTAAATCAATTAAATCAATTGAGCACAAATCTTCAAAAATGGAAATAAATCAAAAAAGGAATTAATTGACCAAGAAAGGAATTAATTGAGAAAAGAAATCAATTGGAAACAAGCTTGAAAAACCAAATTAAAAATTGATAAATAATCTCAAAGAAAGCAATTAAAACAATTAAATATTAAAATTGAATGAAATAGATAATAAATCAGTTTTTTCTTGATTTTATCTTAATTTTAGTTCAATTTCCTTTAAATCAGTTTTTTCTTGATTTAATCTTAAATTTAGTTCAATTTCTTTTAAAACTGAGAAAAGCATCCAATCACATCAATTCACCTGGATTGTGCTTCCTCTTGGAAAATCTTGACCGCTCATCATCATTTGATCTCAACCGTTGGTTTCTTTCTGAAATTTCTATAAATTCAGGCTCATCTCTCATTCAAACAGAGGCTGGAGAATACATCGTTATTATACTGTTTTTGCTCTAGACTCATTGATATATTGTATATTTATTATTTCATATTGATTAAATCATTTAGCTTAATATTGTTTAAATCTTGTTACATTAATATTGCATCCATCTAGCATTCATCATGTTCATATAGATAAAATCCTTCGTCTTGATGTTGTCTAGTCACTAGTATTGCTTATAATCTAAGAGCAATCATATACTCGCATCTTTTAGAAGGCAATGGGTCGATTTGTTATGGTTTATTATTCATTGATTATATCCGATTAACCATGCATGTAATGACTTGATTGAAGTGTTTGTCTTGCAGATACAGATTCTCAAATCACTTTTCACACACATAGATATTACTCTCCAAACTAGTCTGGCCCACCAAATTGCTTCACCTTAAGGCCCTAAGCACACAGAGGAAGAAGAGAAAGATGAAGCAGAGGAACAGTCGGACGTGCATGTTGTGACCGCTGACATCGTGCCTCACGCAGGTGATAAAGATAAGGATGTGCCACAATGGTTAGAGTTCACCTTCAAGAAAAAGAAAAGGAAAGTAGTGTTACCAAAGGAGACACTGCAACAGACAATCACTGGGGAACCAAGGAAAGTTAAGAAAGCCAAGATTGTGCATCATTTGTCAAGAACAGGTTCTGGTGAGGTGGTTGCGGATGTAGAAGTTCTTCTGTAGGTAGAAAGTCAAAGCTCCCCAAATTACCAAGTGTCTCAGGTAAAACTAGATAAGCAAACAAAGTGGGGGAATTAGATACCTTGGAACTGGCTACCAACATCGTTAGGGGGAGAATGGAGAAGGAATACATGTCCCATGTAGAGGTCAAAGCACAACTGGAGTAGTACAAGCTGCTATTAGTAGAAATGGGGAGGCCTTTAGATACTTGTAAAAATGATAATGTACCTTCAACCTCATCACTCCCAGTGGGAGATGTAAAAGCAATGCTTGAGGTAAGACAAGTGGCTGCCACAAAAAAATCATGGGTACAAATAAATGCATCCAAAATTAGACTATTTTTGCAGAATACCATTAGGGAATACAAGGAGGCGGTGTAGGTAGGAGGAGCATTAGCTTCTTTCTCTCAGCAATGGGAGTGGAAGCTCAACATGTTTAGCAAGCAGTTTTGGGTATCGAATAAGGTTTTGCGTTTGGGTGAAGAAGTAATCATAGAAGAGGACCTCTTGGGTGGAGACAATTGTAAGAATTTGTAGTCTTACACATACATTTTGGAGTTGAATATGGAAATGCTTCAGAAGTATGTGAAGGATGTAATAGACATTCGAGTTCCCCTCCTCAAGAAGGTAGAAAAGTATGAGGATTTTGTAAGACAGTTACTCAAAGTTTTTGGGCTGGGGATAACCAATGTGGGAGCTATGGAAGAAGAGCAGATACTCAGCCAGTGGGATGCATATGAGGCCCAACATTTTGGACCTCCAGCTCAGTTTACTGTTGTTGGAAAATGCACACTCCAATGAGAAATTGTAGGTGATTGTAGGTTTTGTCATTGATGGAAAACTTGCAATCATATGATACCGACACCGACACCGACAAACAGACTCTACATCGGCACACAGAACACCGGCAGTGAAAGGAAGGATACCGACACCTTGGCCGACTTCAATTTTGTTTAAAATGTATTTTGTAATTAATTGTAAAACAATTTTAAGCCGACATGGCGAGTTGTAATATGACTCATATATGTATGAGATCATTTTGTAATAGGAAGTGTGTGAAAATAGGATGCGAGATAAGAAGACCTAATATGCGAAATATCGGTTAAGGATTTATGTTGTAGCAGGGCTTAAAGCGGTACTAAATCTGGCATAGCAAATGCTGATCTGAAGTAGTACAAGACATTGGATTAGTATAATCCATTTTTGTAAGTCAGTGTGACTTCTTTTGTAATTGAGCAGTGAGCTCTAGGCACTTGGCCTTCCTGCATGTGCAGGCCCCTATTGTAAGAGTAATATTCCCTTATTGGCCAGTAAGCGAATATTATGGGTCACAAATCCCACCAAGGTTTTTCCCACACTAGGTTTCCTCGTTAAAATACTGTGTTATGGTGTGCTTCTCAGGTTTTTTTTATTGTTCTTAGTTACAACATTATTTTTGGTTTACCGGTACATAGTTTTAATATGCTTTTCATGTTTTAAGTCAAGTAAATTTATATACCAGTTAGATACTGATTCACCCCCCCTCTCAGTATCTTTGGGAATCCTAACAATTGTTACATTGATGGACATATATACATATTTGATAAAACAATGTCAACAGGCTGCAAAGATAGTAAGGGAGTTAGAGAAGGAAAGAAAGAATGCAGAGGAAGTTTTGAAAAAGTAAAAATTTAGAATCAAGCATGTTGTTGATCCTCTTGTCGAGGTAGTTGCATGTATCATCAACAATTATAATTCCTATAAAAAGAAGTAGAGGATAAATGTATAGTTACTAAAGATAGCATGAATTTTAAGAGGAGCTTTTGCATGACTTCCTCACTGGTACTCCAACTACATCTCCAACTCACATTCCAGTTTTGAGCAAAATTTTGCATGACTATGAAAGCCTTGTTCATACAGCATGGTCTTCATAGTGCTCACCTAACCTCTGTTTTGTAGTAGTTAACTGGAGTATAGAGGCAAAAACTTGCAAGTTAAATGTGACTCCTAGCTTTTGAGTTCTTAATCTAGATTAGGTTTATTTCCTAGAAAGTAGGGCAAAAAAATCTATAAATTGAGGAGTTTGATTCATTTGTAAGGGTCCACAAATTGATGATTTGAGGCCCACTTATAAATTTTAGATTATTTTTGTAGATTGTTATGAACTTGAGTTATTTTTGTTACCCATTCTTTGAAATTAATACAAGAAGCAACTTGTAGATTGCCATATCTATGCATATGTTCTATGAGTTTGTTATTTGTAATCCAGTAATGTCTATTATTTGAAATCAGCAACGTGTTCTGATCTTTTGTTTATTGTTTTATGACTCATGTTGTGCACGTAAGTGGTGTATGAGAATTACTGGGATAGACAATATTGTGTTGATATTCTTTCCATGAGTCTGTAAGGTTGCTGACTTTGCAGGTTTACTGGAGGTTCATTATTGAATGTTGATTTGGATAATATTTGAAGATTTTTGGATTGAAGGGTTCTAATTAAGTAGTTCATTAAGTTGTCATTGAATTGGTTTCACTTTTATTTTCTTGTTTCCCTATCTCATAATTTATTTCTAGAAGAATCTTAAAATCATAAAATACAAAAAAAGGAAGTTACGTTATTAACGATTAGTGGAATTTAGTTTCAACCAATAGGCCCCTTAATAGGTACAACCACATCAACCATTGGGCTTCCCATCACCGTTGAGACTTGACTATAGAGACCTTGCAGTGATTAGTACCCTAGAACTTATTGCTTTTCAGGAGAGGTGGTGAGTGTTCACATTAACTACCTGAGTATTGGTGAGTGTGTCAAAATAGTTGTCAATAGGATGATTTTACCAACCTTCATAATGTTGTGCATATGGACAATATAATAGTAGCTAACCTTACTAACCATTAAAAAAAATTATAACTAAAAATAACATCTACAAGTATAATGTCAAGAGGTTCAATATAATTAGATCATACATCCTATCCCAATCATTCATTAGATCACTAATTTCTAAAGAGATGGTGATGGAGGGCCCTTCTCACACCTAGGGATAGGTCTCAAAAGGTTTGGTTTAGACCCTTCAAAAGATAGCAAGGATACTACAAAAAGGACTCCACACCTTAAGGGTTTGAACTACTCTCAACTCCTCAAGACTAGCACCTACTCAAAATGAGTAAATGGCTTCAACATCTCCAACACGCCTCTCCATGAATCTTTCTCTTGGGAGCCTTTGATTTGGTCAATTCATGACACCTAGGAACTATTACAAACATTGGTTTTAGACATTGGCACCAATGCCCTATACTTCCTTTGGAAACCTACCCCCTTGGCTAGTAGTCCTCTGAAACAGGTATTTTGCCCTTAACTCCACAATCTTGACCTTAAACTGGCCAACTATTTACCATTCTAGGTACCCTTTATGAAGTTACACTTATCCCAAAAAGGGATTGGCCCTGAACCCTTTAGAAGCCCAGAGGCCTAATTAGGGCTAATAGGCTTCAAATTACAAAGCAACTCTGATTTCTAGACTCTCAACACCCAAACCAACTTTAAGGTCATGTGGGGAATCACAAATAACCTCTAATTCCAGGGTTGCACACCTGGGATCCACCGCTATGATATTTTAGGGTGACTGTCCTAATTTTGTCCAAGGTAGTCACATGGAGATACCTACCTAGGTTTTCTTCATGCTCTTCACAACAAAGCCTCCCCTACAAAGACCCATAGTAATATTAAAATACACTGGCCAATATTAAATTTGACCAAAGGAAAGAATTTCTATATGGGTGAGATGCAAGATATGGCCATTATTTGGCGAAACCCTAGCCAAACCTTGGTTTTCCGGGTTATGGTTAGGAAACCAAGGGGTTCTCACTGCTCACAGAGGACCAAAACCTCAAACCACTTCCAAAACAAAGGTAACTAAATCCTCTATCTACTCCATGATCAAATTTGTCAAACTCAATCCGTACAATGATGTACAAACAACACCAAGATCAAATTTTCAAGGAAAAACTGAATTTTTTGTCTTATTATGCTTCCAAACTTCAATCACCAACAACTCCTACCTTGGGAATTGTGTCCACAAGGTATCTAGGCCTTCTCCAAATGGTTTCCAACCAAATTTTGAAGTGGTTGGAGCCGTTAAGAGGCTTAAATCAACTGAAATTCAAAATGTTGCACTTTTGCTTACAAAAGTTGCATTTTCCAAATGTTGCACTTTTGACAAAAGTTGTCAACCAAAAAAAGTTTGGGACCCACACAACTTGGATCAACCAAACACTACCTACACACCCTAAAATCCTTCAAAACATCAAAACAAACATCATTCTACCCCTCTTTACCAAATTGTCCAAATTGGCTTATCAGGATGCCTAATTTGGGACATTGGTTTACAAGGTGGGGTCCTTATTCAAAACATGAAAATGCATAAACAAAAGACATTCAAAATGATCCCATGATCCTAATCCTCATCCTTTGATCCATGAATGGCTTGTTAAAGAGGTGCCCCTGCACCATACTCCCCGGGAGAAGAGATCTCAAGCCCACTTGAGATCAGGGTTTGGAGGTTTGCACCATGGTTGGAGATTTAGTTTTTTGTCATCCAAACTGATTCAGAGTCTTGTTTGCCCTGCCAGGCCACCAAATACTCTTTGTAGTCCTTGTTCCTTGTTCTCTTTGAGACTCTAGTGTCCAGAACCTTGGTCAATTTTGGTGGATCATAATTTGGAATATCGTCATCTGTTGCAACCTGCATTGGTTCCTCCTCTTCATTACCATTGCCTTTGTAAGGTGTTAGATCACATATATTTAAAATGGGTGACAATCCAAGATCAGGAGGAAGTTGGATTTCATAAGAATTCTGCTCGTACTTCTTCACAATCTGACATGGTCCAATCTTCCTCTGCATGACCTTTGCGTGTTTTCTTTTTGGGAGTCTCTCCTTCTTCAAATGCACCCATACTAAGTCCCCAACACCAAACTGCACATCCCTCTTTTTCTTGTCAGCACGAGCCTTGTACTTATCTACAGATTGTTGGAGATGAGACTTCACTTGATCATGTACCTCCTTGATGGCTGAGGAAAAAGCTTCACCACCTGCACTAATGGACTCTTCTTTAGGTAAATCCCTCAACTCTAACACATCCCTTGGGTGGATGCCATACACAATTTGGAAATGAGGTTTCCTAGTGCTTCTTTTATGGTGTCATTGTATGAGAACTCTGCTTGTGACAATATGTTGTCCCATTTTTCTCCATGTTGTCTTGTCAAGCATCTTAATAGGTTCCCCAAGGACCTATTGATAACTTTAGTTTGTCCATCCGTTTGGGGATGGTAGGTTGATGAGAAAGCTAGGTTGGCTCCCAGCTTCTTCCAAAGGGTCCTCCAAAAATTCCCCATGAACTTCACATCTCTGTCTGAGACTATGTTTAGGGGAAACCCATATATCCTGACTATCTCTTTGAAAAACAAGTCTGCAACATATGAGGCATCACAAGAGGTTTTACATGGAAAGAAATGAGACATTTTGCTAAATCTGTCCACCACTACAAAAACACTATCATACCCCTTCCTTGTCCTAGGTAGACCCAACACAAAATCCATGCTTATGCTTTCCCATGGTCTAGAAGGAATGGGTAAAGGTTGGTACAAACTTGCATTAGTGGATTTCCCTTTGGATTTTTGATAGATCACACATGTTTCTACAAACCTCCTAACATCTGCCTGCAGCTTAGGCTAGTAGTAGTGTCTTTCCACAAGGTCAAGTGTCTTGTCAAGGCCAAAATGACCTGCCATTGCTCCATAATGCTTCTCCCTAATAATACCCAGTCTCATTGAACACTTAGGTATGCATAACTATCCACCCTTGAATAGAAATCCCTCTTGGATCAAAAACTCATAAAATTCAACATGATACCTCTCACCAAAAGACTCACATACCTTGTACATCTCTCCAAAATCTTCATCAGCATCATACATGTTCTTCAAGGAGTCAATGCCAACACTTTCCATCTTAATTTGGTTGATGGTTAAGACCCTCCTTCTTAAGGCATCTGTAACTTTGTTATTGACCCCCTTTTTGTGCTTGAGGGTGAAGGTGAAGGCTTGTAGGGTCTCTACCCACTTCATGTGTCTGTGATTTAACTTCTCTTGACTATTTATGCAACTTAGAGCCTGATTATCAGTGAAAAATATGAACTCCTTTGGCAATAAATAGTGCCTCCACTTCTTCAATGACTAAACTAAAGCATACATCTCCAAATCATAGGATGAATATCTCTTCTTGGCATCATTTAGTTTTTCACTAAAAAAGGCAATTGGCCTTCCCTCCTGACTGAGTACTACCCCAATAGCCATGTGGCTTGCATCACATTCCACCTGAAATATCTTGTTGAATTCTGGTAGGGCAAGGACTAGATGTTCTGCAGCTTTCTTTTTCAAAGTCTCAAATGATTCATCTGCATCCTTGGTCCAATTGAACCTGCACTTTTGTCCTCCTTTTATGGTGTCAAGCATTGGTGCACAAACATGACTAAATCCCCTTATAAACTTCCTATAAAAGGTTGCTAAGCCATGGAAACTTTGGACATCATTCATGGTTTTAGGTGTTGACCAAGACATAATAGCACCTACCTTATCCTGGTCCATTTTCAACTCACCTTGTGAGATTACAAAGCCCAAGTAAATGATCTCCTCCCACATGAACAAACACTTACCCATGTTTGTCATTAGCTGCTCATCATGTAACCTTTTGAGGACCATATCTACAAGTTTGAGGTTCTCTTCTCTTGTGTGGCTAAAGATAAAGATATCATCTAGATACACTATTACAAACTTGCCTATGAACTCCACCAAGATCTCATTCATCAACCTCATAAAGGTACTAGGGGCATTGGACAACCCAAATGACATGAATTTCCACTCATACAACCCCTCATTGGTATTAAAAGTTGTTTTCCATTCATCCCCTAGCCTTATTCTAATATTATGGTATCCACTTTTTAGATCAATTTTGGTGAAATATTTTGCACCCCCCAAGTAATCAAGTAAATCCTCTATCCTAGGGATTGGAAACCTATACCTTATGGTTATCTTGTTGATGGCCCTTGAGTCTTTGCAAAGCCTCCAAGTGGCTTCTTTCTTGGGTGCAAGGACAACAGATACTACACATGGGCTTAGACTTTTGCCAAGTAGCCCTGATTCTAGCAACTCCTCAATTTGTTTTGCCATCTGTGCATCTGGTCTAGAGTAAGCTTGTATGCTTCTTTATTTGGTAGGGTAGATCCAGGGATCAGATCTATGCAATAACTTAAGTCTCTTACTGGTGGAAGGGACCTTGGCATTCCATCTGAGATGATGACTTTGTACTTGTCATGTAACTGTTTGACTACAGGGTCTATGTGCCTCTATCATTCTTCTTTCCTCTCTGCAAACTGCTCCTTCTTTGTCACCTTGGAACTAGGAATGAGAGCATAGCAAGCTACATGTTTTTCTGCAATCTCCTTCATGAACTGCTTTCCTTCTACCAACAACACTTTGGCATCCTTCCCCTTTGGTTCCATCTAATTCTCCATCAGAGGTAAAAGTTCTATCACCTTACCATCTTTAGTGATTGAATAGGTGTTTCTAACCCCATCATGATGAGCCTTCAAATCAAACTGCTATAGTTAGCCAAACAAGAGATGACATGCATCCATCTTGGCTACATCAAATAGCAACCTATCCTTGTAAGATCCAATCTGAAACTCTACCCAAGCCTACTCTTCTACCACTGCTTGCTAACCTTGGGTGAGCCATGAGACCTTGTAGGGGTAAGGATGTGGCAACCTTCTCAACTTAATCTTCTCTACCATTTCAAGTGACACAAAATTCTCAGTAGACCCAGAGTCTATTAGGACCTTGCATACCTTTCCTCTTGCCCTGTAGGTAGTTTTGAAAAGAGACTTTCTTTGTGTGGGCTCCTTATCAGGTACCTTCATGGTGGTCACTACTCTACTCATCATTAGAGCCTCTCCTCTTTCATGGTAGCCATAGCTATCAGGAGCATTGGCACTTTGATAGGTGTTTGCACTTGCCACACTTTGGCAATCAGATTCCTGCACCAAGTTGCTCCTCCTTTCTCCCATGGAATTTGTAGCCTTCTCCAGACACCTATTGGCCATGTGCCCCTTTTGGTTGCATTTGTAATATCTAGGAGGTCCTCTGCCTTGGGATCTTCCTCTAGAGGATGGTCTTCTACCCCTAAAGTTCCCTCTTTGATTGTATCCTCCTCCTTGGTTGTAACTACTCTCTCCTCTGGTGCCTTCTTGACTAGACTCACCTTGGTATCCAAAACCATTTCCTTTGCCTCTGGTGCCTTCTTGACTAGACTCACCTTGGTTGTCTCCCTTTGCCTCTGTTATTTTGTTCATGCCTTCTCTTTAGCTTCTCCTCCACCTTAAGTGCCAACTAAAAACATTTTTGGACTGTCTCCGAGGTGTGAAGATTCAAAATCTTCTTGGATGGAAAATCTCAGTCCATTGAGATATATCGCCACTTTTTCACCCTCACTCTCCTTTACCTTGGTCTTTACACACAACTTCATGAATTCCTCTGTGTCGGAACTCACATCCATCTCCTTCTGCTTCAAGTTTTGTCTCCTCTTTTGCAATTGGACAATATAGTCCACTGGAACATAGGCTTCCTTCACCAAAGCCATCATCTTCTTCCAAGTAGAAACTCTTCTCTTCCCCTCTTTCACCCTCTTATCTTGGATGAAAGTCCACCAAGTCAGTGCAACCCCTTTCATTTTGGATTGGGTCATTTTCACCCTTTGGTGCTCTAGTATGTCATCACTCTCAAATAAATTGTCCAAGGAGTCTATCCACTCCATCACTGTATCAGGTTCCATCTTACCTACAAACACTGGCAGATCCAACTTCACATCCATTTTTATCCTTTCCATGGACTTGAGGAAACTCATCAGGGGTCTTTGGTCTGTAGGATCCTCTGGTTATTCCTACCTAGGGATCTCCTCTCCATCCCCTTCTTCAACTCTTCCAGAGTCTCTCTCTCCCCTCTCCACTTTGTCCTTCAACTGGTCCATTTCATCTCTCAAGGCCTAATTCTCAGCCCTGGCTGCTCTGCTCTCTTCCATCTGCTTCTTGACTAGGACAACCAACTCAACATTAGTCATCCTTGATGGGAGATCTTGGGATCCCTCTTCCTTTGACATCTTGTTTTCTTCTTTGATCAAAAGGACACTCCTAAGCTCTGATACCACTTGATGCAAAGCCCTTCTCACACCTAGGGACATGTCCCAAAAGGTTTGGTTTAGACCCTTCAAAAGATATCAAGGATCCTACAAAAAGGACTCCACACCTTAAGGGTTTGAACTACTCTCAACTCCTCAAGACTAGCCCCTACTCAAAACGAGTAAATGAATTCAACATATCCAACATGCCTCTCCATGACTCTTATTCTTGTGGGCCTTGGATTTGGTCAATTCATGACACCTAGGAACTATTCCAAACATTGGTTTTAGACTATGGCACCAATGCTCTATACTTCCTTTGGAAACCTACCCCCTTGGCTAGTAGTCCTCTGAAACAGGTATTTTTCCCTTAACTCCAAAATATTGAACTCAACCTGGCCAACTATTTACCATTCTAGGTACCCTTTATGAAGTTACACTTATCCCCAAAAGGGATTGGCAAGATCTGAAAGCTAAGTGTCTAAACCCTTTAGAAGCCTAGAGGCCTAATCAGGGCTAATAGGATTCAAATTACAAAGCAACTCCAATTTATAGTCTCTCAACCAAAAAACCAACTTTAAGATCATGTGGGGAATCATAAATAACCTATAATTCCAGGGTTTCATGCTCAGGTCCACCGCTATGATATTTTAGGGTGACTGTCCTAATTTTGTCCAAGGTAGTCACATGGAGATGCCTACCTAGGTTTGCTTCATGCTCTTCACAGAAAAGCCTCCCCTAAAAAGACCCATGGAAATCTTAAAATAAATTGGCCAATATTTCATTCCACAAGAGGAAATAACTTCTAGATGGGTGAGATGCAAGCTATGGCCATTATTTGGCGAAACCCTAGCCAAACCCTGGTTTTCCGGGTTATGGTCAGGAAACCAAGGGGTTCTCACTGCTCACAGAGGACCAAAACCTCAAACCATCACCAAAACAAAGGTAACTAAATCCTCTATATACTCCATGAACAAATTTGTCAGAATCAATCTGTACAATGATGTACAAACAACAACAAGAACAAAATTTTTAGGGAAAAACACAGTTTTTTGTCTTATTATGCTTCCAAACTTCAATCACCAACAACTCCTACCTTGGGAATCATGTCCAAAAGGTATCTAGGCCTTCTCAAAGTGGTTTTTAACCAAATTTTGAAGAGGTTGGAGCTGTTGAGAGGCTTACATCAACCGAAATTCAAAATGTTGCACTTTTGCTTACAAAAGTTGCATTTTCCAAATGTTGCATTTTTGACAAAAGTTGTCCACCAAAATAAGTTTGGTACCCACACAACTTGGATAAACCAAAAACTACCTACACACCCTAAAATCCTTCAAAACATCAAAACAAACATCATTCTACCCCTATTTACCAAATTGTCCAAATTGGCTTATCAGGATGCCTAATTTGGGACATTGGTTTACAAGGTGGGGTCCTTATTCAAAACATGAAAATGCATAAACAAAATACAATCAAAATAATCTTGTGATCCTAATCCTCATCCTCTGATCCATGAATGGCTTGTTGAAGAGGTTCCCTTGCACCAGATGGATGAGAGATCAATCCCCTTGTTTGAAAGGAAATAGTATTGCATTCACAAAAGTAGTGAGTAATGAAGACATCATCCATGTCTTTGCAAATATTTATGACCTCTTCCAACAAAGGCTAAATTTTTTAGCACCTTATACACTTCTTGTCTAAATCCAACATAGCCAATATTGAATCCCCTTTAACAATCCCTTTTTTTATAATTAAGGGAGAAACCAATTCGAACAATTCCCTATGCTTCCCATTATGTCTCATTTTTTTTTATATATGATGAAAATAGAAGTAGAGCACATGTGAAAAAAAAGGAAATATTTTTTATACTAATCAATGAGGAGAAAAATACATAGAAAATATGATCAAATTCTTTTAGAAATAAATATGCATAAAAAAAATCACCAGATGATATAAATACCTTGGGAAAACCCTTTCACAGAAACCCAAACTCTAAATCACAAAGTAATTTATTCACAGTAAAAAGTTGATTATAATATAAAAGTAGGCTCAAGGAAATAGAAATATCAATACAATTCTAGAGAAATTTTAGCACCAAAACCCCCTACAAAATTCACATCTTACTATTTCTCCATTCAAGCACACTAGTGTATAGAAAAATTCAAATTCACAAACCAAGAGATTTCCCTTAAAACCATCGGAGATTACCATAAGCCAATAATGACATCCAAATCCCTAAGGAATTTCAATGCCTAAGTTCAATAGGTAATGGGCCAACAAATTCAAAATAACATTTTTCTTATGTGTCATCACCACCCACCAAACTTGGGCACCCAATTTGAACTCATTCAATATTTTCAAAACTCCTCTATGATGTGTCATACTTGCACATCATAAGTTGATCAACAAGTCAAGTTCACTATGTAACCTCCCCCTTACATGATTTTGCATGTCATAGAATTATCATAAGGTCTCTTACACATCTTATAATGTCATATGATGTTCTTACACATCTCTTTGACAATAAATTCTCTTACAATTTTTTACACACATCGTACAATATAACACATGACACATAATGTCAAAACAAAGTGGGACACCTTTTTCAAAGGGGGATTACAATAAATACAAGATGTGTGATACACCTATTCCAAGATTCTTCAATTTGTTATATACCTTGCAAGATCAAAATAAAATCACAAATGATTTGCGAACTAAACACTAAGGCTCATGAGACCATAGATTCATCGCACCACTTAAACTTCACTATGTTCATAGGCTTCATCACATATTTATGACATTTACTAAATTGTTGGTGTTTTCAATAATCACTCTTCCATCTTCTACCATGTAATGAGAAAAATGGTATTGAATGTTGTTATGCTCTGTTCGTGCAATAAAAGTCAATCTCTTTACTAATCTAATGGAGTTCTAACTATCAAATCTAATTCTAAACTACTCCATAACTCATCCCAACATTTGAATTTAATCTCTAAATATGTATTTCCTCCTTATAGGAATAAGTATTTTCCACATACTCTACCTTTGTCATGGATAAAGAGATCATGGTTTTTTACTGGCTCATCTAACTCATTACTTCACTAAACAAGCTAAAAACATAACCACTTATAGATCATTTACTATTCACATATCTTGCACAATCCAAGTCAAAAAATCCATGGATCTATAAGTATTGCAAGCACACCACCAACACTACTATGCTATAGTGAGATTTGTCTCTTTATTGCAAGTGAATCACACTATGTTTCAAGTGACCCAACAATGCTATAAGTGACCTATAATGATGTATAAACTAGATCGTAAATCAAGGCCATGCCAAGGTAAGTAGATGCAAGTTAGAGTACCTAAGGTTATCTCCAACTAGAAAAACCTCAATTAGCTACCACTAATGAGTTGGGATGGATGTCATTATCAAATGTTGGATAAAATTATGCTAATTCAATTAATGTAGGACTAGGAACTTTAAATTAATGTGTTATAATATTAAAAATTCAAAATATGGATCAAGATGTATGTTGGAAAATAAGAAACCATAAATTGAATAGATAAACATAAGGCTACTATGGCAACATTTAAGACATTAGATTACCACTTGAAGGATAATTTATTTAGGGAGCAAGGACATAAAGGGCATGTCCTAAACTAATAGAAGGATATTTGCATTAATACCTAAACCTACCATAATAGAGAGGAAGAACAAAGAGAAGAATAAAAAGGGACAAGAAATAAGAGAGATGTTACCCAAGCATAGATGTTACCCAAGCATATGTGATATGTATATTTATGCTTGCAATACAATACAAAATTTACCTTGCTTTTTAGTATGTATATAATATGAACATATGAGAGGACTATTTCTATGGTGTATCTAAATGATAGATTTACTTTTATTTATGTTATGCTCATGTTATCTTTTGCACTTTTTTATTTCTTTCTTATTACATTACCCTAGGGTTAATTTCTCTAACTTAAATATTCATACCTTGAACTTGTATTTTATTGTCAATGTTTGGTTCTATTGTTAGGACTCCAATATTTGGGTGTTTAACAAGAAAATATTGAAATGTTCAAGGAGTTTGTGGTAAAAATATTACTAGGAAAATGACTATTAATAAGAGCTATAGTAGAAATTAAGATGTGTGATAGGACACATTAGGTGCTATCTCATGGCAAGGGGTTAGCCACCTAGGGTATAAAAAATGGAAAGTGGGTATCTTGGAAGGGATCCTAAAGAGATGTGACCACTAAAGTAAATTTTATATAGGGATAATATGCATGGATACAAAAGGATTAATAAAACTTCAAATTAGAAAACACTCATGAAAAAAGGAGACAATAAATATTGGGCATAATTTTTGAAAAATCAAGATGACCTATGAACTACACATAGAAGAGGAAAGAAAGGTGAAATAAATCCAAAAAAGGTAGGAGAGTTATTAAGAGAGTTGAAAAGGATAATAAAGCATCTTTAGAGTGTGCTAGAAGGGTAACTAAGAATAATGATAATTCTCCATTCAAGTAGTAGATGGTGAATATATGTCACCTAATAATAACAAAATATGTGGCAATTGACCACCCATATCAAAAAAAAGGAAAAAATTGCCTAAATTTATGGAACAAATAAAATAATATGACAAATTTAAGGAGTCAATCAAGGGATAGATTAGAATTAGAAATGCTCAAGCAGAGTGGAGAATTTGGGGTGCTCTACCATTTGGAATTTTCACTCAAGAGCCATATCCTAAACTAAAAATTTTAAAACTTTGATTTCTCTAATAATGAAGACTTTGATTATAAATCAATCTAAATCTAGACCTCTAAAATTTAATGTAAAATAATTAAAACAATGTGGTAAGTAAAAGTGCAGTATCCACTAAAGGAAAAGATGGTGAAAATCTCGGTTTTATAAAAGATACAAGAAAGAAAAAAAAATTGAGGGCTAATTTAATTCTATCAATTTTTTGAAAATTTGTCTACCTCTTGAAACTAACCTACATCCAAACTTTCATGAATAAAAACCTTGTAAAAACAAAGGTTAAAGAGGAACTATTCTAAAAACAATCCCTTTGTGATCTTACAAGCATGAAATCACTCTAAAATACTAATTAAAAATTGGAAATGAGTAATCTATGTATATAAATAAATTTGAATTAAATCAAATCATAAGAACATGTAACATGATGGTAAACGAAACTTAAAAACACAACAAAGCTACTAGGTAAGAGAATGGTTTTGGAAATAATGTTTTGGATAGATCTAAAGATTTTTTTAATGTTGAAGAAGACTATGTGGGGATGGGAAACCTCAATTAAAGAAGCCCACAATTCCAAAAAGGTGCCATAAAAGAGATTATATTCATAATGAGTTAACAAGAAATAAACTAAGATGATGAAATGAATTCATTTTGGCTTAAGGATAACAAAAGAGGATGGTTTGAAGGTTTGTAAATTTAAGATCAAAGTTTGTTGATGTTGGATTTGAGAAAAAAACTAAGTGGAAATATCAAAAAATTAAGACAAATGCTTAAACAATAGAAATGGGAGATGGGGAGATTAAAACTAGATGTTTCACAAATTTATTGAAAAAGGCTTGGAATAATTGTGGAATGGTTGTGGAACTTCATTTAAATAAAATAATAATTGTACTCATGTCTCAATGAAATTCTTAGAAATTAGTCACTTAGTCTCAAAGATCATGTAACATTGCCTAATGGACAAATAATAATTGTTTCAATATATGCTACTCTTATAATTTTTGTAGCAACGTTGACATGTCATATATATATATATACATAAAATTTATTTTCCTTCCTATATAAAATGTTACTATTTACTAAGTTGTCATTAGTTTTATGTCCAAAGTCATTCTATATACTCTAGTCGGTTATTACTATCAAAATATTTAGTCGGTAAGCATAGACCAGTCGGTTACAGAAGTTACAAGTCACAAAGTTTAGTATACACCGAGATGTCTACCGAGTAAAGTTCTATGACTACCAAGCAACAAAGATGGTATACCGAGTTGATACACACCGAGTGAAACGTGTTACCAGATTCATTGAACCTAGACACATATGGGAAACGTGTTACAAAGATCGAGGAACAAGAAACCATTAACACATTGGAAATTGCACCTTAAGATTTTGTATGATTTTGAGGACATCTATCCAATGAAATAATTTTGTATGGTTATTCATTTGATGAATCATGTTTGTAAGATCGAAGCATGAACAAGATTACCATCATAAGAGATCTATTTATATAGCATGAATTGAGGATCAAATATGAGTGTGAAGCAAGTCATATGTGAAAAGCAAAATCATAGGAAAGCACTGAGTGTTATGATTGTTACGATTGACAGAGATATTCAGAGGTCACCGAGAAGGATTTCAGAGAACAGTCAAGGAACATAGTAAACAGATAGGTTTACCGAGTTAATTTATGATTTACCGAGGTATGCTATAAGCAAAGTAATTTCATTTTGAGCACATAGAATCTACTATAACATTTCAGATGTGAAGTTGCAGATATTTTGTAAGATTTTGATTGTAATATTTTGAGTTGTAAGAGAAACCCTTAACAGGGTAAAAGACTCTAACAAAGTCTATAAATTGTAAAGCCTTTAACCAGGTACAACATTCAGTATAAGTGTTGTAAAATCCTTTAGCAAGGTAAATCTAAAGATCTTGATACTCCTAACAGGGTAAGCTATCAGAAATAGCTAAACATGTAGCTCTAACCGAGCAACCTTTATTATTGCAGTAGTGAAGTTGTGGGTGCCATCCCCACCGCAGTTTTTCTCTCTAACAAGGAGTTTCTGCGTAATTAAAATATATTTGTTATGGAGTGAATCATGTATGATTGTTATTTATTTGTTTTAGCATTATGTTATGTTTCAACAATATTCAGTTTATGCTTAATAGTAAAGTTATTGTTGAAGAGATGATTTGAAGTATTGATTCACCCCTCCCCTCTCAGTACATTAGCTTTCCATATTGGGCCTAACATAAAAATGAGGCAAAAATGGTTGGTCAATTTTTAAAAATTACGTGGGAAGACTTAGCAATTGATTTTAAAGATTGTGGTTGGAGGATGAAAAGTTAGTGTCACACTATTAGGTGGTATAATGTAAGCATTATCCATGAATAAAAAATTGGATCAATTTTCAAGGACACCTTAAGCTTAAAAGTACCATCTAGTGGTGGGTAAGAAATTATTTAGGATGGAAAAAGTGGGGTTTATACATAGGATGGAATAGACACAATATCTTGTGGTTTGACAAGGGGGTGGTAGGGGATACATCACTAGTAAATTAAATGTGGGATTAGGATATGGCATTAGAAATGATTGAGAAAATAGGTTTCTAAAATTTAACCATGATTAAACAAATAATATTGTTTTCAGATTAATATATTTAGATTATTTTCATTACAATATAAATGGATTTTGAGAGTTTTTCACTTTTATGATAGTTAGCTAGATAGAAATATCACTTTTCAAAAAAACTTATTTTATTTACAACAACTTTAAACTAACTCGTTATTTATTTATAAATTAATATTTACATATATTAGTTTATTTATTATTATTTAATCTAAATCTAAAGTATAAACTAATGATATAATATTGATTCTAATATTCCCCTCTCGTTACATCAATCTAAATAAAGGATGTGTTGTGCTTGTCCATGACACATCTCATTTTACTCCCAACAAGTTTATACTTTTGTTTTTCTTGTGCTCTCAATTAAATGTAAAATACTTTAAGTTCCTCAAATCTCCCTTTTAGGTCTCCCAAGAAGTTGAAATTACATTTTAAATGGATAGAGCTTTGGAATAATCTTAGGTCTTCTTTCGAAGTTAGTGAAAATTCATTGAAATGAACAAGTTATGGTCCTATGGTATTTTTGCATCCAACCGATGCATCATGTTGGTTCCCTTCAAACTACCCGTAAATTTCTAGTTCACTTAATTCCACATGCAAATGTAGAGATTTTGGGTGTGAGTGAACTACTCCCTTTGCTAGAGTATAATTGCTTATCCTTTTGTCATCTTCAAACCAAACCTAGTTATAATATCTATTTAGTTCCCCACAAAATTCCACCTGAAAATATAACTACATACATTGACTAAGTTTCTTTATCACTCAAATTTACCTGCATTTGCACCAAGCTTATGTAAGCTTCATTAGGTTTTGTAGAATTTCCCAATCTGTTTGAACTGAAGCATTGTAAGCACTAAATCTTTTGTTTAGATGAAATTTCTCATGGTATGATATACATTTAATTAACTTTAATTGTCTATGGTAATTTGATTGGTAACCTAATTGAATCTAAACCCATTGACTAATTTTTTTGAAGAAGCATTCAAGGTGTAAGAGAAATCTTGCATCACAAAAAAATATTGTTTATTTTTCAATAAGGGTTAAAAAATGGCAGTGCTACTATTTTTATTAAGTTGGCATTTGTGCACATATGAACCTAAAAACTTACCCCAAGGGGTGAAACAAAAATATGAAGTGAATGGTCAAAGAATCATCTCAATACCCTATGGCATTTGAGAGATATTAAAGTTTTCATTTTGAGAAATTTCTCAAATATAGTTTCAAATTCAAATTTGAGGCCCTTAGAAGCCTCGCATGAGTTTGAAAGTTGGGCAAATTGTGTTTTGTACATTTTGACATTGTAGATCTCTTCATGAGATTTCTAACAATATATAAAAATTGAAAATCCAATGGTTAAATCAAAAGTTATGGGTACCAAAAGTTATTCTACCAATATTCAAATTTTTGATTTCCAATAAAACATCTTCTTGAGTGGGAAAATGAATGGTTGGACTTCTAGTGCCCAAAATGGGAGTTACACTTTCTAAATCATTCTAGGATTGTTATACTTTATAGGATAAAGAAGGAGAATGAAGGTTATAGAAGACAATTCAACAATGCAAATTGTGGCTTAGACTTGTAGATTTTTATTTAGAGATTTAGAATTATTTGTAATAAGAAAGCCCATGTGACCATGCCTTATAATTTTTTACCATTAATTCATTTTCATGAAATTAATAGAAATTGGTTGTTTTCCCCCTTGTATTTTTTTGGTTCATCTTTATTGATGTTTTGTATGTGTGTGCCAGTTAGAGTAGCCCTTCATCAAGTGATATCAAAACAATTGTACCTAAGTGTGCAAGTAGAGTGCTAAGTGTGAGTCAATTTGAACTAGGACTTGTGGTTGTAGGTTTGTGAGAAATGTGATTGGAATGTTTCCATGAAGAAACCATGGTGGTGGAAGAAATTTTATATTAACAAAAGAGGGTTTTAGATCCCTATAGAGACAAGTTCAAGCATTGCAAGAGGAGTTGCATAGAGGGTTGGAGCTAAGAAGAAGAGAGGCGTAATAGTGAAAATATTAGGGTTTCCGCCACAAGAAGGGATAAGACCACTAATATTTTTCTTAGGTACCACTACATTAAAGAGGGGTGAACCCAAGAGATCTAGCCTCAAATCAACAATGATAGGGTTGAGAAATTCTATTGGATTCAATGGATTTTAAATTGATTCTCTCTTTTAAGTTGAATTGTGAAAATGTTGAAGTTAGGTTAAATGTGTTGAAATTGAAGTAAATAAGCATAAATAGTGAGCTATAGTCATTAGATCAAGCCACAAACCTAGATTTGAGTAATATGTGAGCACTCAGATCTGTTCCCAAAAGGTTGTCCTAATGTTTTGGGACTAGAATGCCCATCGCTCTGGTCCTCCACACTTTTCATTGTCCAAAGGGGAATTTGTTCGTATTTGTGAATAATGTAAATCCTAAGAATCATAGCTTTGCACCTATATCCTACACACAAAAACGAGGGGGAAATTGTTGGGAATAGGGGCTTGCCTAAGTCAAACCTCAATTTAGGAATAACCTTGAATGAAATATTGCAAATACTAAAATAATTAATGGAAAGGTATACGTCAGATATACAATTATTGATAATTATGTTTTGCTTCTTGAATACATAATCACATATGCTGTGTGAAATGACATGGACATGAAAAAACCCTAATCACACACACATCCTTGCATATGAATGATGTAACTTTTCTTTGGTTGAATGAATAATATGCAACCTTAAAGCTCTTTGAAAATACTTGATGATGAATGCTTCATGGATGCATGGATGCTTGATTGCTTGGACACGGAGAATTATTTAGGATGAAATTAGGTTGATCAAATGTCTTTATATAGGGGTATCTAGGTCTTTTACTGATTAGGCCGACCTCCAATGGTCACACATAGCCATAAATTTAATTTCCCACTGAAGAGATAAGGCCAATCTCCCATTTTGAAATAGGGCCTAACTAAGGGGTCATCTTCAGTTAGGGACCATGGTTTAGCCCCAGGAGAAGGATAACACTCTAGAAAATTAAATGGTGGGTGTTCATGGCATTAAAATTGGAGTTAAGACATTAAACAAACTTGGATAGGAGATGAGGAGGGAACACACTAAAGTAGGGGCACAAACATGAGGTGTAAATTGGTCTGATGACAATTTACGATGCTACATTTAGCCCCCACTTTAATGGGAGTATGAGCCTATGCAAATACTCATGGTAAAGTAGATGAAAGAGAGGAGGAATTAGGATCACAATCACAAGTAGTATAAGACATCACTTATTTTGAGGAACTAAGCCCCCAATTTTAGGATCTTAACTCACTCAAACACATGCAAGGGCACACAAAAAAAGACAACTACAAAAAGGCAAACAAAGACAAAAGGAAAAAAAGACACACAACAAAAGCTAAAAATTCAAAAACAAGACCTCAAGTCAACTAGCCTAAGATACCTCGATATCAAAACATCTCAACCACTAGTATCATTATTGAAAAATGTTCTCAAGAACATAAGTGATCACATAAAAGAGCAAGAGCACACATCATCCATGAACTACAAATATCCAATCTATGAGCTCATGAGAAGAAAGAGAGAAGCATGGCTACACATTCTAGATGTGTTTTTATAGGTGATCCATGAGAAGAATGAGAGAGTACATGGATACACATTCTAGAGGTGTTTTTCTAGGTGATCCATGTTGGGGAGAAGATTAGGAATAGTCTAGTCATTTTTTTCTAGTTTTACTTAACATCGTGTGTGTGATCAAGTGATGTTTGGTTTCAAGTGTATAGCATCTCATATAAGAATTTTTTTTCTCTGGTTTTGAGCATGCTTCAACCTATTTAAGACATATAATGAAAATGCAAATGCCAAGGGGCAAGTCTAATTTCAAGAACATCTTGTATAAGAGTTTGTTTGCTCTGGTTTTGAGAATGTGTAACCATGTTTAAGACAAATATATGCCTGATTTCGAGGACATCCCATGTAAGAGTTTGTTTTATGTGGTTTTGGGAATGTGTGCCCCATCTAAGACATATATCAATGTTGTGTGTGGTTTCAGGAATGAAGCATCTCGTGTAAGAGTTTTTTTGCTCTAGTTTCAAGAAGGAACACTTCATTTAAGACATGCAAAAATATAATACAATATAGTACAAAGAGGGTGATATGTATGCCCCCCCCCTCCCCTTAATATGTCAACATAGCCCTATGTTGGTGTCTTAAAGAAGCTAGAAACAAGGATACCCACTTTCAACACCAAGGAGATATCCTTTAGGCAACAATTTCTATAAATCCAAGCTAAAGAGGGAATAGTCTTATAAGCAAGGATAAGATAGATGAAAAAGAGATATCATGCAACAAGTGTAAGGAGGATCCTTGGAGGAGAAGAGATATTTTATCAAAATATATCTACCTCCAAGAGGAGTTCTTGAACAAACATAACATCTTCTACCAAAATAAGTGAAAGAGAACAAGAATGCATAACTTCCCCCCAATTGCTAGGTGAAAGAGATTCTTGATGAAGGATGACACACTTTTGACAAAATGTGAGGGGTAAGTTTATAATAGATATACATTGATAATTGAAAAATAGGTTGTAGTCAAGGACATACACCTCTTGCATAAGAGATCATCCTTGAGAAAACAACAACTTCACAAAAAAGGAATGACATCAACTCATAAGGAAACATCACTGAACAAAGGAAAATTGGATACGTAGAAAGGGTAAGAGAGAAAGGATTTCCCCCCAAGAATAGGGACAATGAGAATAATTACACAACCTCTAAGGAGAGATTAGACATAAGAAAATGCAAAATATACTAATGTGTGAAGGAATGTTTGATGCAAGAAAAGACATTAATATATGTAAAATACAACTCTAAATAAGAGGTAATCTTCAAGGAAAAAAGAGAGAATTAAATGAAGGATCACATACTTCCCTAAGAAGAGATTAATCATAAGAGACATACCATACCATGCAAGAAAGGACATCAAAATATGAAAAATGTAGCCCCTAAAGGCAATAGGGAAACCTTAGATAGAGAGAATAGATAAGATAAGATGAGAGGTAAGAATGAATTTTGTTGCTACCCCAAAGTGTTTGTAATTGAAATAGCATCACCTCTTATGATAAAGAGCCTCCAATTAAGTTAAATACTTGTGTCATAGGGTGAGGAGCAACATGAAGGGTGAATGGAGTGCTAAGGCACTACCTCTTCACCAAGAAAGAGTACAAGATTGGTTGTAAGAGCTATGCGAGCCCTATCATATTGTTCTTGAATAAATATTTTAAATGCTTTACACTTTACAAGAGAATGAGAATTATGATGAAAAAGACAATGTCCATTACCTTCTTTATGCTTAAAATTATTAATTTTAATGAAAGGAAAGACAACATGCTTATCATACTTCAATTTCCAAAACATTCTAGTAGCTAATTTATCTTGATCATCAATAGGATTAGGTCTTGTCTCTTGTGATGTAGAAGAAGAGTTGTTAGAAGAAGAAGGATTGTCATCTATGATTTTAACAGTTTCATGGACGATAAATCTTATGTCTTGCAAGATAATCCTTAAATTTTTGAATTCTAAGGATATCATCCATAGGAGAATCATGATTATGTCCTAGACCTTCAGTACTAGTTTGTGTAGGAGGGTTTATAGGGACTCTAATTCCTTGTTCAAATTTTCCAATTCCCTGTCCTCTAAAACCTTGCCTTGATATTATGTTATAGCCATTCTTGTAAGAATTTTTTAATTGAGAAGGAGGAGGAACATTATAATGAATCTATTTAAAAAAATTAGTATAAGTGTATCTAGAAGGAGCAAAGGGAAAAATAGATGAAGAAGGAATATCTTGTGTAGGGAGGTTCTCCTTTCTATCACCATGCATATCATCTAAGGCCTCATTTGACTTAATATTATGTAGGGAGATAGATCATGAATGAAATGCATAACATCATCTTCTCTACAAATGTTTTGATGACTAGGATAGGCTCTAGGAGAATAAAGGGAATCTAGAGAGATTGAATCACTAATATCTTGATCTTGCCTCCCTTATGCTAGGGTATGTATATGAGAAGAATATAGTGCCATGTTCCTCTTCAATTCTTTCTCTCCATTAGAGAGATCATTGATAGGAGTATTATCTCTTTCTTCATTCACATTAGATACCCTAGGAGAGGTACAAGTATTGGGTTTTCAACTAGCATCTCTAGGATTGGGATCTACAAAAGCTTTGATGTGGTCTACATATGTAACACATTTTGCTAAAAATATCAGTGCCATAAAAAAACATGCACTATGGATAAATTTTTTGAGATTTAATTGATTGAAAGGAAGCAATTTGGAAATTCTAAAAATGCAATATGCTAAAGTGCTATGAATGAAAAGAAGAAATGTGAAGTGAAAGAAACCATTATCCAACACATGATTAGATAAATGTAAGTGAAAAGAAATGTAATCATATGTGAAATATAAAATAAACTAGATCTATTAAGTGCCATTATGAATGTTTAAAATCAGATCTGAAAATATATTTGAAAAATTATGTAACCCACAAATGAAATTAACCAAATTAAATTAGGGTTTTTGTGAATTAAACCTCTAAATTTATATAATTTAATTAAAATAAGATCTATGATGCAAAATTGAAAATTAGAATGTTCACAAATTAGATATGAAATAATTAATCCAAATTAGACAACCCACAAGCTCAATTTTAGAATTATAAATTAGGGTTTTTGTAAATTTAACCTCTAAATTTATGAGATTCAATGAAAAATCAAATTATTAATGTAAATTTTAATTTTAAATTGCATAAAGACTCACATCTAAGAACATAAATAAAAAATAAGGGTGTAAGGAGTCAGGTCACCAAAATATAATAGTGAAAATATTAGGGTTTCCACCACAAGAAGGGAGAAGACCACTAATATTTTGCTTAGGTACCACTACATTAAAGAGGAGTGATCCCAAGAGATCTAGCATCAAATCAACAAGGATAGGGATGAGAAATTATATTGGATTAATTGGATTGGAAATTGATACTCTCTTTTAAGTTGAATTGTGAAAACGTTGAAGTTAGGGTAAATGTGTTGAAATTGAAGTAAATATGCATAAACAGTGAGCTACAGTCATCAAATCGAGCCACAAACCTGGATCTGAGTAATATTTGAGTGCTTGGATCTATTCCTCAAAGATTATCTTGATTTTTCAAGACCAAAATGCCCGTCACTCTGGTCCTCCACACTTTTTTTCATGCAAAGGGGAATCTATTTGTCTTTGTGTATAATGTCGATCCTAAGAATCACAACTTTGCACCTGTTCCGTACACATAAAAAGAAGGGTGAAATTGTTGGAAATACTTAAATAAATAATGAAAAGGTATACCTCATATATGCAATTGTTGATATTGATGTTTTTCTTCTTGAATGTAATCACATATGTTGTATGAAATGCATGGACATGAGAAAACTTTAATCACACACACATGCTTGCATATGAATGGTGTAACTTTGCTCCACAATGGTTGAATGAAGAATATGCAACCTTGAAGATCTCTAAAAATGCTTGATAATGAATGCTTCACAGATGCATGGATGCTTGATTGCTTGGAGATGGAGACTTAGGATGAAATTAGGTTGATCAAATGTCTTTATATAGGGGTATCTAGGTCATTTATCAATTAGGCCAACCTCCAATGGTAATGCAGAGCCACAAATTTAATTTCCCATTGGATAGATACTTGGCCCATCTCCCATTTTGGAATAGGGCCTAACTAATGCGAACTAGGGCGCTAGCACCATGGTCCTCCTCAATCAGGGACCATGGTTTAGCCTTAGGAGAAGGATAACACTCCAATAAATCAAATGGTGGGTGCTCATGGAATTAGAATTAGAGTTAAGGCATTGAACATACCTGGATAGGATATGAGGAGGGAATACGCTAAATAAGGGGGCACAAACATGAGGTGTAAATTGGCCCGGTGACAATTTACAATGCTACAAGAGGAAAGTGAAGATGAAGCTAACAATGAAGTACAATTTATGGAAGAACATGATGTAGTAGAATATCCTGACCAAGTTAGATTGTTTGAGATCATCTCCAACATTGGAAAAAAGTCAAGATTGATGTTTTTACATTTTCTAGGAATCTTAACCCAAAAGATTTGATCAATTGGATTAATGATATGGAGGAACACTTTGAGTATGAGGAATGGGAAGGTATTAATAAGGTCAATTTTGCAAAGAATAAGTTGAAAGATCATGCTACTATCTTGTCATAGAAAGAGCCTTATTGAATTAGAAGAAATAACTAGTTTGCGAGAAGAGGTATTTTTGCATGAGGTGTTGGTGTGAAGGTAAATTTTGTAATGTTATTATTGATGGTGGTAGCACTGATAATATTGTTTTAAAGGAGATGGTTAGTAAATTGGAGCTGCAAAGAAGGAGGCATTTGCATCCATATTGTATTGTATGGTTGCAAAAGGATCATAGGGCCTTGGTCAATGAGAAATGTTTAGTGAAGTTGAAGATTGGGAATTACCATGATGATGTATTGTGTGACATCATTCCTATGGATGATTGTAACATATAATTAGGGAGGTTGTGGTAGTTTGACCTATGTACAATACATGATGTACATGCAAACACCTATTACTTGACAATGGATGGATTTTTCCCTTGAAGGAGGTGGAAGAAAAGGTATGTAGTAACGCAAGAATTTGTTTGATTGATAGTAGGGTTTTTTGGATGGTATGAAGCACAACTGTATGTGTTTTGCATTGATTCTTAAAATAGATAAAGGGGAAATAGAAGATATACTAGAAGTATTAGATTTGTTTGGTGAGTTTCATGATATTTTATTTGATAATGTACCTAAGGGTTTACCACTAGGGACGAAGATTAGTCATCTAATGAATTGGATACCTAGAGCCATTTTGCCAAACAAGGCCACCCTGTTACAAATATGTCTTTATCTTGTCATTGATGCCAACCCCTTTGATCTGGAAATAGGATTTTGGGTCTGGAAGTTGTGTTTTGGTCTGAAGTTGGTCTAGTATATCCATGTTTTGATTTTGATAAGTTCATGTGTAGATATTGTCTTTTGAGTTTACCAAAAGAAATTTCATGTATTCGTTGATGATCTGGTTGTTTCTTTTTAGTCTCGAGTTACACGTTTGGTTTTGGTTTTGGTTTGGATAAAATTCCATGCATTTTGTATTTTTGGTTTGGTTGTATATTTTGGGACAGAGATGTGCATACATGTTACAACCTCTCTTTTGGCCGACTTGATAAAGATGCTTTTATTCCAGACTGATACATGCATATATGTGTGTGTATGGAATAGAAAAGATTATGTATGTGTGACTTAATGTAAGGATGGTGATGTATCAAAAGGAATTGTAATATAGAGGTGATAGTTGATACAAGGACAAAGATCTGAAGACTTGGATTCAAATATTTTAGTCAGGCCAAAATTTGTGCTATAAAAAAAACTGAGATCAACATATTGAGATGCCTTTATTCACACAGTTTCTTTTTCTACAAATTGTAATACTGTATCTTTCCCTGTTGTAGTTAGAATTAGGTTTTCAAGTCATTTTGTATCTGTTAGAAATTTGGTTAACCCAAAAGACACTGAGAGGGGGGCGGGGGCGGGGTGAATCAGTGTTTGACCGGTAGATGAAAGATTTAAACTTATTTGCAACTATATAACTGAAATTAATATACCGGTAAGAAAATAATAATGCAGTAAAGAGAAACACAAGAATCAACATTAATGCACACCATAATGCAGATATTTTTGGTGAGGAAACCTGGTAGGGGAAAAACCTCAGTGGGTTTTTTCACCCACAATATTTACTCACTAGCTAATATGAATAAATATTACTCTGTACAATAGGGGCTTGCACATGCAGGAAGGGCAACTACCTAGAGCTCACTGCTCAACAACAAAAATGGAGTCCTACTGACTACACAATTGGATGGTTAAATCCAATAACAATGTACTGCTTCAAAATAGCATCTGCAATGTTAGATTCAGTATCGGTTTAAGCTCTATCTGATACCTCTACCAAAAACCTTGCCGGTAAATGATTCTGCTTTCACATAATAGTCTTCTCTCTGCTCTGCTTCTTATTCACTCTCAAGATAAATACATCAAAGTGCATATACAATTATCCAGTATCATATCCCTATCTTATCACATATACCACTTACATTTCAAATGACCTACAAGATCTCATACATATATGAGTATTTAAAATACATCATGTCGGCCATACAAATATAATTTACATTACAAACAATATTATTGTCAAGTTGGCTTAGACTGCCGGTATAATCTTTTGCTGGTGTAAATTGCAGTTGGTGTAAACTGGATGTCGGTGTCGGTGTGAAGTCTATTGCCGGTATAACTTGTGAACCATGTTGAACCTTTGAAATTTGTTGCCATGATGAACCTTGTTGCCATCAATGACAACATCTACTATTCTCATCTGAGTGTATAATGCCAACAATATCTTTCCCCAAGAATAGTTAGGCTTGGTCTGCAAGTTTGGAGGTCACCGTGGTTTTTCCCACTTTGGGTTTTCCATGTATAAAATATTGTTGTTCATGTGTGGTTGATGTGAATGATTTTATAATGTCTTTATTTGATGTTCTTTAAAGTGGATGCTTGGAATAAACTTTTTAATGAAAGATTGGAGTTTCAAATTTTAGTTTATGTTGATTCGCCTCCCACCCCCCCTCTCAGCATCTGGTGTGTGTTCAACACACCCATAGAAAGACTCTAACAAAGAATGAGGATCTAAATGGACAAGTTAAAGAGATATTTAAGAGAGGGTTGATTCAATAATGTTTGAGCCCATGTGAGGTACATGCAGTACTAGCATTGTAGAAAGATGGAGAATGGAGAATGTGTACAAACACCTGAGCCATAAACAAGATTATGATTCCATTGTCGAGGATGGATGGAATAATGGATTTCTTGGGTGTGATGGACTTGTAAATCACTGAGAGGGGGGGTGAATCAGTGACACCAAAAACAATACTACTTTAAACACTGACCGGTAGATATACTTAACAAGTTTGTTAAACACTATGCATGCAATCCAAAATAATATAAAAGCATCCACAATAAGTAAAACATCCACCATAACACAAGTGTTTATACGTGGAAAACCCAAATGGGAAAAACCACGGTGAGATGGGACTCACAAGTTAACTATCTACAGTAATAGATAACTGACCAGTTAAGGTCTACAAAATGTTGCTCTACTAGGAGCAAATCATGTTAAAGATCCCAAAGCTTAGTTAAAAGCTATACCCTGTTAAAGGTAGTACCCTGTTAGGAGTAATCTCAGTAGAGGATTTCTAAATCCAAAGTAATGGATCACCTGGTTAGAGGATTTGTACAATGAAGCTTGTTAGAGCTTACCCGGTTAGGGGATTTGACTGTAGTAGTGATTAGAAAACAACAGGTGGTGAGATATAGTAGTAGCACAACTTGCTTGAATAGATCCTCTTATACACACTCAAAACTTCATTACCAACATACTCTACAACTTAACACTTCTGCCTTCACATCAAATCATCTCATATCATATCTCCTTTGCTCATACAAAATAATTCATTGTGATGTCAATATATAGACATTTAGATTTCATGTTGGCCTTTAGAAATCATATCACAATTTTCTAGGTGCAGTGTATCTAGTCAAACAATCATAACACATCACAAAAATACTGCCAAAATTTGTCGGTTAGGATAACTCATCACGACTAGTGATAACTCATCACATAATCAATGAATACCAATTGGAACAACAATACCAGTTGGAGTTAAACATATAAACCGTTTATCCTTCGACGCTCCTTTGATAATCTCCGTTGGATCTTCAGGTTGATGTCGAGTTATGTATATCCATATATAAATACACACCAGTTGTCTCCATGTATATGCCGATTGTCACCATGTATCGGTTAGATATAAACTTCTATTATACTAGTTGCAATATAAACAACTTTGAAGTCACACCGGTAGACAATATGAACATATGTGTGTATGTGTTTTATCAATGACAACATATGAAGTTATTCATTATAATCATCATCAAGCCAACAGGGTGGACCCAAGCATTTCATGAAGATAGATTTGAAAAATATATATCAGATCAAATATGAATTAGAGGAGGGGAGGAGTGGAAGACAACCTTCAAAACCAAGGAAGGACTATATGAGTGGTTATTCATGCCATTTTGGCTAACCAATGCACCAAGCACATTCATGCAGCTCATGAATGAGGTATCAAAAGAATTTTTAGGATTTTTCATTGTTTATTTGGATGACATTTTAATTTTTAATAAGATATTATAGATGAAGAAATGTTACATATTCATAGAGCTTTTGAGAAGTTTATGGAAGAGAAGTTGTTGATTAACTTGACAAAATGTGGTTTTATAAAGAGGGAATTGATATACTTGGGATTTGAAGTATAAGCTAAGCGTCTTAAGATGGACCCAAGTAAAGTAAAACAATTTTTTAAAGAGTTTTAGTAGTATTTATGCACCCCTAGTAGGGACAATGAAAGAAAAGAAAAGAACTCAAATGGATTTAGGAGAAGCTAAGAGTTTTGATTTGTTGAAGAATAAAGTCAAAGGTCAACCTACCTTGGCACTTCCATATTTCATTAAGGTATTTTTTGTATATTGTGATGCTAGTGGTAGTATCATAGAAGTTGTTTTGAGCTAGGAAGGTAACTCTATTGCCTATTTTAGTGAGAATTTGAATGATGCTAAAAAGATATATCCTATCTATTATTAGGACTTTTATGCAATAGTTAGGATTTGAATAAATGGAGGCATTATTTGTTGCTAAAGGAATCTATTTTATATACTGATCATTAGGCCTTGAAATATCTTAATAGTTGAGGGAAGTTAAAATAGAGGAACTTAAAATGGGTCGATTTTTTGTAGTTACACATTTTTTTAAGAATAGGAGTGGAAGATCAAACCAATTTGTAGATGCCTTAAATAGATGGCAAAATTTATTGACATGGATGAAGATAGAGATTGTTGGGTTTAATGAACTCAAGAGTTTGTACCTTAAAGATGTAGATTTTGGAGAGGCTTGGAGAGATTTCTTGGAATGTGTTACTTTGGGCATGAGAAAATGGTTGGATTTATTAATCCAATATGTGATGTTTAGAAGAAGCCAATTATGCATCTCTAGGAGTTCAATGAGAAAAAAATTGATCAAGTAGAAGCATAGTGAGAATTAACTAGATAATTTGGTTGTGATAAGACCATGTCTCTTGTTAGTGAGAACTATTACTGACCAAAGTTACAACAAGATGTTAATAAGTTTGTAGAAAGTTGTAGAGCATATTAGATGGTCAAATGAGCAAGTCAGAACTTAGGGCTATATCAACCATTACCTTGTATTAGAAGGCCATGGGAAGATATTAAAATGGATTTTGTTCTAGGCTTACCAAGGACACAAATAGAACATGATTCAATATTTGTGGTGGTGGATAGATTCTCAAATGTGACACATTTCATTTCCTATTGGAAAGCTAATGTTGTTGTTCATATTGCAGACTTTTGTTTAGAGAAGTTTTGAGACTGCAACCAAAGAGTATAGTTTCTAATCATGATACCAAATTTCTAGGGTATTTTGGAGAACATTGTGGAATAATTTGAAGATCAATTTGAAGTTTAGTTTCATACACCATCCATAGACCGATGGGTTGGCATAGGTAGTAAATAGGAGTTTGGGTAACTGACTAAGATGCTTAGTTGGAGATAAGCTTGAGGGATAAGATTTGGTTTTACCATAGGAAGAGTTCACATACAATAATTATGTCAACAGCAGTATTGGTAAATCCCCTTTCAAAATTATATATGGGAGTGATCTAAGAAACGCTTCTAAGTTAAGAAATATTGACAAAGGAAAAATGACAAGCATTGGCGATGGAGAATTTGTAGAGCACATGATTTTTTATGAAGAGGTAAGAAATCACATCAATAAGATGAATTCTTAGTACAAGGTTAAGAAAATCAAAAGTAGAGATCTAAGGAATTCCAGGTTGGAGATGAAGTCATGGTTCACTTAAGGAAATAGAGGTTCCCAATTGGAACATATAAAATTACCCAACCAACCAATAAGTCATCTTTCCCTCTTATTTCCTTCCTTTCTTTCCTGCCAGTCTTCTTCCTTCTTTGGTCATAACCTTACCTTTAGTCGGTTTGGGCCTCACCTAGCCTAGATTGGTCCTTACCTCCACTTTTCCTAGCTGCTTTGGTTTGGATCTTCTAGCCAACTCTTTGAGGAATAGGGGTTTAAAATATCTCATTCATATCTTTTTCCTCATTGCACTCACACAAAAGCTTGATTGGGATGGGGAAGCACTTATGCACCCCAGTTTTAACCCCAAGGGATAGGAAATCCAAGGAAGCCTAACTATGACTATAGATAGTGCCATCTCCTAGAACAAGTTGAAAATAAAGAAATTTGGACCATGTAGGATCTTGAAGAAGCGTGATTTATTAAATGCTTATGAGGTAGAGTTTTTAGGGGATTAAATATCTCTCTTGTGTTCAACATTACTGATTTGACAAAATATCATGGAGATATGGAGAATGTACCAATAAAAGAATAATGGAATATTGAAACACTTACTTCAGAGAAGGGGATAAAATACATCTCAGATAGTCATGTGGGCCAAAGTACTTGGAATTAGACAACATGAAGAATACACTGTTAATTGGAAAGAAAGACTTGTTGAATATTCATAATAGCTATCTAAGGAAGAGGTTGGCCATATTTTTTTTCCTTAGGACATTTGAGATGTGACAAGGTCACTTATCAAATTACCCTGGGTGTTTGATGGAGGAGCATCTAGGGTGTAAGAGAAATCTTGCATCACCCAAAAATATTGTTTATTTTTCAATAAGGGATATAAAATGATAGGATTACTATTTTTAGTATGTTTTCATTTGTGCACGTATGAAGTTGAAAATTTACCCCAAGGGGTGAAACTAAAATATGAAGTGAATGGCAAAATATTCATCTCAATATCCTATGACATTCCAGAGGTATTAAAGTTTTTGTTTTGAGAAATTTCTCCAATTTGGTTTCAAATTCAAATGTGGCACCTATATAAGCCACATACATGTTTGAAAGTTGGGCAAAATATGTCATAGATCTCTCCATGATCTTTCCAATTTTATATAATGATTAAGAATCCAACAATCAGATTGAAAGTTATGCCTCCTAAAAGTTGTTCTACCTAAATTCAAAGTTTTGGTTTCTAATAAAATATCTTCTTGATTGGGAAAATGAACAGTTGGACTTCTCACACTTGAAATAGTAGTTACACTTTCTAGAACATTCTAATGTTCATATTTCTTGCATCATACATGCATAAAAATATGGTTAAAACTATTTTCATTATTAAATTATTACTATTAAATTTTATTTAAAAATTCACACCTTTTTAATAGTTTATAATATGTAAATATATTATTTGTAGGCAATATTGCATTATAACAGACAATGAAAGATTGTTGGCATTTCATAAGGATATTGAGAAGGTTGTTGATGATTATGGATATAACTGATTAAAGATGTTTTACTGTCTTGATATTGTTATTTTGTCATTGATGTCAAGAAATTGATTTTCTAATTCAGTATGATGTTGCCATATCTTGAGAAGTATGATATGAAGATTATAAAGATGTCGGTAAAAGACACAGGAAAGAATATGATGAATAAGGGGATGAATAAGGTATTCAATGGGCAACTACTACCCAGTCAGACAATGATGAGATCATGATGTTTTAGATTGTTTTAACATCATACATATGTTGTAAATTGTAAAGGTTAATACTATACTATGTTATCAAGCAAAGAACCTAGTCGGTAAACCCTAAGGTTATTGCTATCAGTTAATGAAGGCGGAATGTCTACCGAGTGAAGTTTAATATTCACCGAGTTGTTACCGAGTTGTAACTAAGCTATAATAGAATGCATTAAATGTTTACATGTGGTATTTAAGGAAGGAAGTTGATGAGCTGGAGCAGATTAAATGATTGGTAAGCCATGGAAGAAGTTTGTTAATGAATCTAAGGCAATGAAAAGTTGTCATGAAGATCTACAGCTCAGATTGAACAGCAATACCCTGGCACAAGTTCCAAGCCTAATATACAAGTTCCAAGGCGGGGTAAAACATTTTCAGATCGAAGATGCATTGAACCTGGACAAGATTGAAGATCTGATGGCTATGATTGATCATGGGAAATGTGATCAAGGAGATTAAGCGGCTACCTAATTGTTTATAAATAGGAAACTATTGATAAACAATGTATGCGGACAAGTGTATGCACAGGGATGCTACATAGTGATTACCGAGCATAGAAGCTTGAAGACCTCTTAGAATAACAGTGTTAGGCCCAATATGGAAAGCTAATGTACTAAGAGGGGAGGGATGAATCAGTACTCCAAAACTTCTCCTTAATAATAACCTTACTGTTATGCATAAACAAAATAGTGCAGTAACATAAAATAAAGGTAAAACAAACACATAACAATCATACATGATTCACTCCATAACACATATATTTTGGTTACGCAGAAACTCTTGGTTAGAGAGAAAAACTGTGGTGGGGATGGCACCCAAAACTTCACTACTGCAATAATAAAGAATGCTCAGTTAGAGCTACGTTTAGCTATTTCTGATAGCTTACCCTGTTAGGAGTAACAAGATCTATTAGATCTACCTTGCTAAAGGATTTCACAATATTTATTTTGAATGCTGCACCTGGTTAGAGGCTTTACAATTTATAGACTTGGTTAGAGTATTTTACCCTGTTAAAGGTTTCTCTTTCAACTTCACAATATTACAATAAAATCATTACAAACATCTGCAACTTTACATCTGAAATGTTATAGCAGATTCTATGTGCTCAGGATAAGATTACCTTGCTTATAGCATACCTCGGTAACTCATATAGTAACTCGGTAAACCCTTCTATTTACTCTGTTCTTCAACTGTTCTCTGAAAACCTTCTCAGTGACCTCTGTGTCTCTATGACAGTCTTCCTTCATACATATATGCACACACCTTGCTCTTCATTCATGTTGTTTAAATAGATCTCTTAAAATAGTGATTCCAATTCATTGCTTCGATCTTACAAACAAGATTCCTCGAATGAATAACTAAACAAATTATTTCATTGGTTAGATTGTCCTTGTAATCATACACAATCTTCTAGTGCAATTTCCAATGTAATAACGGTTAGATGTGCCTCGATCTTGTAACACGTTTTCATATGCATGTTCAGGTTCAATGTATCTGGTAACACATTTCACTCGGTGAATATCAACTCAGTGTGTTAACTTTACTGCTCGATAGCCTCAAAAACATACTCGGTAGACAACTTCGGTGTATACTGTGTTCTGTGACTGCTTTCTTCTATAACCGACTAGACTGTGCATACCGACTTCTCTGTTTATATCGACTGCATGATTCAGTAGTGCTAACCAACTAGAATATATAGTATGACTTTGAATATAAAAACTAATGGCAACTTGATAAGTAGTAACAATCTCCCCTTTTGACATTAGTTGAGATGTTTGACAAAAACTACTTTGAAAGTCATAACTCAAAAATCTATATACTTTGCAAAATGACTATATTTGACAATATGTACAATAGTCAATGAAATAGTATATGCAGATATACTCCCCTTATCATTATTCTGTATATTACTCGGATTTTGCATGCTCTGTTCTATTATGTGCTTGTGTGCTCTACTAGCTCTACATGCTCGCCTCAGTATACTCCCCTATATACAATACTCAAAACTGTATTACCAAAATTGTATCACTCTCCAAATATAGTATATTACTCCCCTTATGTAGTATTATATGTAGTATTACTCCCCTTTTTTGACAAACATCAAAAACTTAATTTCCATCCGAGGGCGGTAACTGATCAAAAATAGATTTATACTTGTTCCGGGTGTTGGTGAGTGCGACTAAGAGTGCATCCTTTACACTTTCCATTAAAGAATTTTGTGCTTGAATATTAGCCAATAGTGATATTAAGCCATCAAGAGTGCTTCCCTCTTGTGTAGTTGATAGGCATGTAGCTCGGTTAATCTGCTCTTGAACTGATGAGAGATGTGGAAGGAATAATGTCTGGAGGTTCATTATATCCATCCTGATCTTATGCTCTTCATTTCTGAGTTCTAACTATTGAGCCATGAGCTGTTGAAGCTTGGTATAAAAACTCTGAACTGAATTAGGCTCGGTGGTCAACTTAGTTGAGAGATCGGTGATCTCTTTCTCAATTGCATCAGTTTTATTCTTGATATCTTTAATGAATAAGGAAAATGTACAAAGTTTCTGAAATAAATAAAGAATATGCTTGAGTTGAGGGGACAACTCAGCAATGAATTTGACAAGCTTTACTTTTCCTATAGCGAGAGCTTTTTGTACCTCTTCTATCATCTTTGTAGTAAGCTCTTTATCTTTTAGCTTGCTCAAGTACTCAGATGCATCAACTCCAGATGTTTCTATTTGAGTAAGGAGTTCATCCAATTGAATGTGGATGGCTACATTGGTTGACACTGTTGCTGAAGGTAGCATATCTACTAGCAGTGTCTTCACCTTCTGTAGTACTTTATTCTTCTTTTGAATGGCCAATTATTTTTCTTGTTCAGCCTTTGCTTTGCATAGTTCACCGAAATCAATAAGTGCTTGCCCTTTTAATTTTGAGATATCCACATTGGGCAACACTATCGGTTTAGTTAAATCAACTTTGAAACTATGCTTTCTCACCTTCTTCTCTTTACCTTTGGTCAGTTGTACTAAGACAAGTGCTTGTAACCCTCAATAGGTTGCTCAATAGATGCAACACTTTGGTCTGTTCCTATAGCCATTGTGGTGTCCTTGGGTGTCTCGGTACTAGGGGTCTCAGCTATAACATTTTCAGTGCTTGAGACGTCTGATCTTTAGTTGTATCTTCTGTTGCTTCAGATTTGTGACCTTCAGTGCCTTGTTCTATATCCTTAGGAGCTTCGGTAGAGATAGGTGGCTTGACTGGTGGATAAGGCTAAACTTGTTCTAAGACAGATTCACTAGATACAAGTTTTGCATAGGTAGTGCCTTATATCATTTCCTGCTCCGGTGCTTCTGCATCCATGACATCTTCATCAATTTAAATAGTGTTAGCCGGGTCTTGCTTGGTAGCATCAGGACCTTGCTCGGTGACATCAGGATCATGCTCAATGACATCAACAATTTCAATTTGAGATTGTTCACTGACATCCTTTATTTTGAAGATATCCTACCATTTGGCTTTTGTCTCATTTTCTACATCAATGTATAGCCCATTCATCAATTTTAAAGCTCTCTGTTTGACAAGAAATTTAGAATTGTAGGTTGTCAAATGTTCTTTAATTTCTACTATAGACATATCAAGAAATAGATGGACTAGACTTCTTTCTCTTATTTGTTTCTCTGAGTCCATTGCATATTTCCATCTGTTATCAATAAGTAAGTATAATTCACTCAAGAGTGACTTTACTAGTTCTAATGGAGCTAGCCAAAAATTTAGAAGTGTGCAAATGACAACTTCTTCAATTTGTCACTTCTCATCATTATTCCTAGTCTCATACTTGACATATCTAAATCCTACAAATCCACCATATTCTTTAAGATTGGCACAAAAAATTTCAGCACTATGAATATTTACCTTCTTGCTTTTTACAATCTGAAATTTGTTTGCATCATCGGATTCTGTATCACTAGACTCTTTTGCCAAAATGAGTCTCCGAGTAGATTTCTTGTAGGTCTTGGTTACCTTGGGAACAGTAACACTCTTTTGTTTCTTACTCGGTGATGCAACTGATGCTCTAGTGTTGGGTCTCTTTGTTGGTGGAGTCGGTAGGGCCTTTGAAATGTCCTGTTTCTTTCTTTTCAAAACTCTACCCTTAGGCAACTCGGTACTTAATGTTATTGCTGCCTCTTGAGCTTCTGATTACTCTTCAGTAATGGCAAGAGTGCCTTTGATAGGTGTAGAGGAGGATTCTTCTTCGAATTTCTCAAATAAAACCTTTATCATCTTTGTAGCCTTTCTTGTAGCCTTGGGTAATACAATGCTCATTTTTACTTTTTCTTTCACTTCTTCATAAGTTCCATATCTCGGTTTAGTAGCATGCCTTGGCAATGAAAGATAGGCATCAATTTGTTGTTGTGTAATATCATAGTCAATCTCATAACCTATTGGTGGCAAAGATTAAGTCCTTGGTTCAACAACATTCATATAACAGTAATCGGTGTCTACCTCAAAACATATATCATCCTTATATTTCTCTACCAGTTGTGGTGGAATCCGGTACCTGTTGTGCATCTTTTCTTGAAATTTGTTGAAATAGTCATCCATGATATCATTAAAATTATCTCCCAATTTCTTGATAAAGTCATTGATTTGATGGGTGATAGGTCAGTGTAGCTCCCAAAATACTTTACCGACTGAGGGAAAGAACTTCTCAAAGTAGAAAAACATGCATACAAGAAGTGAACCAAACTTTAGTGTGTTTGCCGAGTTGTTCTTCTTTGGCTTCCTTATTGTGTTTAGGTTCTCAAACAAGTTCTTCAATAGCACTTCAGATAAATCTACTTTCATTCCCTTTTTCACTATTTTATAGGCTAAGTCAACTGCGGCACATGGTACACTGTTTTCCCTTGCTGATTGGAAGAAACGGTAACCAATTACTCTAATTGCAAACTTAAGTTTTGCATCAGTGACATTGTTCAATTTCAGTCCTCGGTAATCAGATTCTACTCCAGTTAGACTGATTAACTCCTTTTGTGATATCATTTTATGTGCTCATGCATGATC
Organism: Cryptomeria japonica; assembly: GCF_030272615.1. Taxonomy (NCBI): domain Eukaryota; kingdom Viridiplantae; phylum Streptophyta; class Pinopsida; order Cupressales; family Cupressaceae; genus Cryptomeria; species Cryptomeria japonica. Next base: position 718,123,700 of record NC_081408.1, read on the forward strand.
ATAGATAGGATACCCGGTGATCACATGAATGATTTCCTTGGTGATTTTGAATGTTTTCTCCTCTAGCCACATAAAATCATCATGAACTCTTCTTAAAACAAACTTAACCCACTGGGGTTTGAACACACGGGGATAGGCTAGGGCTTTAGTTAATCCCTTGATTTTGATATGCTCGTACTTGCTCTCCATTTTGCCATCGGTACAAAGTTCATCATATGTGTAACTAATCTCAACATGACCGAGTTCTTCAACATTGCATTTGGTGAAGAATCTAACATCTTTGACTAACAAGACTCGATCAGGGATGAGTGAAAATGCAGTTTTGTCATCCGGTTCAGAGGCGACTTTAGGAGTCAAAGAGTACTTCAGCGAGGGCTTCTCCACTTTCTTGACAACTACAAGATCTTGGATCTTGGGCACCATTGTAGATTTCAAGTAAAAACTTAGCAAACTATCCTTAGGGTTTGACGGTTTACAAATGATTGACGCTTCACACTCGGTAGATAATAGCAATTTGACAAGATCAGAAACTAGCTTAACAGTGTGATGAGATTTGATGTAAATACCTTGAAATTCACTCTGAATGAAGTTTGATTGCCTTGATTTCCTCTGCTCTACTCTCTTGAAAACTTGGTGAATGAGAATGACCGCGAAAATACCTTATCGAGCTCCATGCGAGTTAGGTCAAAACATTAAATGCACTCAATTCACCTTTAACCGATTTACTCCTTTTTTTCGTTTTAACCGAGTAACCAAATTTCCTTCATTTACCGACTTGACAGGCTTCCTATATACACTGACTTGATAGGTTTCCTGTAAAGTACTTTTGATAGATTTTCAAACTTACCAATGCATCTTAACTATGCAGATTTTGAATTTTGTACATAATAGAATGGGAACTGTTATGATTTAACCTTTAGAGAATGTAGTCCCTTCATACCTTTGCTGATTAATTTGGAATAGGTGCACCAAACTTGGTAGGTAAGGAGCTTTCTTCATCTGACATGATTTCCTTCTTTTTCCAAATCATCTTAAATTTTTCTTTTATCTCTTCAGTGTCTCTTCTAGGTTGATCTCTACAATCTCTAGGTAAATGTCCAACTTTGTGACAATGAAAACATGCCATACCAGGATTTCGCCATGATCTTTGGTTGTTCATTCCAAACCTTATAAAATAGTTGGCACTAATATGTCCATATCTTCCACAACATTCACACCATATCCTTGTATTGTAATCCCATGGTACTACTGCATATTGTCAGTAAGGATTTGTGTGATTTCGGTAACCACTAGTGTTTGCTCGGTGTGGACACCGCATGTAGTTCTTTTGCTTAGACCAGCACTTCTTAGTACTATGTCCATATCTATTGCAGTTTTTACAAAACCCTTTGAATTTTCCTTCTGATAGTTGTTAATAGACTTTGTCCTACATTGATTAGATGTGTGACCATATTTATTGCAATTGTAACAATATCCATTTGACTTAGTGATAGTCAGTTGCTTACCTTTTCTGATCTAGCATATGTTGGCAGTATGAACTTGATTTCCATAGTAGTAGCAAATAGGCTTCTTCCTTTTGATTTTATTCCTATTTCCAGCTTGCTTTGATGATTCTCCTCTCTTGGTAGTATGAATTCCTTTCTCGATAGAGTCTTTTCCTTTGTAACCGAGTCCTGCATCTTTGTTGGGTCTTCTTGTGTTCAGTTGTTCATCCAACATCTTTGATGCATCATAACTCTTCAATGTTTCTTTGGATTTCTTCTCTATTTCAAGTTCATCAGTCAACCTTGATGCTTCAAGTTTTAATACTTGATTTTCATCATTCTTTAGAATTGCTTCATGATGTGCATAACCTTATTGATCTGTCATATTTTGTTGAATCCCAGTTAACCTTATGATTTCATCATTCTTATCAGATACTAAGACTTCAAGTTTTTGTTTCTCTCTTTGTAGATCTCTTGCTTTATCCTCTACTGTCCTCAATGCATCTAGATTTTGAGTCATCTGTGTACTGAAATGTTCATGTTCTCTTTTCATTGCTTTTAGTTGATCAGCCAATGCTTTGTTCTTTTCTTTCAATGCTCCAATCATTTCTTCAATCTCTTCAGATATACTATTCTCAGATGATGTCTCAATTTGTTCCACTAGCTCTTGAGAATCCTGCAAGTCATCAGATAATATTCTTCTTACTTTCAGAGATTTTTGCATTTGCCTTTGCATGTCTGCAATCACTTGATTTGCATGATCCAGCTCTTCTTGCAGATACACAATCCTTCGAGATTGTTTATAGCCTTCCATTAATAAGATCTTTCTTTTTAGGTAGTTAAACCCTTTTCCAAGATTCAAGCTCTGATACCAATTGCGAGGCCCAATATGGAAAGCTAATGTACTGAGAGGGGAGGGGTGAATCAATACTCCAAAACTTCTCCTTAATGATAACCTTACTATTATGCATAAACAGAATAGTGCAGTAACATAAAATAAATTTAAAACAAACACATAACAATCATACATGATTCACTCCATAACACATATATTTTGGTTACGTAGAAACTCTTGGTTAGAGAGAAACATTGCGGTGGGGATGGCACCCAAAACTTCACTACTGCAATAATAAAGAATGCTCGGTTAGAGCTACATTTAGCTATTTCTGATAGCTTACCCTGTTAGGAGTAACAAGATCTATTAGATCTACCTTGCTAAAGGATTTCACAACATTTATTCTGAATGTTGCACCTGGTTAGAGGCTTTACAATTTATAGACTTGGTTAGAGTCTTTTACCCTGTTAAAGGTTTCTCTTTCAACTTCACAATATTACAATAAAATCATTACAAACATCTGCAACTTTACATCTGAAATGTTATAGCATATTTTATGTGCTTAGGATAAGATTACCTTGCTTATAGCATACCTTGGTAACTCATATAGTAACTCGGTAAACCCTTCTGTTTACTCTATTCTTCGACCGTTCTCTGAAAACCTTCTCAGTGACCTCTGTGTCTCTGTAACAGTCTTCCTTCATACATATATGCACACACCTTGCTCTTAATTCATGATGTTTAAATAGATCTCTTAAAATGGTGATTCCAATTCATTGCTTCGATCTTACAAACAAGATTCCTCGAATGAATAACTAAACAAAATATTTCATTGGTTAGATTATCCTTGTAATCATACACAATCTTCTAGTGCAGTTTCCAATGTAATAACGATTAGATGTGCCTCGATCTTGTAACATGTTTTCATATGCATGTCCAGGTTCAATGTATCTGGTAACACATTTCACTCGGTGAATATCAACTCGATGTGTTAACTTTACTTCTCGGTAGCCTCAAAAAGATACTCGGTAGATAGATTCGGTGTATACTGTGTTCTGTGAGTGCTTTCTTTTGTAACCAACTAGACTGTGCATACCGACTTCTCTGTTTATACCGACTGCATGATTCGGTAGTGCTAACGGACTAGAATATATAGTATGACTTTAAATATAAAAACTAATGGCAACTTGATAAGTAGTAACACAGAGTATAGAAGCCCAGCTGATAGACAAGATTAGTTCTATGTCTAGATTGTATTGAACAAATAAGAATCTGCTATAGAATTTTAGATGTGAAGTTGCAGATAGATTTTATTACTATTATTTTGTGAAAGTGATAGAAAATCTCTTAACCGAGTGGACTTAACAGTCTTATATGTAAACCCTCTAGCAAGGTGACATTCTGATTGAGTGTTTGAAATCCTTTAACAAGGTCACTTCTAACAAGGTGAAGATCCTAATAGATTTGAGGGCAATCCCTTAACCGAGTCACATCTAGCAATGTGTTTGTAATCTTTAACAGGATTTGCATTTAACCGAGCATACTCTAGAAGAGTATATTTCTTAGTGGGTCCGTAATCCCACAATGGTTTTTCCCTATTTGGGTTTAAACGTTAAATTTGGTGTTATGAGGTTTATGATGTTCATACGATTTTGAGTTTGCATGTTTAACAGTTTTGGTTATATTACTGATATATATGTTACCGAGGTTGAATCTGATGTTTTTATGGATGATTAAGTTTGTATGATTCACCCCCCCCCCCCTCTCATCTTATTGGCTATTGGATCTATACTTATATTAAGTATCAGAACTATCAATTGGTATCAGTGCTTTGGACTCCGGAAGGAAAGTTTAAAGGCACTTGAGTTAAAAGATCCAAAGATGTATAAGAGGGATGCATCGAAGCTGAACAAGTCAAGTTTCTCTACATGGTAGAAAAGGATGAAGCTACATCTATCAGGAGTTGGAGAATATGTGGTATACTATCTGGATAATGATTTTGTTACACCAAGCACCTATCCATTGACTATGGAAGAGATAAAGGCGAAGCAAGAACATATTCAAGCAATGATTGAAATAACATCTGCATTGACCAATTCAAAGTTTAATGATCTAGAAGGATGCAATGATGCAAAGGCAATGTGGGATAAGCTCATATCAGTATATGGAGGAGATGAACATGTTCAAAGAGCAAAAGTAGATAGTCTGAGAGGACAACTTGAATCTATGAGTATGAATGAAGGTGAGAACATAACTCAGTACAGTACAAGACTAAAGGAGATTGTCAATCAAATCAAAGGAGCAGGTGGAACTATTGAAGAAAAGGATATAACAAGTAAGTTGTTAAGAACCCTTCTACCAGCATATGTAATCCGATTCTCTGCAATCAACGAATTGAGGTTTGTACCTAATATGCCAGTTTCTTTAGATGCTACTATTGGTAAGCTACATGCATTTGAGTTAAGTAATTTTGATAATAGTGGATCTTCGGTAAATAAAGTTGAATCTGCATTTAGTTCTTTTCATCTTGATGAATCTAATGATTTCAATGAAAGAAAGTATAAGTACTATGAAGGAGATCACAGTGGAGCAAGTGAAAGATTTCGGAAAAACATGGAAGAAGTACAAAAACTGTATGAAGAAATCAGAAAGCAAGAAGAGTTTGAAGCACTATAAGCCAAAAGGTTACCGAGAGGCAAAGGTAAGTATAAAGGAAAACTACCTTTGAAATTTTTCAATTGTTATAAGATAGGACATATGGTTTCTAACTGTCCTGACAAAGATTTTACTGAAAAGAGAGATTACCGAGATAACAGACAGAAAGATAATCATTACAAAGGACACCAAGACTTTAGAAGAAGAGATAGAAAGACATTCTTAATAGCTTATGAGGAATCTAACGATGATAAATCAGATGAGACTGATACAGAGGAAGTAGTTTATGTGGCTATCAAGGATGGATCAGATGAAGAAAGGTATGAAGAAAAATCCCTAATAGCTCACATAAACACTAATGATTCTTGGATAATAGATAGTGGATGCTCACATCATATGACAAGAGATAAACACAAGTTTGTTATATTAGAAGATTATGATGGAGGCTATGTTAGATTTGGTAATGATGCACCATGTCCAGTAAAAGGTAAAGGATCTATAACACTTCTTGATAATGCAAGATGCAATGATGTTTATTGGGTTGAAGGTTTGAAATACAATTTGTTGAGTGTAGCACAGCTAAACAACACAGGTTACCGAATAGAAATTCAGAAGGGAATTGTCAAAGTTCATGACAAAAATGGAAAGTTAGCTGCTACCGGGACACAAACAAAAGGTAATACATTTCACCTTGAATCAACTCGGAATAAGTGTTTGCATGCAAAGATTTATGATACCTGGTTATGGCATAAAAGGTTTTGTCATGTAAATTTTGATAATCTGATCAAAATAAGTAAGAAGCACAGAGTAAGAGGTCTATCGAGTCTTGAAAAATCTGAGAATGCTATGTGCCGAGGATGCCAGATGGTTAAGATGACAAGATCAAGCTTTACAAGTAAGTCTTACACTTCTAAGGGAATTTTAGATCTAGTGCACACTGATCTTTGTGGTCCTATGAAAGTTCAAAGTTATTATGGTGATAAATATTTCATATTATTTGTGGATGACTATTCAAGGATGATGTCAGTAATGTTTTTAAAAGAAAAATCAGAAGCTTTTCAAATGTTTAAATGGTACAAGGCAAGAGTTGAAAATGAAACAGGAAGACAACTGAAATGTCTTAGATCAGATAGAGGAGGAGAATTCACATCTGATGAATTCAACTTATTTTGCAATGATCATGGTATTAAAAGACAAGTCTTTGCACCGAGAACTCCACAACAGAATGGAATAGCTGAAAGAAGAAATAGATCTATTGTGGATTGTGCTAGAACACTGATGATTGAAAAGAAGGTGCCACAAATATTTTGGAGAGAAGCAATAAGCACAGTTGTTTACACCTTGAACCGAGTTCAATTGAAGAAAGGTACTTTGAAGACACCATATGAAATCTGGTATGATAAGAAACCTAATGTTAGTTATTTTAAAATCTTTGGAAGTAGATGCTATGTTCATAAAGATGATAGAAATGGCAAGTTTGACCAGAAAAGTGAAGAAGGAACATTTCTAGGTTATTCTTCTAGAAGCAAAGCATTTAAATGTCTGATCAAATCATCTAACAAAATAGTAGAAAGTGCAAATGTGAAAATTGATGAATTTGCAGAAAGAAATGATGAAGGAAATTCCAAGGAACTAGAAGACTATGATGAATTTGTCTATGTTCAACTGTGAAGTCCTACCGAGAAAACTGTTGAAGAAAATGAAGAAATTATCCAGTTACCAAGTGATGAAGAAGATCATAAAGAGCCTACCGAGCCTGTATTAGCCAAGTATGTTAGAAGACATCATGCACCAAGTCAGATTATAGGAGATAAGGATGATCCAGTGATGAAAAGGAACAAACTGAGACAGAACACATGTTTGATATCTGAATTTGAACCAAGAATAGTGAAAGAGGCATTTAACATTGAAGATTGGATAAATGCTATGACAGAAGAGATTGATCACATCAAGAAGAATGACACATGGAAACTAATCCCAAGACCGAAGGACAAAAATGTAATCAGTACAAAGTGGATTTTCAAAAACAAGCTAAATGAAAAAGGTGAAGTCATTCGAAACAAAGCAAGACTAGTTTGCAAAGGTTATGCTCAAGAAGAAGGAATTGATTATGGTGAAACTTTTGCACCAGCTGCTAGACTTGAAGGAGTAAGAACATTGTTGGCCTATGTTGCTTTCAAGAATTTCAAGATATATCAAATGGATGTCAAATCTACATTTCTGAATGGAATATTAGAAGAAGAAGTTTTCATTGAACAACCTGAAGGATTTGTTGAAGACAAGAATAAAGATCCAGTATGTAAATTGAACAAAGCTTTATATGGTTTGAAACAAGCACCAAGAGCATGGTATGAAATATTGCACTCTTATTTGATTAAGATTGGTTTTATAAGGATAAGTGAGAACAACAACATGTACATGAAGAATGATGAAAATGGAATACTGATCTCAGCCATATTTTTTGATGATATTATATTTTGTGGAAATGACTCTTTATGCAAGAACTTTGGAAATGAAATGAGCAAAGAATTTGAGATGTCATTAATCAATGAGATAAAGTATTTTATAGGTTTACAGATACTGCAAATGAAAAATGAGATTTTCATTACTCAATTCAAATACATAAAGGAAATCTTGAAGAAATTTGGAATGGACGATTCAAAACCAGTAAGTACTCCTATGACTACCAACTGCAAATTATCAAAGAATGATGAATCTGCATCTGTTGATGAGACACTTTACCGATCCATGATTGGAAAGGTACAATACGTTGTTCACAGTAGACCAGATATAACACAAGCAGTAGGTATAGTTGCAAGATTCTCTGCAGATCCTAAGGAAACCCACATGACAACAATCAAAAGAATTTTTAGATACTTGAAAGGCACAGAGGATTATGGATTAGTATATCAGAAAGGAAATGATTTTGATTTGAAAGTTTATACTGATGCTGATTGGGCAGGCAACATTGATGACAGGAAAAGCACAAGTGGAGGAGCTTTCTTTTTAGGAGAAAGACTAGTGAGTTGGCTTAGCAAGAAACAAGGATGTGTTTCACAGAGAACAATAGAAGCTGAATACATTGCTGCAGCATTGAATTGTACAAACATTGCATGGATCAAACAACTGTTGGAAGGTATAAATGAGAAATTTACTGAGCCAATAACTATATTCTGTGACAATACTAGTGCCATTAATATTTCAAAGAATCCTGTTATGCACTCTAAGACAAAGCACATATCTATCAAATATAATTATCTTAGAGAAGAAGCTCAAGAGAAGAAAGTGGTGTTGGAATATGTTAGAACAAAGGAGAAAATAGCAGATATCTTCACCAAGCCACTACCAAAGGACACTTTTGAATATCTCAGAAGTAAGTTAGGGGTCCTACCCCTATCTTCTACTCACTGACCAAGTTCGGTGAAAGCATCAATCCAATGACTCTAATGAATATATTTTGGGAGTTGATGCTGAGTTATACACTTTAAGATGTTTTCTAAAAGTGTACTAGAATTAATACAGGAAATATTACAGGGAACAAGAATTGAAGACAAATGCTCTGACCGAGACTCAGTTGATACACAACAACAGGAAATCACTTCTTACAGAAGGAAATTATGTTTTAGTTCTTTACTTTTTGGCATTGTTGTCAAAGGGGGAGAAGACCTACAAAGGGGGAGAAGACTAGTATAAAGGAAAGACGACAGAGAGAAAACCTATCAGGGGAGAAGACTAAGAGCAAACTGAGCAGACTACATATTGGAAAGAAGATTGGAAACATGAGAAGTCTAATGTATGGGGGAGAGCACTTCAGCATTTCAAAATCACAGCAATCTGAATCTTTTAAGGTCAAATCAATTGGTTTTGCCATCAATGCCAAAGGGGGATATTGTTTTCAATATTGCATTATAACAGACAATGAAAGATTGTTGGCATTTCATAAGGATATTGAGAAGGTTGTTGATGATTATGGATATATCTGATTAAAGATGTTTTACTATCTTGATATTATTATTTTGTCATTGATGTCAAGAAATTGATTTTCTAATTCAGTATGATGTTGCCATATCTTGAGAAGTATGATATGAAGATTATAAAGATGTCGGTAAAAGACACAGGAAAGAATATGATGAGTAAGGGGATGAATAAGGTATTCAATGGGCAACTACTACCGAGTCAGACAATGATGAGATCATGATGTTTTAGATTGTTTTAACATCATACATATGTTGTAAATTGTAAAGGTTAATACTATACTATGTTATCAAGCAAAGAACCTAGTCGGTAAACCCTAAGGAACCTAGTCGGTAAACCCTAAGGTTATCACTATCGGTTAATGAAGGCAGAATGTCTACCGAGTGAAGTTTAGTATTCACCGAGTTGTTACCAAGTTGTAACTAAGCTATAACAGATTGCATTAAATGTTTACATGTCGTATTTAATGAAGGAAGTTGATGAGCTAGAGTGGATTAAATGATTGGTAAGCCATGGAAGAAGTTTGTTAATGAATCTAAGGCAATGAAAAGTCGGCATGAAGATCTAAAGCTCAGATTGAACCGCGATATCCTGGCACAAGTTCCAAGACTAATATACAAGTTCCAAGGCGGGGTAAAACATTTTCAGATCAAAAGATGCATTGAACTTGGACAAGATTGAAGATCTGATGGCTATGATTGATCATGGGAAATGTGATCAAGGAGATTAAGCGGTTACCTAATTGTTTATAAATAGGAAACTGTTGATAAACAATGTATGCAGGAAAGTGTATGCACAGGGATGCTACATAGTGATTACTAAGCACAGAAGCTTGAAGACCTGTTAGAATAACAAAGTATAGAAGCCCAGCAGATAGACAAGATTAGTTCTATGTCTAGATTGTATTGAACAAATAAGAATCTGCTTTAGCATTTTAGATGTGAAGTTGTAGATAGATTTTATTACTGTTATTTTGTGAAAGCGACAAAAAATCTCTTAACCGAGTGGACTTAACAGTCTTATATGTAAACCCTCTAGCAAGGTGACATTTTGATTGAGTGTTTGAAATCCTTTAACAAGGTCACTTCTAACAAGGTGAAGATCCTAAAAGATCTGAGGGAAATCCCTTAACCGGGTCGCATCTAGCAATGTGTTTGTAATCTTTAACAAGATTTTCTTTTAACCGAGCATACTCTAGAAGAGTATATTTCTTATTGGGTCTGAAATCCCATAGTGGTTTTTCCCTATTTGGGTTTCCACGTTAAATCTAGTGTTATGAGGTTTATGATGTTCATATGCTTATGAGTTTGCATGTTTAACAGTTTGTGTTATATTACTGATATATATGTTACCAAGGTTGAATCTGATGTTTTTATGGATGATTAAGTTTGTATGATTCACCCCCCCCTCTCATTTTGTTGGCTATTGGATCTGTACTTATATTAAGTATCAGAACTATCAATTAATAATGATTTTATTCTTATTATTCTTGAATTAGTATATTTGTTTATAAGTTAAAATTTATGGCTTGCTTTTAAATTTTTATTATGATGTACCTTTGAAATTTAGAAATTCTTAATAGCTCCTTTTCTTTTTGTAAACTAGTTTTCTATTATATATTTTTTTTAAATTAAATTTTTAAAAAATAAATAATATTTAATAAATAGTCGAATTTTGTATTGTAGTAAAATGCATTCCTTTACAATATCACATTCTATTTGGACCCCTAGTTTAGTGTTCCTTAAATTCCTCTATCATTTTAAATCTATTCGGTCTCTACTCTATCTTGTAATTTAATTATTATTTCCATAATTTAATTATCATCAAATACTCAAATTAGGACCTAATTTAATTTCAAAAACCCTAACACTTATGACTCCCTTTTGGAGGCCTTATTTTGGTGTGTCCAAGGTACCCTCCAATTCTATCTGGAAAAAAAATACCCAAAATTGTAGCCATTGTTCTGATTAATTAAAAAAGTAGGTTTTCAGGACCCGAAACCTTTAACATAAGATATTAAGATAAGACACCAAAAAGATCAGTGCTTAAGAACCGCATACAAAAAGATTGGCAAAAAGCCAGTGAACCGAAAGGACAACAAAACTAACAATAGCAAAGAAACTAAGAAGGCGCTACACAAAAATTTTCTTCAACAAGTCCTCCACCTTTGTCACTAGCTCGTCGTAAGTAGCCCCGACAACTTTAAGGTCTTCCAGATCCTTGTTAGGTTTTTTGTCCTTCTTTTTGCCTCTGGTGCGGGTTCTGGGGCCTTGAGCTTCCCCTGTTCCTTCCATTTCCGGGTCAATGTCCAAGATTTCCTTTTCATCATCCAGTTTGCTGATGAGAGTGTTGGTGTTGTTGGCTGAAATCTTCAGGATGCTAAGGCTCTGTTTAGCAATGTTCTTCAAGCACTCCTCAATTTTACCAATTTTGTTGATAGTTTCTATAAGAGTGTGGTTGTTAGTGTCAGCAAGATTCTTTCTTTCCAGCAAATCCTTCTCAATTTTTTCAAACCTGGGGTTGAAAGCATCTCTTATGTCTTCAGCTTTGGCGATGGTACTTTTCAGGTCCTCTATGAAGCTGGCCATGGTCTTCCCTTCCCCTGTATTGATGGTTTCCAGGATCAAGATTCTGTTACAGAGTTTTTTATTTTCGTCCACAACTTTCTTGTAACCATTGATGAGCCACTCCATAGTTTCCATGAAACCTTGCAAACCCTCGAAGGGAGGCTTATAGGGGGGGTCAACTTTTCCAGGGGTTGCCTTTTCCTCTTTAGGGGTGTGCTGGATGGTTGTGTCAATAGCCCTAAGAGCCTCTTCCATGGTCTCCTTTTCCAGATTCTGGTCATCTTCTAGGCCCTTGCCTGCTTGTGGGCTTCCGGTTCCTTAACAATCTCCTCTTTCTTCTTTTGCATTTTCCTGGCCTAGGTGTGAGCTTTAGTCTTCTTCTTCAGCCACCCTTGAGGGTACTCCTCAGAGTCATCTGAAGTCTCCTCTTCCAAAGAAATGGTAATCAGGGGTGTACCTTTAAGCTTTTTGCCCTTAGAGGATGGGTCTGGTTTTGATGTATTTCCTCTTCTTCCCACTTTCATAATCCGAGACATCCATGTTGTCCTCAGTATCAGTCAAAGGGTCACTTTCAGACTCCTCTTCCTCTGAGAAGGCAGGGTCAGACCCCTCATCCTCAGAATCCACAGAGGGCTGCATCTGAGCAATTTGGTTGGCCTTAAGATGGTGTTGGCCTTCATAATTTGATTTCTAGTCTCAATTTTTGTACTTGACTATTTTATGTTGGCTTTTTATCAAAAAAACTTAGTGAACCCTATATAAAGAAATATTTTGTGATGCAGGAGCATCCCCGATCTATGAGCAATCTTGCATCAACCAAAAAAATATTTTCTTTTAGTTTCATTTTTGTTGCAGTTTATGTGTTACTTTCAACATTTTCTGGTAGTTGCTTCTTTTTTGTTGTAGATCAGATTTTTGGCTTTCGGGCTTGTTCTTGATCATCATTGTAGATTTCCAATTCAATTGGATTCTTTTCCAGCAAGTTATTCCTTTTGGAGTGTCTGTTTCTTGGTTCCAAAGCAGTTTTGAGCTTATCGTCTATGTTGGAGATTTCTTCTCATGTGGAGCGATTCCTTGGATTGAGAGACAATTTGGCAGCACACACGATGTTCATAGGCCCTTGGCCGACCCTCCTTTGTGGTTTGCACTTCATGTTTGTTCTTGGTGGATGAGATCTTCACATTTTGGGGCTGACCTATTTTACATGTTTCATTTTCCTTCCTTGGTAACTGTAATCTTTTATGGCCGACTTAGATGTGCTCCAAATGGTATATATATATTGGTGTATGTGATCTCTTGAGACAACAAAATAGTATGATGTTATAGATTCATAATTTATAATTTGGATACTTCTTGGAGGTCTGGATGAAATGTATTTTGGGATGTAGTTTGTAATCGGGTATGTTAGCCTACATGTAACCCAGATGTTACCAGATGTTCTATGATGAATATATGATGATGCAGATGTCTAATTTTCCATTTCCTATGTTCTGTGTTGTTTCTTTCATTGTGTTACTCTTGTTGCATGATTTGGATTGTTCTCTTTGAGGACCCTCCAAACCATGGCTACATCAGATGGTATCAGAGTTGGTTGTGAACCTTGAGGAATTCCTTTGGGTGAACAAATCATCGATTTGAGGTAGGCTGCTTGTGTGTTCAATAGATCATTGATGGAGAGGCAATTGAAACCTTGTAGTTAGATTTCCAGGCTAAGGTAGTTGCACCAGAGCAAAGGAGGAGATGTCGCCAAGAAGGATGAACCCTAGGAGGGTAGAGCAAATGATGGAGGATTTCAAGAATGAAATGAGGAATGAGATTCGAAATGTGTTGGTTAGTTTGTGGAGGAATCCAGAATCAGAGGATGAGTATGAAGAGGCAGGAGAAGAACTAGAGGTCGAAGAGGTTGAAGGACCGATAAATTAAAGAGAAGAAATACTTATTAGAGCAGTGGTGCAAGTGAGTAAAGTTCATAATGTTAAGGTTTCTAACTGTTCGGGTTTGTTGAATCTAGAAGACCTGATAGACTGGATCAGAGAGTTGGAGTACTACTTCGAGTTTGAAGATGTTAAGGACCCACAAAGAGTCCAGTTAGCACAAAATAAGTTAAAAGGGCATGCTTCTTTATGGTGGAAAGATTTGTAGAGAGATAGAATGGAGAATGGTGAGATTAAAATCACTTTGTGGAGGTAGATGTTTGCAAGATTGAAGGCTAAATTTATTCCGAGAGACTATGAGTTGGAATCATTCAAGAAGTTGTAGAGCTTGAAGCAGAGGAACATGAGTGTGAAAGAGTATATAGAGAAATTTTGTAAAGACGTAAATCATTTTAACTTCAATAATAAAACAAAATACTCTTTATTCTTAAATAAACTCATAACTCCTTTAAAAAGTCTATTTCATTCCACTTTTGCTTCCATAGTTTCATTTGATCATTCTATTTATATCATAATAAACACGAAATTTTGATAAATAGATAAAGAATTTTCATAAAATAGGAAAATTGTAGAAGTATCTTAATCTTATCTTCATACAAAACTTAGGCTTTTCTAATGCCTTAAGTTTAAATAACAAAACATAATGAAAAGGAAGAGATGTGTCCTTTGATCTACAATCCAAACTATCTTCAATATAATCTTTATAATGAAGATGAGAACAAGATTTAGGTGCTTTTTCCGCCCAACCTTGAAGTTTACACTTCCCCAAAATTATTGGTCAATCAAGAATACCCGACCCTGCACGAATTGCTTAGCAAAAATAATTCGATAGACAAGATGGAATCTGGTGCGTGCCTAGAATGATACATGCATTTTCAATTTTCTAATTCAATAAAGAAACAAGCAAGTTCAATCAAGGATATGGTAGAGTGGATAAATAAAAGAATCCATCTATTTCAATGGTCAATTGGTTACTCGGTCGATTATAATGCCATGCATAGCAATAAAATTTAGTTTGGAAAAAGAAAACTCTCTCTCTATAACCCACATTCGACACCCGTCTTGGAAGGTAACTTTCCACAAACACAAACCTATCTAGATTTGTTCATATGAATCTAGAATAAATATATACAAAAGACAATCTTTCATTTTTCAATTCTAGCTTCCTATTTCTCGCATGATAAAAATACAATGTTAAAGAAGACAATCTTTCGTTGAATAGAAATAGAAAGAATCAATCTTTTGTTGAATAGAAATAGAAAGAAGCAATCTTTCATGGATAAACAAATATATATCTGAAAAGAAAACAATCTTTCGCTTCTATGTTTCAAGTAATTCAAAGACAAGAATTAAATATAAGAAGGTGTAACACATGTATGTAACTTTACATAAAAAATGAATAAAAACATTTGAGTACACATTCTTTTATTCAATTATCAAAACATTTAAATCTCGTAATCATTAACTTGCATTCTATTTCTTATGATTTCGAATTTCCACGTTTATATCACCTAAGTTCTTTATCTTTCCATGTGTTTTGGTTTGTCTACCTCTTTTCTCTAATAACATATTTAGTTTGATACTAATATGTGGTTTTCATGATTTATGAATTCAATTAACTGATTTTACTAATTTTCCATAACAACATCTAACATGATGAAAATTCATAATACGCATACCTATATGGTTTTTCAAATGAGATACCCAAAGATCATCTTAACTTCTCATGCAAGGATCAAATTCAAGAGTGTAACTCTTCTCTTCACAAAATCAAAATAAGATTCAGTATTTAATAATTCATTATCCTAAAATTCCATCTTCTCTGTGGTTCAAATTCAAAGTTTATAAAGCACAAACTCTCTCTATTCCCTTGCTCTATTTCTAGAGGATTTTGTGATCTAATTTTTATGAGTTACACTATGTTTATCAACAAACCTTAAGAAAATATTTCATTATTTCATCTTTATTTACATGAACGTATTTTTAAGAAATTTAAAATGGTTTCATATTAGGAAATCGAATATCATGATTCTAATTCCTTCATTTGATTGTTGTATAAATTTGAATAAAATAGAACATTCTTTTATCTTTTAGATCTCTACAAAAAAACATGCTAGAATAGAGCCTACCTCTGGAATACGATCCAAGTTTTCTATGATCACTGATAACTTGTAACAAAATTGTCTACAATACGCCTAGATTCCAATGCTTTTCTCCTCTACGCTATTCTATCTCATGAGCTCTCTCTTCTCTACTTACTACTCTATATTCTCTAAAATTTGACTCTAAATCTGAGATGATCATTACCAATCTTTTACGACTGGTTGTAATACTCCTAAATCTCCAATGATTTTCTCTTCTACATTCCATTCTCTAATCCTTTATTGTATGTGTGTCCTCTTCCAATTTCATGGTCTATATATAGTGTTTTCATCTACCTTCTTTCCTATTTTCGGGCCCATCTCTCTTAGTGGTGACTTATTTATCTTGACACCACTACGAGTTTGGTGTCTTACATACTCTATAACAATAGTTTCCCATGCCACCAGTTAACACCTCTAAAAAATATTTAGCCACGTAGGGTTGGTTCCAATGGTGATCTCCACGTAATTATTCAAACACATCATGGTGTTCTTTGCAAAATACATGCTCATCTCAAACACTTCATCATGGTTAACATTCCTTGCAAAATTCGTGTTCATTTCAAACACTACAAGTTTGTTTGATGCATGGTAAGTTTATTATCAACTCCTTGCAAATCGGTACCAAGTTATAGTGGCATTTAAGTCTTATGCCAAGTCGACTTTACTAGTAACGACTTCCATATAACATGCAAAGTTTATTAAATTAACTTCTTATGTGACACCATACTACACATGCCATTCAAAGATATTAATATCAGTGGGTCTATGTGGGCTGGTAACCCACGAATTTCACCATGTACTGCATTGTCCATAGCTTGGTCGACGTGGTCAAAGGAAACTAAATTTGCAACGTAGTTGATAAGGAAAATAAAAAAGGGAGGAGTGGCCGGCGGTAATACTGACCCCTCCCTATAAATATGAAGAGTGGTTGATATTACTATCGACATCCCTCATTTAACATTTACTTTGCATTAATAAACCGCCACCTTGCCTATAACACAATACTTAAAATCTACCACCATTTAGTTAATATGCCATTTAATTAAATCACTAGTTATTATCTTATATATATACATATTGTGTGCGGGGAAATGTGGCGACAAAAACAAATAGCTCAAATCCAAACTATCCACACACCAATGAGACTCTTGGTGCAAGTATATGAACTGATTCAATTAATTCAACTTCCCAAGGGGTGTCCCATTGTTCTCTATCTCACAAGATCCCTAAAGTCAATGTTTTTCTCTTAGATCACTGAGAAAAGTGACTTAGGAATGACAACTCCAAGTACGAGTGATGTTTGATTTATATGCATGAATGCATTCTAAGATGTATGATATTGAAACTATGATGATTAATCTAGCATAAAGATGATGATAAGATTAGCAAATTATCCTAGCAATGATATACTAGTCTAACATGTATATTCTATGATATATTAAAATGATTCTAAACGCTATTATGATGATTTAACAAAGAGAGACTAAATGTTTAGTAATTTAGACTATAATGTAGATACATGAAAACTTGGATATTATGAAAATGAAGAATGAGAGATCTATTTATAAGGAAAATAGGGCAATGCATGGTAAAGATTGGATAATCTTAACAAGGGCCAGGATTGAAAGTTAATCAATCCATGTTTACAATTCTCACCAATGAAATGGTGACAATTGTCAACAAAAGGTTACTTGAGAGGAGATGTAAGAAGCATTAAATGCTTGAGAAGACATGAAGGTTACCTTAGGAGGTAAGGGTTAAGGTTAGGTTAGGGTTATCCAATGGATAAAGCTTTTACCCAAGGGGTAAACTCTTGTGCAAGGGTTAAAGGGATAACCAAGGTTAAAGCCATGAATGCTTGATGAGACACTTGAGTTAGATGAGGGTTAAGTTACAGAGAAAGTCTCTAACCAAGGGTCAAAGATGAGTTAACCATAAATGGTTATGTAAGAGCCTTTAATGGTTTGGAAGACTTTTCAGAGGTTAACCATTTGAAGACACAAAGCCTTTAATGTTTATTGAAGACTTTGGAGGCTTAGAGAAGTGACTTCTCTTTTCTTAGGAATGTGACAATAATTAGGAGATGAATTAGGCTAAATTGGAAGGGATTAGAAGAATCTAGAAGGGGTTTAGGAGGCAGTTGGGAGATGTAGGAAAATGCAAGTGGATGGAGGAGGATTTTAATTAAAATAAAATTATTTTATTTTAATAAAATAGATGCAACTTGCATAAATACAAGTGGGGGGATTCAATAAATAAATTAAATTTATTTATTTGCAAGGATTAATTTAATTAAATGTTACTTTAATTAAAAAAGGAGAAAGGGGAATTAATTAAATAAAGTGATTTATTTAATTAAAGGCTAGAAAAGGTTTAGGTGAACTTAATTAAATAAATTGAGTAATTTATTTAATCAAATAGATGAATATGAAGAAATTAATTAAATAGGATTTAATTAATAGGGGGAATGGGGTTAAAATAAATATTAAATATTTATTTAGGAAAGTGGTCAGATTTATACGTATATATATGTTATGTATATATATGTATATAATCAAATGAAATTTCACAAAGAAAAAATAATCAAATTTCATAAATAATCAAATATTTTTTTATATATCATAATTACATACATATATACATGTATATGATCGAATCATTATTTGAACTCATATACACATATAAACATAGGGTCAATATTCGTTTTTAAATCATTAACAATTTACATCTCTTTTAACAATAAAGATAATATTTCACAATCACTAATGTAATTCAAGTCTAATTCTATCACAATCTCCAATTATATATCAAATGCATGCATAAGTATTGTAAAGTGGTGTGTGAGATTCCATTTATTCTAGCGAAGTTCATGAGCTAAGAAAACTCTACCTGAACCCTATTCTCACCTTCATCTGCGTTCACCTGATCCTGCATTCACTTGCACTCAACTACTCATTAGCAATGACAATCCCCAATAATACAAATATTACCAATCATTTAATTGCACTTACAGAATATGATATAAATCATTTCATTGCATTTGAATTTCTTTCACTATATCATCTAATTCCTCTAAAATTTTCCATTTCCATTTCAATTTCATTTCATTTGCGAAAAATAAACATTATTTTTCCTAATTAAATAATTATGGATAAATAGGGTTCGTGACAAATTCTACAAGGTGATGATCAAATCCGGTCATCGAGAGATGGATAGGGAGAAGGTGGCTAGATGCATAAATGGACTTCAATTTAACATTCAAGATGAGATGAGTATGTTGAATTTGAGGCTTACCAATATGCTTTTAAGGTTGAAGATAAAGTGAAAAGGAGACAACAGAATAACCCTAGAGGAAAGAGGAGATATAAGGGGCAGGCGAATGGTAGTATAGAGAAGAAATTTTTTGAAGAAGAACCAAAATCTAAATGGAGTAAAGAACTGGATTAAAAGACACAAAGAAAAGGTAGTGGCAATAGGAGTACAATGTGGAGAAACCAAACATAGATATTTTGAGTGTAAGCAAGGATTGGCAAGGAATTGCGTGGCAAAAGAGAATCAAGAAGCTAGAGTTACTAGAGAGAATGTGTTAGAACCATAGCAATGAGAGTCCCTTTTGTTCAGAAGAGTCTTGATGGAGTAGAAAAGTGAAGATATCAGACCTACTCAAAGGAAGAATCTTTTTCAGACTGTTTGCAAATAAGGTGGTAAGTGCTATAAGGTTATTATAGATACTGGAAGTATTGATAATTTGGTATCAGAGGATATGGTAGTGAAGCTTGGTTTTAAGAGGCTTGAGCATCCTAGCCCTTACAAGGTGAGTTGGTTGCAAGATGATCATAAGGTGGAAGTGAGAGAGAAATGCTTGGTGAATTTTAATACTGGACCTTTCAAGGATGAAGTCTTGTGTGATGTTTTTCCTATGAATGCTTGTCATGTTTTGTTGGGTAGACCTTGGCAATTTGATAGATGAGCTATTTATGATTGTAGAAGAAACTTGATCATGATTGAGGAAGATGGGTAGAAATTTACTTTGGCTTATTTGAAGGAGAAGGAGAAGGTAGTGAAGAATTGCAGTGCTAAAAAGTAGGTTGCAGAGGTTACACCAGATGGTGGCATGGATTTGTAGAAGGATCTAGTGGATAGGTCTGATAGCAAGGTGTTACCAGATGGCAGTAAGGTTAAAGTGATGGTGGTAGACTGGATGAAATCTTGTGGTAGAAATAAATCAGAGTTGCGGAAGAAAGAAAGAAACAATTAGAGGTAGTGTGCAAGTATGAAGCAAGTAAGGGGAGATAAAGATAAACAATTTAGATAGAGAATTTGGTTGAGGTTTCGGAAGAGGTTAGTAAGAAGTTTGCAGAAAAAGAAGACATTTGGATCAAAAATGAGCATGGGGTCTATATCTCGAATCCCTTTCAACATTCATGAGTTTCCTCTCATGGAACATCTTTTTCTACCTAGGTTGTCTGATGTAGGAGCATCCCCAGTCTATGAGCATTCTTGCATCAACCAAAAAAAAAACTCTTTTAGTTTTGTTCTTGTTGAAGTTTCTGTGTTACTTTCAAGATTTTCTGTTAGTTGCTTCTTTTTCATTGTGGATAATATTTTTGGCTTCCAGGCTTGTTCTTGTTCATCATTCCAAATTTACAGTTCATTTGGACTCTTTTACGACTAGTTATTCCTTCCGAAGTGTCTATTTCTTGGTTCCGGAGCAGTTTTGAGCTTATCATCTATTTTGAAGATTTCTTCTTATGTGGAGCAATTCCTTGGATTGTAGAATAATTTGGCACCACACACAATGTTCTTAGGCCCTTGGCCAATCCTCCTTTGTGGTTCACACTTCATGTTTGTTCTTGGTGGATGAGATCTTCACGTTTTGGGGCCGACCTATTTTACACGTTTCATTTTCCTTCCTTGGTAAATGTAATCTTTTATGGACGACCCAGATGTGCTACATATGGTATATATATTGTTGTATGTGATATTTTGAGACAGAGTGAAATAGTATGATGTTCTAGATTCATAATTTGTAATTCAGATACTTCTTGGAGGTCCGAATGAATTGTATTTTGGGATGTAGTCTGTAACTGGGTTGTTAAAGCCTGCATGTAACCCGGATGTTACTAGATGTTCTATGATGAATATATGATGATGTGGCTGTCTGATTTTCTATCTCCTATGTTTTGTGTTGTTGCTTCTGTTGTTTTACTCTTGTTGCATGATCTGGAGTGTTCTCTTTGAGTACCCTCCAGACCATGGCTACGTCATTTTGTCAATCATAAGGTCCAAGAAATCATAATATTCAAGTTCCTAAATTATGATCAAGCAAGCATTCTAGTTATGAGCACATTGAGCAGCAAGATACAACAACCTACATTCAAGTATGATTTCATGATGGATTGTGTTATGTTTATCATGTTATTGCATTAACACTTGGAGGACATGTCTTTAAAGAGAATTTCATCACCACTGTTATCATTCCTAAGTATAATTTTATCAATTCAACATTCAGTTATGATTCAACCTCTTTCCTCTTGGGGATAAGCTCTCTTTCAATCAACCATAATTGTTATAGAGGTGGAAACATCAACACAAAGTTTGACTTAGACAAGCTCCTATACATCATAACCATTTCCCCCCATTTTCATGTCTGTAGGTTCACATCTGACAACAAAAGAGGCTACAGAAGTACAAAGTAGATTGGGACAAACAATTTTGGATTTTGAATAAACATATGATTAGTGCACCCAACACCCATATCCAACACTTTTTAGCTGGATTTTTAGGAGATAGACCTATAGGAACTCCTTATTGCATTTTTTAACCTTTCTACCAGTTTGTACACCCTCAAGACTAGGGTGCCCAACACAATAGTCCAGCACTTTCACTAACTCTAGATTACATCTCCAAGTTCCTCTTTGTGCCTAATTTCCAGATTTGGCTTACTATGTTGGTTTGCAATAATTTAACTTATTTTATTCACATACACTTCACAATCTCAAATCCATTGCAACAAAGAAACAAAATTCAAGTGCCTAGCTCTCCTTTTCAAGACTAAAATTAGGTCTATTCATGTTCCAATTCTATGATATGGAGATTTTAGATCTACATTTGCATCCATGGGCCTAAGATCTTATTTCCATAAATATCAATTTTAAAGTGTGTTATATTCTCCCTACAATAAAAAAATAATTATTATAAAATTCTAATATATGTATTCTACCTAGAATATTGTAGCATCATAAATTGTACACCCTTGCTAGGGTGGTACAATTCTACGCTTGGTTTAACATCTACCTTAGTATATTTTGCATCTTGCATTTCTAATCTCCTTTAAGAATTTAATTAATTAATTTAATTAAGTCTAAATTCATATTTCGTCACTGAACACATTATAAATTTGGGCCCTTTACCCTAAGCGTGCCCCTTTTCATTTTATTCCTTCAATAAATCATTAAATCATAAACCCTAATTATGTCCTATTTTGACCTTTAAGGACCAATTTCGAATGTCAAAACATCTCAGGATCAGCTGTAACTTTGGGCTTCGCTCTAATATCATCATATCTAACGGCCCTAAAAATTGGGTGAAAAGTTGGTCGGACTAGGTGCAAGTTGCACCTAGTCCCTGACAATTTTTCCCAAAATTTTGGGAGCATAATTCTATGATATTATAATGCTTAACCCCAAGAAATTGGTGGGAAATTCAAATCCTAGGTTGGCCTAAAGGTGAAATTAATAGCTAGGGTTTCATACATAAGAGCTCTCTTTCTTCATTTGAAGGGGAAAATCTAAGATCTAGAGAAGTTTCGAGCGAAGCGATCACAAGTAGCCTTCTATGTAGCGAAAGAGAAGATCTTTTGAAGTCTTCAAAAACATTCAACGATACCTATCAAGCATTCATCAAGTACTTTTTTTCATCAATTGGGGGCTTTTGAAGATGTAGGAAAGCAATAGGAGATCACCGACTGAAGATTGGCTTGTACCTCTCCCTTGGGGTTGGGTATGGTTTCATGTTGTTTCCATGTCTTTGTATGAGCTTCATTACATCAATTTTATTTACATTCATGCTTTAGATCACTTTGCACCATTGATTTAGAGCATTTACTTTGTCAATTAAAAGCATTTATGGTTCTCTTTAGGGTTGCTCTAGATTGTTTGCATTCATCTTAGGGTCTTGCACATGCACAAGATTCTTTCACACACTATTTTATTATAAAAATTGGCTATTTGTTGAGGTGGAAATCACTAAAATGGGGGTTTGACTAAGGTAAAACCCTATATAGCCACCCAAAACCCTATTTTTAGTTATAGGTGCAGATTCGGGAACCAAGCGTCGTTGTAACTTTTAGGACTGACAAAGCACACAAACACAGTTCTAGGGACCAAATCTAAGAAGAAACCACTGGGATAGGGGCATGGCACCCTAGTCCTGCCCAGGATAGGGGTGTGGTGCCCTGGTCCTCCCATATTTTGGTAGATTTTGGTAGGACAACAGTTCACAGTCTTCAGATCTCAACCTCTTAGTTACAACTTACAGTGTGCAGAATGAGGACAAGGGCGTAGCACTCCTGTCCTAGATATTTTGGCCCATATTTCTGACACAAGTGCACCTCTGAATTTGCCTCCTAATCTATACTTTTCGGTAGCATATCAGTTACTCTGAGTTTTGTATTTCCAGATTAGGGTTGCTTGTGTATACTCGCATTCTAGGTTAATCATTCAAATATGCACTTTACATTTCTCCTATCTCTCATTTACAACAAAGGAATATAAACCCTAAGAGGTAATCCTCAACTCTCTCTTCCTCACAAGAAGTAGCCGAAGTGTGTTACCTCCTTAGGCTCTTTCATATTCCATGAGTGTGTACACGAGAGTGTGAGTAGGGTTTGTTTACTTAGTCTCACTTTCCCCCCTACAGATCTTTGGTGAACCCGATGTGAACTCAATCTTATTTTCATTGCATTTCATTGTTAGATCTAGATTTAGTATCTTTCATTTGCTTTATAAACATAAAATTCCAAAAAAAAAGAGCTTTATTTTACTTGCTTGCATTGTGTGTATATCTCATTCAATTTCAATTTCAAGGTCATATTTGTATTTGCAATATGTTCATACTTTTGATGATGTATGCAATTATGTTGATTATGAGTTTAGTAAGGATGAATTAGATGAATCTCTAGATGTGTTTTTGAACCCTAAGCCTTCTAAACCCTCATTTTTCCAAAAACTAATCAACCTTGTTACTATGTTATTTCGTGGTGATAAGAAAGATAAGTTGAATGATTCCTCTCATGGGTAAATTCCTATCAATTCCTCCACTAAATCTAGCAACATGGTTACCTACAACAATTCCCGTTATAAGGAGATGTCTCCTTTTGAATCAAAAGACAAACCTTTTAATCAATATGACCATGCCTTGTTGGATGATGCCCTTGATGACTTTATGTCTTTGCCTGAATCTTCAAACAAAAACAATACATCTAAAAGATTAATCAACATGATAAATGTGAATGAAAATAGCAATCCTCTTTTTGTGGTCCAAGGTGCTTATCCTTCTTCAACTTCACAACTTCCCAATCAACCCATTTTCATTGTTTAAGGTGGATATAGTCATGATTCCTTTAGTACTCCTAACAAACCTGTCATTACTATGCAAGGAAGAAATCCCACTAAGAGTCCTTATAGTTATGCTAAATAGCTAACTAAGGAGATTCATCATGCAGTTCCCCACACTTATAACACAAGAAACAATAGGCAACCTAATCCTCCTCCAGTTATCCCCACTTCTCTTCCTGATCCCCAACCTATTCTTCCTCAAGCACCTCACATATCACAAACTCTTGGTAAGGAATACGATCTTATCAAACAACTCAAAGCTACTCATGCCAAGATATCCCTTTGGGATTTGATTCAAACTTCTTCAACCCATCATGAAATGTTAAAAGATGCATTGAAAACTTTGACTGTCCCACCCATAGTGACATCCAATAATATGGCTTCCTTGATTGATTCTATCACATCTCCTAAGACTCAAATTGTGTTTACACAAGATTAGTTACCGAATAGTGAGATCCAACATCAATATGATCCTTTAATGATTGAGTTATCATAAATGATAGCGTAATAAGACAAACACTAGTGGACAATGGTTCTGGCCTTAATGTTTGTAGCATTAACTTGTTGTATAAAATCATTGTCGATACATCTTTCATTAAGCATGATTCTCTTACTATCTAAGGCTTCGATAATGTTGCTAAATCTTCATTAGGTATCATCACCTTCTTTGTTAAGGTGGGTCATGTTACTTTACCCACACCTATTCATGTCATGCTTGTAAATCTGACATATAACTTGTTATTAGGGAGACCTTGGATTCATAGCATGAAATTTGTCCCCTCTACATTGCATAAGCAAGTTAAATTCATTTACAACAATAAGACATATACCTTGCTAGGTGATACTAATCTCCAGGATTGTCTACAAACATCAACATCCAAATCATCTTCAATTGGTTCTTCCTCAACTACATTAGATGATTCTTCCAAAACCTCTAGTGTGTCTATTTCCTCAAGTATATCTCCTACCCTTACTCCATCTCCCAATGATTACTTAAGTGAACCTAAGGTTCTTGAGGAAGAGCCTTCCCAAACCAATTCCACTACTAAAGATGTCTTCTCTCCTGAAAAGATTCTTGCAGAAGATGATTGGGGATCCCTTGACTTTAATCCTACCTTCATAGTAGAATATAAAATCCCCCCTATAGAACCCAAGGTTGAAACGAAGAAAGAAGAAGAAGAACCTAAAAAGCAATCCACTTAACCTGAGCCATTGAGTAATAACATTGTGGTGGCTTCTCAAACTTCATCTCCCTTGGTTTCCAATTCAGAGGATTTTGATTCCTTACTTTATGAAAACCCCCCCTCTTTCAGAAATGGCTAACCTTTTTGGTCTTGGCTTTCACATCCTAGATAAGTGTGAATATAATGGTAATGGATGTGGTGCCCAAGAACAAGGGATAAAATTTCCCTTGGAAAATAACTTTCGTTATACAACATTTGGGCTTGGCTATGATCCTTTTGAGCATACTAAAGCTTCCATGAAACCATCTATTACTATTAATTTTATTTCTACTTCTCTCTCAATAAAATATCCAGAGTATATTGACTGAGATTATTCTAGCATCTTTGCTTTGGATTTTTTTCCCATTGATGATTCCTTGGTTGAATTCTTAGGAGCCTATGACAACCTTTCTTGTTATCACCATAGTCATGGTTTTCTCTATTGTTTAAATATAGAAGCTTACTTTGGGAAATAAAGAAATAATGATGAGATAGTTAAAGAATTCCCTCAATTGAAAGATGCTCCTCAACAAAGCAACCTCCTCATAAGTGACACTATTGATATCAGAATGGATCCCTCTATTGAAGACAAAGTCATTAAGATAGGAAAATGTCTCGATAAAGAAGAACAAATTCAATATTCTGAATTGTTACATGAATTCCTTGAAATCTTTGCTTGGATATATTTTGATATGTCTGGCATTAATCCTAAGATTGTCACTCATAACATTGTCTTAGTTCCTGATGCTAAACCCATGAAGTAAAACATTCGAAAGATGAATCCTAATGTGGCATTTCTTGTTAAGGCTGAGATTGAAAAGTTATTCGATGTTGGATTCATCCATCCTATCGATTATTCCCCATGAATTTTAAACACTGTAGTCATGGCTAAATCTGATAACAAGATTAGAATGTGTATGGATTTTTGAGATCTCAATAAAGCTTCTTTGAAGGATGATTTCCCTCCCCCAAATATTGATATGATAGTAGATTCCATAGCAGACCATGCTTTATTATCCTTCATGGATGGTTTCTCAGGATATAATCAAATCTTCATTAATATTCAAGATCAATTCAAAACCTCTTTCACCACCCCTTTGTTGGCATTTTTGATGATTATGTTGTGATTGTCATTGATGGACACACACTTGCATTGAGATCATTTTTGTATGTATGAGTTATGCTCAACTGGCAATTGTTCCAACTGGTATGATGCATTATAGTCCTTAGACTATTGGTGTTTTGTAGAAAGTGATTACTGATCTGAAGCGGTATGTAGACCCCAAGCGGTTCGAAGATCTCAAGTGGTACGAAGGTTCAAAGTGGCAGAACACATATTTTCCAGTCTTCATTTTGTCAAACTGGCAACCAACATTTTGCTTGAACCGGTATTTTGTATGAACTGGTAATACTCTGTGATGAGTTACCATTCACCGATTGTTTTACGGTGCCAACAATTTAGCAGTGCTTTTTGTGTCATGTTACCAGATATGTCTAGATGCATTGAACCTAGGAAATTGTAATGTAATCCTATTGGACCGACATGAAATCAGATTCCTTTATAAGGACATCATGTCTAGGGTTTTAGGTTGTTGATAATGTTGTTGTTGCGATAGTTGACATTGCGGCTAGGGTTTAAGGTGGTTGAGGAGTTAGAGAGAGTATGAATGTGTAGAAGATTGAAGTAATGCTAGAATGCATTAGGAATGAGCTATCAAGGATCTAACCAAGCAGACTGTGCTATTAGCTAGATCAATCACTTGTTGATTACTCATATCTTCGACAAGGCTATAGCCCTTAACCGGGTAGGCCCAAAAGCCTCTTGTAAATCCTCTAACAAGGTGGTTCACATCTATGGATCTAAAATCCTCTAGCAAGGTAGTCTTTAATTGGACTTATCTCCTAATAGAGATTGAGATTCCTAATAGGATCTCTTCTGGTAAAGAACATTGTAAGACCTTAACTGGTTTGGTTCCTATTCTATAGATAGTTACTTGTGAGTTCCATCTCACCGTGGTTTTTCCCATTTGGGTTTCCATGTCAAAATCTCTTATGTTATGGTGTTTGTGCTTCTGTGGGTGAATGTATTATTAGCTATTTGGTTTGCATGTGTGTTAACCAATTTGTCTGCTAAACTATTTTACTAGTTTACTGTTAGCATTGCAAAGTGTTTAAGTGCAAATATTTTTGGCATACTAATTCACCCCCCCCCTCTTAGTATTCATCAATTGGCAAGAGATATGGGGGAATACACATTAAGGGAACTTACTCATTGGCTCACTCAGTTTGAGCAAGCCTCTGATGATCTTATGGTCAAATACAAGACCTCTCAAGCAAAGAGGAGAGAACATGCAGAAAAGATGATGGAGCTATCTGAAAATAGTTCCTCTGATGAAGCGGACATGGAAGCCCTGATTCAAGAAGTAGAAAAGCTGAATGAATCCAATTCCAACTTGAGAGAAGAATTGGAAGGACTGACTATTCGAATGTATCAAGAGCTTGAGAACCGGAGGAAAGCTAAAGATCTAGTCAAAGACAAAGATCATAAAAACTCCAAGCTGAAGCAAGAGATCAGTGCCCTAACTGCTCAACTCCATGCGACCAAAGTGGAAAAGGAAGACATGCAAGGAGAACTGAACATTGCCATCTCTGAGAATGAAAACCTGATGGAAACAAAGGCTACTATTCCCAAAGAACTCTCTAAGTCAAAGGAAATACTTGCTAAGTTCAACAAAAGTACTGTCAAGCTAGAACAAAAGCTTGAATCTGCCAAACCTGTCAAGAATACTGATGGACTTAGTTATTCCAGTCATGAGGGAGGTGAGACATCTGGTACAAGTGCTAGAGAATCAATGAAACAACTGGCATCAAAGGATAAAGGTAAGAAAAAGTTTAAACCCGTTTGCTTTAACTATATTTAAGAAGGACATACTGACAATGTGTGTAGGAGTAAGGCTTACAATAATTTTCTTTATTTCCTAAATGATAAGCCAAGATCCTATAGATTCAATGGTAACTATTATGCATGCAACAAGTTTGGGCATAGAGCATCTGAATGCGGGTCTGTTATGAATAACACTGGAAGATATCCTCAGAGGACCCAAGGAGTTGGTCCTGAACCTTTTGTGAACCGGAATCACAACCGGTTTAATGTCTTCAATCATCAGCCAAGAAGCGGTGGCCATCAAGCGGAAACCGGATGGAGAGAAAATTGTATGGTCTATCATGCTCATGGTCACACTACTGCAACATGCAGGAGGAAGAATGACAACATGAATAATGGACCTTGGAGAGCACCTTGATTGGTCTGCTATCACTGCAACAAACTGGGTCATATTGCTAGATTCTGTAGATCAAGAAAGAACATATTGGATCATATACCAGTCACTCCGGAAGGAGAGATTGATGTTGACACTGTTCAAGCGGATATGAACAAAACCTGGAAGAAGAAACTAGCGGTGTTACAAGAGGAACCGGTTTCTGCACCTAGTGTGGAAATCACGGAACCGACAAACTAAGCTTTAGAAAAGCTTAGGAGGAGCAAATGGCAAAATGTTTCGAACCCCTGGTTTACACCGGTAAAAGACCTTAACCGGTATGTGTTACTTGTCATTTTCATGGAAGACCAGAAATGGTAAAAGGAAAATTAGGGTTTATGCCCTAATGGTGGAGCATTAATTGCTGTAGGTGAGGAATATGTTTAAAAGGAATTTTCAAATCATTTCTCACTATCATTTTCGAAGCGAAGAAGGTTTTCAAGTGCACAGCGATGATAAAGTGATTTGTGTTGCGACTCAGAGAAAGTTGGAAACCTTGAAGGAGATTCAAATTCAAATTGCTAACGGTCAAGTGAAGAACGCAAAGCGGTGATTCTACAACCGACGGAGTGTGAGGTGGAGAAGAATCTGAAAGCCCTAAATTCATGATTTTTGAAAGGTATTTTTTGAGTCTTCAGTTTCTATTATGGCTTCTACATCCCATACTAGCTCTAGTACATCTATAGATTATGCAAGCTTGGTTCAATGCAAGTCTAGATATAATACCCTATCACAAGTTCCAACCGGTGTGATAGTAGAAGAGGGAATCTCAAATTACATAGACTATAAAATAGAAGACCTAGGGTCTCTAGCAATTGACTCGCAGCTAGGTTTATTTTGTGGAAAAGATAAGAAAATGAAACCGGAATATAGTATTTTGGAAAAGAAGAAGCTCCACAATGTTGTTTATTTCCTAGAGGATTTCATAGATGATCACATTAGGATCATTCTGAGCAGAGTTCATGGTGACAAGATGTACCTGGAAAGAACACATGATATTACTCCACAAGCAATACATGTGCTTCTATGGGTGAATGTGTTATTAGCTATTTGGTTTGCATGTGTGTTAACCGGTTTGTCTACTAAACTATTTTACCAGTTTACTATTAGCCTTGCAAAGTGTTTAAGTGCAAAGATTTTTGGCATACTAATTCACCCCCCCCCCCTCTTAGTATTCATCAATTGGTATTAGAGCCTACCTTTCTATAAATTTAACCACTTGGAAAGAGATATGGGGGAATACACATTGAGGGAACTTACTCATCGGCTCACTCAGTCTGAGCAAGCCTATGATGATCTTATGTTCAAATACAAGTCCTCTTAAGAAAAGAGGAGAGAACATGCAGAAAAGTTGATGGAGCTATCTGAAAATAGTTCCTCTGATGAAGCGGACATGGAAGCCCTTATTCAAGAAGTAGAAAAGTTGAATGAATCCAATTCCAACCTGAGAAAAGAATTGGAAGGATTGACTATTCAAATGTGTTAAGAGCTTGAGAACCAGAGGAAAGATGAAGATCTAGTCAAAGACAAAGATCATAAAAACTCCAAACTGAAGCAAGAGATTAGTGCCCTAACTGCTCAACTCCATGCGAGCAAAGTGGAAAAGGAAGACATGAAAGGAGAACTTAACATTACCATCTCTGAGAATGAAAACCTAATGGAAACAAATGTTGCTATTTCCAAATAACTCTCTGAGTCAAAGGAAATACTTGCTAAGTTCAACAAAAGTACTGTCAATCTAGAAACAAAAGCTTGATTTTTGCAAACCTGTCAAGCTAGAAACAAAAGCTTGAAGCTTGAATCTTGTGTTAAGATGTACCTAGAAAGAGCGCATGATATTACTCCACAAGCAATAGATGTGCTTCTATGGGTGAATGCATTATTAGCTATTTGGTTTGCATGTGTGTTAACCAGTTTGTCTGCTAAACTATTTTACCTGTTTACTATTATCTTTGCAAAGTGTTTAAGTGCAAAGATTTTTGGCATACTAATTCACCCCCCCCCCCTCTAAGTATTCATCAATTGGTATTAGAGCCTACCTTTCTATAATTTTAACCACTTGGAAAGAGATATGGGGGAATACACATTGAGGGAACTTACTCATCGGCTCACTCAATCTGAGCAAGCCTATGATGATCTTATGTTCAAATACAAGGCCTCTCAAGCAAAGAGGAGAGAACATGCAGAAAAGTTGATGGAGCTATCTGAAAATAGTTCCTCTGATGAAGTGGACATGGAAGCCCTTATTCAAGAAGTAGAAAAGTTGAATGAATCCAATTCCAACCTAAGAAAAGAATTGGAAGGATTGACTATTCGAATGTATCAAGAGCTTGAGAACTGGAGGAAAGCTGTAGATCTAGTCAAAGACAAAGATCATAAAAACTCCAAACTGAAGCAAGAGATCAGTGCCCTAACTACTCAACTCCATGCGAGCAAAGTGGAAAAGGAAGACATGCAAGGAGAACTGAACATTACCATCTCTGAGAATGAAAACTTGATGGAAACAAATGCTGCTATTTCCAAATAACTCTCTGAGTCAAAGGAAATACTTGCTAAGTTCAACAAAAGTACTGTCAAGCTAGAACAAAAGCTTGAATTTTGCAAACCTGTCAAGAATACTAATGGACTTGGTTATTTTGGTCATGAGGAAGGTGAGACATCTGGGACAAGTGTTGGAGCATCAATGAAACAACCGACATCAAAGGATAAAGGTAAGCAAAAGTTTAAACCTGTTTTCTTTAACTGTCTTAAAGAAGGACATACTGCCAATGTGTGTAGGAGTAAGGCTTACAATAATTTTCCTTATTTCCTAAATGATAAGCCAAGATCCTATAGATTCAATGGTAACTGTTATGCATGCAAGAAGTTTGGGCATAGAGCATCTGAATGCGGGTTTTTTATGAATAACACTGGAAGATATCCTTAGAGGACCCAACGAGTTGGTCCTGAACCTTTTGTGAACCGGAATCACAACCGGTTTAATGTCTTCAATCATCAACCAAGAAGTGGTGGCCATCAAGCGAAAACCGGATGGAGAGAAAACTGTATGGTCTGTCATGGTCATGGTCACACTACTGCAACATGCAGGAGGAAGAATGACGACATGAATAATGGACCTTGGAGAGCACCTGGATTGGTCTGCTATCACTACAACAAATCGGGTCACATTGCCAGATTCTGTAGATCAAGAAAGAACATATCAGATGATATACCAGTCACCCTGAAAGGAGAGATTGATGTTGACATTGTTCAAGCGGATATGAACAAAACCTGGAAGAAGAAACCAGCGGTGTTACAAGAGGAACCAGTTTCTGTACCTAGTGTGGAAATCACAGAATCGACAAACTAAGCTTCAGAAAAGCTTAGGGGGAGCAAATGGAAAAATGTTTCGAACCCCCAGTTTATAGTGGTAAAAGACCTTAACCGGTATGTGTTACCTATCATTTTGGTAGAAGACCGGAAATGGTAAAAGGCAAATTAGGGTTTATGCCCTAATGGTGGAGCATTAATTGCGGTAGGTGAGGAATATGTTTAAAAGGAATTTTCAAATCATCTATCACTATCATTTTCGAAGCGAAGATGGTTTTCAAGTGCAGAGCGACGATAAAGTGATTTGTGCTGCGATTCAGAGAAAGTTGGAAACCTTGAAGGAGATTCAAATTCAAATTGCAAACAGTCAAGTGAAGAACACAAAGCGGTGATTCTACAACCGATGGAGTGTGAGGTGGAGAAGAATCTGAAAGCCCTAAATTCATGATTTTCGAAAGGTATTTTTTGAGTCTTCAGTTTCTATCATGGCTTCTGCATCCCATACTAGCTCTAGTACATCTGTAGATTCTGCAAGCTTTATTCAATGCAAGTCTAGATATAATGCCCTATCACAAGTTCCAGCCGGTGTGATAGTAGAAGAGGGAATCTTAGATTACATAGACTATAAAATAGAAGACCTAGGGTCTCTAGAAATTCACTCGCAACTAGGTTTATTTTGTGGAAAAGATAAGAAAATGAAACCGGAATATAGTATTTTGGAAAAGAAGAAGCTCCACAATGCTGTTTATTTCTTAGAGGATTTCATAGATGATCACATTAGGATCATTCTGAGCAGAGTTCATGGTGACAAGATGTACCTTGAAAGAACATGATATTACTCCACAAGCAATATATTTCGTTGCCAGTTTCTGTAATACAAGGGCAGTGCCAACCCTAAGGATGGTAAGCAAGACAAAAATGTCAAAGCTCATTGGTTCAGTGAGCGACTTGCGAGGGATGAATTTTAATTCCATCAAGGATGACCTTGTGAAATATGCATGTATGGTGATTGGATACTTGGAGTTCTCAGCCAGGAGGCTTAACTCTGTATCTGCTGCAGCGGTAAATGCCGCTTACCGGATGATCAAGGAGGATGCATCATTTGACCTATGCACCGGTATGCAAAGGCAACTCCTGTTGAATCTTAAATCGATCAAATAGGATAATGCATTGAGGATCAAGTTTGGACAACTACTGGTTGGGTTGTTCTTTTACTTCCAAGGCTACTTTCTAGGAGTAAGTGATGTCCAGTGGTTTGCTAACCAACCGGTAACCAAACAAATCAAGGAAAGCATTCAAGCAGTTGGAACCGATTACCCTGAAGTTCTGAATAAGTACTTTGATGAGTTCGGATGCAAAATGAGTCAGAGGATGAGAATATCAGGTGACATTGTCAAGAAATGTGAAGATGATATTTGTTTCACCATTAAAGTGGATCAATGCATAATGGAGGCTGTCGAGCCCAAACAGGAGGAAGTGGAGCCTATGGGCTATGAGGTAATGAATGATATGCTGGAAGGGTATGCCTCTACCCTTATTGCCTCATCGCTTGATCCAAATGCAAGGAGAACTGGCACCTACCTAGAAAGGGTAACACCAGTTGAGGAACCCTCATCAAAGAAAGGAAAAGAACCTTCCATAAAGAAGGAAAAAGCAGTGCCCTCAATATTGGCACTGGCTACTGCAGCCAGTTCTAAAGTGACCAAGTGGTCACCGGCTAAAAAGAAACCAGAAGCGGCACCTACTAAAGTCTTCAAGAGAAAAAGGAAGACAAGGAATGCCTCTCCAGACTCAGAAGAAACTGTGTCTGAGGAAAAACCTAAGAAGACACGTCAAGCAAAGAAAAAGACAAAGAATGAACCGACATCATCAGCACTAGTAAATATTGACATCTCCTCCTACAAACCTTTGACACATTGTCAAAGAACTATCAAAAACATTAGGAGAAAAGTGTTGAATGATTTGATTGATTGTTTTGATGACTTTAATGATGATGAAAAGGAAGCGGTAGAAAAATAAATTATTCAGTATTTATGTTGATAGTTCTGATACTTAATGTAAGTACAGATCCAATAGCCAACAAGATGAGAGGGGGGGGTGAATCATAAAACTTAATCTTCCATTAAAAACATCAGATTCAACCTCAGTAACATATACTTCAGTAATATAACCAAAATTGCTAAACATGCAAACTCAAAAGTATAAAAACATCATAAACCTCATAACACCAGATTTAACGTGGAAACCCAAATAGGGAAAAACCACTATGGGATTTCAGACCCACTAAGATATATACTCTTCTAGAGTATGCTCGGTTAAAAGCAAATCCTGTTAAAGATTACAAACACATTTCCAAATGTGACCCGGTTAAGGGATTTCCCTCAGATCTGTTAGGATCTTCACCTTGTTAGAAGTGACCTTGTTAAAGGATTTCAAACACTCAATCAAAATGTCACCTTGCTAGAGGGTTTTACAAATAAGACTATTAAGTCCACTCGGTTAACAGATTTTCTGTCACTTTCACAAAATAACAGTAATAAAAATCTATCTGCAACTTCACATCCAAAATGCTAAAGTAGATTCTTATTTGCTCAATACAATCTAGATATAGAACTAATCTTGTCCATCTGTTGGGCTTTTATACTTTGTTATTCAAACAGGTCTTCAAGATTCTGTGCTCGGTAATCACTATGTAGCATCCCTGTGCATACATTTGCCTGCATAAATTGTTTATCAATAGTTCCCTATTTATAAACAATTAGCTAACCACTTAATCTCGTTGATCACATTTCCCATGATCAATCATAGCCATCAGATCTTCAAACTTTGACCAGGTTCAATGTATCCTTTGATCTGAAAATGTTTTACCCTACCTTGGAACTTGCATACATTTCTTGGAACTTGTGCTAGGGTATTGCGGTTCAATCTGAGCTATAGATCTTCATTCTGATTTTCCTTTGCCATAGATTCATTAACAAACTTCATGCACGACATACCAATCATTTAATCAGTTCTAGCTCATCAGCTTCCTTCATTAAATAATGCATGTAACCATTTAATGTATTCTGTTACAGCTCAGTTACAACTCGGTAACAACTCGGTAATAACTCGGTAAATACTAAACTTCACTCGATAGACATTCTGCCTTCATTAACCGATAGCGATAACCTTAGGGTTTACCGACTAGGTTCCTTAGGGTTTACCGACCAGGTTCTTTGCTTAGTAACATAGTATAGTATTAACCTTACAATTTACAACATATGTATGATGTCAAAACAATCTAAACATCATGATCTCATCATTGTCTGACTTGGTAATAGTTGCCCATTGAATACCTTATTCATCCCCTTATTCATCATATTCTTTTTGTGTCTTTTACCGACATCTTTATATTCTTCAAATCATACTTCTCAAGATATGGCAACATCATATTGAATTAGAAAATCAATTTCTTGACATCAATGAAAAAATAATAATATCAAGACAGTAAACATCCTTAATTGGTTATTTCCATAATCATCAACAACCTTCTCAATATCCTTATTGAAATGCCAACAATCTCCCATTGTCTGTTATAATGCCAAATGCTAACAATCTCCCCCTTTGGCATTGATGGCAAAACCAATTGATTTTACCTAATTGATTCGGATTGCTGTGATTCTGAAATGTTGAAATGCTCTCTTGTTGTCATCAGAATTCTCCTATTTTCTTCAGTCTTCTCCCATTTTTTCAATCTTCAGATTCAATCTTTTTAATCAGTCTTCTCCCCCTTATATTAGTCTTCTCCCCCTTTGACAACAATGCCAAAAAGTAAAGAACTAAAACATAATTTCTTCCTGTATGAAGTGAATTCCTACTGTTGTGTACCAACCGAGTCTCGGTCAGAGCATTTTGTCTTCAATTCCTGTTCCCTATATTCTATCCTGCATTATTTCTTGTACTATTTCCTGCATTATTTCCTGCACACCTTTAGAAAACATCCTAAAGTGTGTAAATCAGCATCAACTCTAAAAAGATATTTGATAGAGTCATTGAATTGATGCTTTCACCGAACTCGGTCAATGAGTAGAAGATAGGGGTAGGAACCCTAACTTACTTCTGAGATATTCAAAAGTGTCCCTTGGTAGTGGCTTGGTGAAGATATCTGCTATTTGTTCCTTTGTGCTAACATATTCCAACACCACTTTCTTCTTTTGAGCTTCTTCTCTAAGATAATGATATTTGATAGAGGTGTGCTTTGTCTTAGAGTGCATAACAGGATTCTTTGAAATGTTAATGGCACTAGTATTGTCACAGAATAGAGTTACTGGCTTGGTAACTTTCTCATTTATACCTTCCAACAGTTGTTTGATCCATGCTATGTTGGTACAATTCAATGCTGCAGCAACGTATCTAGCTTCTGTTGTTGACTGTGAAACACATCCTTGTTTCTTGCGAAGCCAACTCACTAGTCTTTCTCCTAAAAAGAAAGCTCCTCCACTTGTGTTTTTTCTGTCATCAATGTTGCCTGCCCAATCAACATCAGTATAAACTTTTAAATCAAAATCATTTCCATTCTGATATACTAAGCCATAATCCTTTGTGCCTTTCAAGTATCTAAAAATTCTTTTGATTGTTGTCATGTGTGTTTCCTTAGGATCTGCAGAGAATCTTACAACTATACCTACAACATGTGCTATGTCTGGTCTATTGTGAACAACATATTGTAGCTTTCCAATCATGGATTGGTAAAGTGTCTTATCAACAGATGCAGATTCATCATTCTTTGATAGTTTACAGTTGGTAATCATAGGAGTACTTACTGGTTTTGAATCCTCCATTCCAAATATCTTGAAGATTTCCTTTATGTACTTGGATTGAGTAATGAAAATCTCATTTTTCATTTGTAGTATTTGTAAACCTATAAAATACTTTATCTCACTGATTAATGACATCTCAAATTCTTTGCTCATTTCATTTCCAAAGTTCTTACAAAGAGAGTCATTTCCACAAAATATAATATCATCAACAAATATGGCTGAGATCAGTATTCCATTTTCATCATTCTTCATGTACATATTGTTGTTCTCACTTGTCCTTATAAAACCAATCTTAATCAAATAAGAGTCCAATCTTTCATACCATTCTCTAGGTGCTTGTTTCAAACCATATAATGCTTTGTTTAATTTACATACCTAATCTTTATTATTGTCTTCAACAAATCCTTCAGGTTGTTCAATAAAAACTTCTTCTAATATTCCATTCACAAATGCAGATTTGACATCCATTTGATATACCTTGACGTTTTTGAAAGTAGCATATGCCAACAATGCTCTTACTCCTTCAAGTCTAGCCACAGGTGCAAAAGTTTCACCATAATCAATTCCTTCTTCTTGAGCATAACCTTTGCAAACTATTCTTGCTTTATTTCGAATGACCTCTCCTTTTTCATTTAGCTTGTTTCTGAAAATCCACTTTGTACCGATTACATTTTTGTCCTTCGGTCTTGGGATTAGTGTCCATGTGTCATTCTTCTTGATTTGATCAATCTCTTTTGTCATAGCATGTATCCAATCTTCACTATTAAATGCTTCTTTCACTATTCTCGGTTCAAATTAAGATATCAGACATGTGTTCTGTCTCAGTTTGTTCCTTGTCATCACTGGATCATCCTTATCTCCTATAATCTGACTTGGTGCATGATGTCTTCTGATATACTTGGCTAATACAACCTCAGTAGGCTCTGTATGATCTTCTTCATCGCTCGGTAACTGGATATTTTCTTCAACAGTTTTCTCGATAGGACTTGTCGGTTGAACATAGACAAATTCATCATAATCTTCTGGTTCTTTG
This sequence comes from Cryptomeria japonica, assembly GCF_030272615.1. Taxonomy (NCBI): domain Eukaryota; kingdom Viridiplantae; phylum Streptophyta; class Pinopsida; order Cupressales; family Cupressaceae; genus Cryptomeria; species Cryptomeria japonica. Next base: position 718,161,593 of record NC_081408.1, read on the forward strand.
GAATTTCCTTCATCATTTCTTTCTGCAAATTCATCAATTTTCACATTTGCACTTTCTACTATTTTTTTAGATGATTTGATCAGACATTTAAATGCTTTGCTTCTAGAAGAATAACCTAGAAATGTCCCTTCTTCACTTTTCTGATCAAACTTGCCATTTCTATCATCTTTGTGTACATAACATCTACTTCCAAAGATTTTAAAATAACTTACATTAGGTTTCTTGTCATACCAAATTTCATATGGTGTCTTCAAAGTACCTTTCTTCAGTTGTACTCGATTCAGGGTGTAAACTATTGTGCTTATTGCTTCTCTCCAAAATGTTTGTGGCACTTTCTTTTCAATCATCAGTGCTCTAGCACAATCCACAATAGATATGTTTCTTCTCTCAGCTATTCCATTCTGCTGTGGTGTTCTCGGTGCAGAGACTTGTCTTTTAATACCATGATCATTGCAGAATAAGTTGAACTCATCAGATGTAAACTCTCCTCCTCTATCTGATCTAAGACATTTCAGTTGTCTTCCTATTTCAATTGTAACTCTTGCCTTGTACCATTTAAACATTTGAAAAGCTTCTAATTTTTCTTTTAAAAACATTACTGACATCATCCTTGAATAGTCATCCACAAATAATATGAAATATTTATAACCATAATAACTTTGAACTTTCATAGGACCACAAAGATCAGTGTGCACAAGATCTAAAATTTCCTTAGAAGTGTAAGACTTACTTGTAAAGCTTGATCTTGTCATCTTACCCATCTGGCATCCTTGGCACATAGCATTCTCAGGTTTTTCAAGACTCGGTAGACCTCTTACTCGGTGCTTCTTACTTATTTTGATCAGATTATCAAAATTTACATGACAAAACCTTTTATGCCATAACCAAGTATCATCTATCTTTGCATACAAACACTTGTTCCGAGTTGAGTTAAGGTGAGATGTGTTACCTTTTGTTTGTGTCCTGGTAGCAGCTAACTTTCCATTCTTGTCAAGAACTTTGACAATTCCCTTCTGAAATTCTATTCAGTAACCTGTATTGTTTAGCTGTGCTACACTCAACAAATTGTATTTCAAACCTTCAACCCAATAAACATGATTGCATCTTGCATTGTCAAGAAGTGTTATAGATCCTTTACCTTTCACTGGACATTGTGCATCATTACCAAATCTAACATAGCCTCCATCATAATCTTCTAATATAAAAAACTTGTGTTTATCTCATGTCATATGATGTGAGAATCCACTATCTATTATCCAAGAATCATTAGTGTTTATGTGAGATATTAGGGATTTTTCTTCATACCTTTCTTCATCTGATCGATCTTTTATAGCCACATAAACTACTTCCTCTGTATCAGTTTCATCTGATTTATCATCATTGGATTCCTCATCAGCTATTAAGCATGTCTTTCTATCTCTTCTTCTGAAGTCTCGGTGTCCTTTGTAATGATTGTCTTTCTGTCTGTCATCTCAGTAATCTCTCTTTTTAGTAGATTCTTTTTCAGGACAGTTAGAAGCCATATGTCTTATCTTATCGCAATTGAAACATTTCAAAGGCAGTTTTCCTTTATACTTACCTTTGCCTCTCGGTAACCTTCTGGCTAATAGTGCTTCAAACTCTTCCTGCTTTCTGATTTCCTCATACAGTTTGTGTACTTCTTCAATGTTCTTATGAAATCTTTCACTTGCTCCACTGTGATCTCCTTCAGAGTACTTATACTTTCTTTCATTGTAATCATTAGATTCATCAAGATGAAAAGAACTAAATGCAGATTCAACTTTATTTACCAAAGATCCACTGTTATCAAAGTTAATTAACTCAAATGCATGTAGCTTACCAATAGTAGCATCTAAAGAAACTGACATATTAGGTACAGACCTCAATTCATTGATTGCAGAGACTCTGATTGCATAAGCCGGTAGAAGAGTACTTAACAACTTACTTGTTATATCCTTTTCTTCAATAGTTCCAACTGCTCCTTTGATTTGATTGAAAATCTCCTTTAGTCTTGTATTGTAATGAGTTATATTCTCACATTCATTCATCCTCATAGATTCAATTTGTCCTCTTAGACTATCTACTTTTGCTCTTTAAATATGTTCATCTCCTCCATATACTGATATGAGCTTATCCCACATAGCCTTTGCATCATTGCAGCCTTCTAGATCATTAAACTCTGAGTCGGTCAATGCACATGTTATTTCAATCATTGCTTGGATATGTTCTTGCTTTGCCTTTATCTCTTCCACTATCAATGGATAGGTGCTCGGTGTGATGAAATCATTCTCTAGATAATATACAACATATTCTCTAACTTGTGATAGGTGCAACTTCATCCTTTTCTGCCATGTAGAGAAACTTGACTTGTTCAGCTTTGGTGCATCCCTCTTATACTTCTTTTGATCTTTGCCTCAAGTACCTTTAAACTTTTCTTTCAGAGTCCAAAGCTCTGATACCAATTGATAGTTCTGATACTTAATGTAAGTACAGATCCAATAGCCAACAAGATGAGAGGGGGGGGGTGAATCATACAAACTTAATCTTCCATAAAAACATTAGATTCAACCTCGATAACATATACTTCAGTAATATAACCAAAACTGCTAAACATGCAAACTCAAAAGTATATAAACATCATAAACCTCATAACACCAGATTTAACATGGAAACCCAAATAGGGAAAAACCACTGTGGGATTTCGGACCCACTAAGAAATATACTCTTCTAGAGTATGCTTGGTTAAAAGCAAATCCTATTAAAGATTACAAACACATTGCTAGATTTGACCCGGTTAAGGGATTTCCCTCAGATCTGTTAGGATATTCACCTTGTTAGAAGTGACCTTGTTATAGGATTTCAAACACTCAATCAGAATGTCACCTTGCTAGAGGGTTTTACAAATAAGACTGTTAAGTCCACTCGGTTAAGAGAATTTCTGTCACTTTCACAAAATAACAGTAATAAAAATCTATCTGCAACTTCACATCTAAAATGCTAAAGCAGATTCTTATTTGCTCAATAAAATCTAGACATAAAACTAATCTTGTCCATCTACTGGGCTTCTATACTCTGTTATTCAAATAGGTCTTCAAGCTTCTGTGCTTGGTAATCACTATGTAGCATCCCTGTGCATACATTTGCCCGCATACATTGTTTATCAATAGTTCCCTATTTATAAACAATTAGTTAACTGCTTAATCTCCTTGATCACATTTCCCATGATCAATCATAGCCATCAGATCTTCAAACTTTGATCAGGTTCAATGTATCCTTCGATCTGAAAATGTTTTACCCTGCCTTGGAACTTGCATACATTTCTTGGAACTTGTGCTAGGGTATTGCAGTTCAATCTGAGCTATAGATCTTCATTCCGACTGACCTTACTAGTCCTATTGATCTCCAGTCTGCAAGCGAGATGGAGCTGCTATAGAGCATCAAGGTTTCTCAAGAATGCCTTGAGGTGCTAAGGAGGAAGAAGGAGGAAGATGTGATCCAAGCTGCGGTGGACACTCTTACCGGTTTGTTACCTGATACAAACCTCCCCAGTACCGACTCATCATTAGCACAACTGAAGCTCCTATGCACAGTAGTGGATGATCAAGTGCAAATTTTAGAGGAGGTAGCAGAGGAAAATGCAAAGAAAGAGCATCAAAAGGCTCTCAACATTTCCCTGGTGAAAAAGCTTAATGAGCTCCAGTCTGAACTGCAAAAAGAACAGAAGGATATAAGGAATGCTCTGGATGAGGGGAATCTTCTACTCAGCAAGATTTGTCAACCCCATCTATTCTATGATGATGTGCTTGCACAGAAGCAAAAGCTTCAATCTGATTTGCAGGTTTATATGAGCACCTTCAAGCTGTCGTATGACTCTTTTACAGCTTATGGGAAAACCGTTCACCTATTTCATAACCAGTCTGCTAAACTAGAGCATGAGATCAGCACCCGGTCATGAGATTTGCAGGAGCTACAACTGGTTTTACTCCCACATCTGCAAATACTTCAGAAGTGCTATCTTAATCTGGATGCCTTAACAGCAACATAGGAGATGAGCACACTAGATGCCATGGAAGAACAGGTCTCCTAGATGCAGACAAAGAAAGAAGTGACAACCTCCCTACTGGAGTCCTAGTCTTTATCTATGAAACAATTCTTGCTGGACTTTAAATCTATTTTTGACAATTTTTATTCTTTACTGTCATAAACACTTATTATTTTAATGACACATGGGTTAGTCTGTAATACTATCTTTGTCATTGTTGGTGAAGGGGGAGAAGTATAAATTTTGAATGTTGAGATGTATACTTTCATGTTATTTCTGTTAAGAAGTAGTATGCATTGTATTTTCTGCAAAAGGGATAGTGTATATGCCTAGGGGGAGTAATTTTGATTCTGGCATATTTTCGTTAAAACACTTAGATGTCAAAATTTCCTAAGTGTTGCCATCAATGCCAAAGGGGGAGATTGTTGGCATTTTTGATGATTATGTTGTGATTGTCATTGATGGACACACACTTGCATTGAAATCATTTTTGTATGTATGAGTTATGCTCAACCGACAATTGTTCCAACCGGTATGATGCATTATAGTCCTTAGACTATTGGTGTTTTGCAGAAAGTGATTACCGATCCGAAGTGGTATGTAGACCCCAAGCGGTTTGAAGATCTCAAGCGGTATGAAGGTTCAAAGTGGTAGAACACATATTTTCTAGTCTTCATTTTGTCAAACCGGCAACCGGCATTTTTCTTGAACCGGTATTTTGTATGAACCGGTAATACTCTGTGATGAGTTACCAACAGGCATTTTGTGATGAGTTACCATCCACCGATTGTTTGACAATGCTGACACTTTTGTTGTGCTTTTTGTGTCGTGTTACTAGATATGTCTAGATGCATTGAACTTAGGAAATTGTAATGTAATTCTATTGGACCGACATGAAATCAGATTCCTTTATAAGGACATCATGTCTAGGGTTTTAGGTTGTTGATAATGTTGTTGTTGTGATAGTTGATATTGCAGCTAGGGTTTAAGGTGGTTGAGGAGTTAGAGAGAGTATGAATGTGTAGAAGACTAAAGTAATGCTAGAATGCATTAGGAACGAGCTATCAAGGATCTAACCAAGCAATCTGTGCTATTAGCTATATTAGTCTCTTGTTGATTACTCACATCTTCGACAAGTCTGTAGCCCTTAACCGAGTAGGCCCAAAAGCCTCTTGTAAATCCTCTACCAAGGTGGTTCTTATCTGTGGATCTAAAATCCTCTAGCAAGGTATTCTTTAATCGGACTTATCTCCTAACAGAGATTGAGATTCCTAACAGGATCTATTCTGGTAAAGAACATTGTAAGACCTTAACTGGTCTAGTTCCTATTCTGCAGATAGGTGCTTGTGAGTTCCAACTCACCATGGTTTTTCCCATTTGGGTTTCCATGTCAAAATCTCTTGTGTTATGGTGTTTGTGCTTCTATGGGTGAATGCATTATTAGCTATTTGGTTTGCACGTGTGTTAACCGGTTTGTCTGCTAAACTGTTTTACCGGTTTACTGTTAGCCTTGCAAAGTGTTTAAGTGCAAATATTTTTGGCATACTAATTCACCCCCCCACCTCTTATTATTCATCACCCTTGGGGCACGTTTTGTTGGGTTATGATACCTTTTGGATTGAAAAATGCAGGTACTACCTATCAATGTGCTATGACCCTTATATTCCATGATTACATGCATAAAATCTTAGAAGATTATGTTGATGATATCTTAGCTAAATCCATTCTTTGTATAGATCATGTTAAGATCCTTCATCAGATCTTTGAAAGAATTCGTAAGTACAACATGCACTTGAATCCCTGAAACTGTGTTTTTGGTGTGGATAGTGGAAAACTATTAGGATTCTTGGTCTCACATCGTGGAATTGAGGTGGATACGAAGAAGATAGATGCCATTGTTAACATGCCACCTCCTAAAAAAATTTCCCAACTAAAAAGTTTACAAGGAAAGATTCAAGCTATTTGTAGGTTTGTTTCTCAACTTGTGGATGGTACCTTTCCTTTTACTCAATTTCTTAAAAAGAACATCACCTTTCAATGGAATGAGGATTGTCATCAAGCATTTGAAGACTTAAAAAACATATTTGGCCAATCCTCCCATTCTTCAACCTACTGACCCTTCCAAGCCCTTTCTTTTATACACAGTTGCTTCCCATCATGCTCTTGCAGCATTGTTGGCACAACGTGATAAGGATGGTAGAGAATGTTCGGTTTACTATATAAGTCGCACTCTACTTAATTACAAAGTCTGATATCCTGCAATAGAAAGACAATGCCTTGCTTTAGTTTTTGCAACCCAAAAATTAAGGCATTACCTTTTGAATGTTGATGTCCATGTTATCATTAAATTTGACCCTCTAAAACATCTTTTCTCCAAAAATGATCTTTCAGGGCGCTTAGCCAAGTGGGTTATGACGTTGACTAAGTTTGACCTTAAGTTTGTTTCGCAGAAGGCAATAAAATGTCAAGCATTGACTGACCACTTAGTTGAGGCTCCTTCACCCTTCTCCCTACCTAATCAAGAGTCTTTTCCTGATGAATGTATTCTCTCTATTGAGGTTGATGAAACTTGGGAGTTATATTTCAATGGCGCTAAGTGTCGTACAGGATTGAGGGCAGGGGTTGTCTTAATCTCTCCTAAAAAGAAACATGTCCCTTTATCATATCGTCTCAATTTCTTGTGTACCAATAATATTGTTGAATATGAGGCTCTTATAGCTGGAATTAAAGAAGCCCTAGCATTAAATGTAAAACATCTACATATCTATGGAGATTCTCAATTTATCATAAGACAAGTCAAAAGAATTTACCAAGCTAAACAAGATAAATCATCATAATATAAATATTTAGCTATATCCTTGTTGCAAAAGTTTGATTCTTATACCATGGAGCTTGTTCCTTGAAAAGATAATCGACATGTCGATGCCATGGCATGTGTGGCCTCTCTTGTGTCTTTAGAGGACCCCTTGGTAGATCTCAAATTCACTATTCACAACCTCACTACCCCGGCTATTGCCGACAATCCTAGTGAGGTAGCATATTGTTGCACTATAGATTCTAATGAGTGTTACTCACATATCGTGAGATATTTGAGTGTTACTCACATATCATGAGATATTTGAGTGATAGTACCTTTCCCTACTCTACAAACAAGAATACTAGGGATAGGATTCACAAGTTGGCTGCTATAAGATACATTATCTTTTATAATGTTCTTTATAGGAGGGGTTATAATGGTCTCCTCCTTTGATGTCTAAACAAAGCTGAAATCCCTATTGCTCTTAAGGAAGCACATTCAGGTGCTTGCGGGGGCCATTTTGGGGGCACATCCTTAGTTCAAATATTACTCTGAATGGGATATTATTGGCAGACCATGGAAAAGGACTCCTTTACATTTGTTAAGAAATTTGATCAATGTCAGCAACATAGCAATTTGATCCATGCTCCCGCCCAAGAACTTCGATCTCAAGTAGTGTCTTAGCCCTTTTCTACATGGGGTTTGGATCTCATTGGTAAAATATATCCTCCCTCATCTCAGGGATGTAATTTCATTATAACCGCTACTGATTACTTTATGAAGTGAGTAGAAGCAGTTCCTCTTCGATCTACTACCACCAAAGTAATCTGTCAATTCATCCTAGATAACATCATTTCCTGATTTGGGATATCTTTCGCTTTGGTTTCGGATAATGGAACATCATTTAAAAATAAAGATGTGAAGAAGTTTCTCGAGAAATATCATATTCAACACAAGTTTTTTACACCCTACTATCCTCAATCAAATGGTCAAGTCGAATCTTCAAATACAATAATCGAAAAAAATTATCTATAAGACTATGAACAAGCATGGTAAGGATTGGCACACTCAGTTAATCTACGCTCTTTGGGCTTGCCGAACAAGCACACGTATTGCTATAGGTTGTACCCCTTATAACCTTGTTTATGGTGTTGATGCTATTATGTCTTTGGAGTTAGAAATTCCATCTTTAAGAGTTTCTCTTAGGGGTGCAATGGATGATTATTCCTATAGAGATCAAAGGCTCCAAGAACTTAAGATGCTTGACAAACGATGCATAAATGCTCAAGAATATTCAAGCATATCATAAAACTCTACAACGAAGCTATAATGATAAAGTCATTCAACATTTCTTCTTAGTAGGTGATTTAGTAATTTATGAGATTCAACGCAATGTGATTGCTTTACCTAAAGAAAAAGAAAAATTCAGCCCTAATTGGCTTGGACCATACATCATTGTTGAAGTTTATGGATCAGGGGCTTACAAGATAAAAGGTGTGGAAGGTACGCCTCTCAAAGAACCTATAAATGCTATGCACCTTCGTAGATACTGATGCTCTGCTAAATGGACAAGGTTAGCCAATGACAAACAACACCAGACACAAAAAAATCGTAAGTGTTAGTCAATCAAAAACTAATCTAAACAGGCATATCAAGAGAGATACTAAAATCAGGAAAGCATATTTAACTAAAGAAACAAATATGATGAGGCATCTCCAAATACCTCCTAACATTCTCTTAGCTCCTTCTCCCTTGTTCCTCTCCTCTCCAAGTTCCAAAATAGTGTAGCTCTTAGCAGCTTTTTGCACTATGGATGCTTATGGAGGATTGAGATTGAAATATTGCTCTAAATGTAAATAAAGAAACTAATATTAAGCTATTGATACTAAAATGATTTTATTTTAACTAAAATGACAATACATGAGTTTGTTATGCTAAATGCTCTCTAAAATGCCTATAGGTTAAATGCATACAAGTTTTCAGGATTTGGATTATGAAGAAATGGGCTCTATTTATAAGAAAAATGGAGCAATGGATGGTTGAGATTGAGTAATCTCAACAAGGGGCAGGATTGAATGATTTCAAATCCATGTGAGGGCTTTCAACCCAATCTCAGGATGACAAGTGCCAATGTGAGATAGGTTGAGAGGAGAGGGAATAAGCATTAAATGCTTGATATGACCTTGGGAGTTAAAGTCAAGGTTGGTTGAATGAATAAACGCTTTATTCAAAGAATAAAGCTTTTATCCAATTGATAAACTCTTGTGCAAATGTGAAATGGATGAATATGGTCAAAACAATAAATGTTTGGGGGGACAAGTTTGAAATAACCATAAATGGTTATGTAAGAGCCATAAATGGTCATGTAAGAGCCATTAGTGGTCTTGGAAGACTTTGGGGGTTAATTTGTTGAACACACAAAGCATTAAATGTTTTTCAAAGAATTTGGAGTCTTTGAGAAGTGACTCCATTTTTCTTAGGAATGTGAATAATTAGGGGATGGATTAGGCTAATTAGGAAGGGTTAGAAGAATCTAGAAGGGGATTAGATTTTTGCAAGTGGATTTGGTGGGTGAGGGAAAATAGGATTTTATTAAAATAAAAATTCATTTATTTCAATAAATGTGGGCAAGTTGCATTTGTAGGAAAATGCAAGTGGGGGGGGGGATAATGATTTTAAATAAATGTTTTATTTAATTTATTTAAAAGAGGAAAAGGGGATTTAATTAAATAAATAGATTTTATTTATTTAATTGATTGGAATTTGATTTAATGAATTAATTAAAATAAATTGAATAATTTATTCAATTAATAGAAGAATGTTTGGGGATGAATTAATTAAATATTAATTTAATTAACTGATGGCTAGTGGATTTTTAATCAAATAAATAGCGAATATTTATTTAATTAAGCTGGACAGATTTGTGTGACTACATTTGCCCCTCTTTGAGATGGTGCAGTTTATCGCGTTGTTTCAAAGAAAGAAAAACTGGTGTGAAGAAAATGCCCCATAAAATGTAAATTTAATGGGTGGTATGCCCCCTCGAGAGATGGGCTGCAAAATTTTGAAAAATTGGGCGATCTCTCGAAAAAGAATGAAAATTGGCAGGGTGTTAGAAGAGAAGAAGTTAGCCATACAGGTGAAAAATAGAAGAAAATGGGGGAAAAATGGAGAAATGGGGGGCTCAGGAAGTTCACGGGGACCACGACGGTGAGTGGGGGAAAGTTATGGTGACAGCGAAGGATATAAATGGGGTGAAAGGGATGAAAATAGGATCATTTGTGACCGCGACCAGTGTGAAAACCAGAGCTCTGAGAGTGACATTTGGAGGAGTGAGCAGCAGTCAGGATGCCAATACCGATTGCAGAGCACAGATTTGAGCGAGTCCGATAGTTCCAGCGCCCAGACGACTACGGACCAGTGGTACGCAAATTCAAAATTTTAATTTTTATGCATTTTTGTTACGTTTCTAGCTGAGTCCAAGTTGAGTCGGAGCAAGAGCGCTGGAACTACAGTTTTGGCGCTTTTGCTCCATGAACTAGCTCTACTGTGCCGCAATGGCGCTATTGCTCCATTGTTTGAGTGCTTTTGTTTTGTTGTAGCGCTATTGTATGCAAGTTTAGGCGCTATTGATTAATAAGCGCACTTGAGGGCTTGTTTGAGCGCTATTGATCCTAATTAGTGCTACTATGTAGTTGTTTTAGCGTGTTTGCAGTTTGAGCGTTGTTGGCTAGCTAATTAAGCGCTTTTGTTAGGGTTGTAGCGCTATTGTTGAGAAACTAGCGCTTTTGTTGGTAAAATAGCTTTTTGTTTTAGGATAAAGAGATGCCCCAGTGTGGATGAAGAAAAATCTCTCGATGCCAATGATGGATGGTTAGCGATGTGAAGTGGGAGTTTTTTTGAACCATAGCAACCTGATGAGACTTAGGTCATTTGTTAGGATAAATGCCCGTTGAAGTTTAGGTGGCCATGATTGCTTACCTGTTGAGACCCGAAGATACTTGATCAAAGTATCTATTGATAGTCTAGGTTTAAACTTAAGAAAGTTTGAAAATAAAACAATTGATGGTGATTGATGAATGTCCATGTGCAGGAGGAGCTGGGCGTGTTGCAGTTACACGAGCGACATCCTGCAACATAGGGGTTGTGGGATCGCTTGACAAAGGCGGAGATAGACTGCATTGCCGTGACAGGACTATATGAGGTGATGCACATGCCCGTGATTCGTATGAATCACGGATTGATCACAGCATTAGCAGAGCGGTGGCACAGCGAGAGGTGCACCTTCCATTTAGCATAGGGGGAGATGACAGTGACCCTAGAGGATGTGTGGCACATCCTACGGATTCTGATTCGGGGGGAGCTGGTCATATACGATAGATCCTTAGGGGACTCTTGCAGTGCAAAGGATTTTTGATGAGGACGTTTTCATTGATGATGGCTCCATTGCTTGGGAGGAGATAGCGGCATTATATGAGCCTCTTCCAGTAGTTTTATCAGGTATTGTGGGAGGACTTCTTTGTCCAGATAGGCGATCACATGGATTTGGCTGTGGGGTGGGGACAGGTTATCGAGATGATGATGACCGAGGGGACCTGATTTGCGTGGGGGTCATGTGTGCTGGCGCACTTGTACCAAGAGCTCCATGAGGTGGTTTACCGGGAGAGGGGTTCCTTAGCAGTGGGCATGACGCTGCTGCATATTTGGGCTTGGGAGCACCTACCAGTGACTCGACTGATGAGTCTGAGATTCCGGGCAGTAGACCAGCCGTACATGTTCATGTATAGCGGCATGATGAGTCAACCCCACCTAGGGAAGTTAGAGTGGTGGTGATCGGCATTAGATGATCTAGATGCAGTTATATGGCGGCCATACTTGGAGTGTGAGCCATGGGATGATGACGCAGAGGCACTGCCTTATGTTTTTATGAATCGATTCCTTATTTGGAGGACCTTATACCATGTGGAGAGACAGGTGCCCGGGAGAGTGATGAGGCAGTTTGGACGGTAGCAGGGATTGCCCAGTGGATCAGGAGAGTATGCTCGGGTTATTCGGGAGAGGTACGCATGGGGGCCAGTGCTACCATATGATTAGGCACTGGCAAAGTTCCAAACACTGCAGGTGAGACCGTGGGACATATGACCGAGGGTCATGGATGCAGGTGTTACAGATGAGTACACGCAGTACCGAGCAGAGCACCCGATCTTACGGATATTTGATCCAGCAGAGCCAATCCCAGATTTTGAGGATGAGAGGAGACAGAGACGGAGGAGGGCAGGAGGTCGAGGACTGAGGGCAGGTGGAGGAGATGGAGGAGGAGGAGGAGGAGGAGGAGGTGGAGGAGGTGGTGGGTTGGGGATGCGGAGTCAGTGGAGAGGGAGAGGTGGACTGCCTCTACAGATATCACAGGGACCATTGATACAGGGAGGAGTTCAGCTGAGTGGGAGGGGGATGGAGAGGGAGATCCTGATGGATAGAGGGGAGGGGACTACTAGAGAGGGTGGTGCAGGTGAGACAGCTATGGATACCGGGGGGGAGCCACTGGAGATCTGCGAGATCATATGATAGTACGTTTGCAGACTTGGATAGAGGATTTGGAGGTGGAGGTGGCAGCTAGGGATGTGCAGCTATTTGCATGGGAGTCAAAGCTGGCGGTGGTGTTGTGGGAGAGGGGTAGTGCAGTGGAGAGATTGGCAGAGCTGTAGGAGAGAGTCCGGGTTGGAGTAGGAGCACAGGGGCCTATGGGGGAGGTGATGAGGGAGATGCGACGAGCACAGGCGAAGATAGACTACTGGCGGGGTTTATATGAGCAGGTGGTGCCAGTTAGTCAACGAGCTCTTAGCTATTCTCAGATGTGGTAGGCCATATCAGAGCGATCACAGAGGGTGCAGAGCAGTGGGGGTGTGTTGGGTCCTCTACGGAGGGAGAGATTAGGGGATGCAAGAGTGAGTGCTGGTTCGATGAGGCCTCCATGGAGAGATAGATCAGGTGGTGCAGGCACCAGTGGGAGAGCAGGTGGCAATAGTGGTGGTGGTACAGCATCTGGCCAGAGTGGCATTTGAGAGAGCATTTTTGCATATATGTATTGTATCATTGTTTATTTTTTGGACTGTATCTTGGATGGCTCTTGGTAGCCGATTTTGTAGACTTCATTGTACTCTGATATATGAGATGATATATATGAGGAGATCCCATATTTTGATGATATGCAGTTGATATGTATGGATGTTTATGTCGGATGATGAGTTATTGCTTAGATGGATATGTGTACATGTATGCATTTGATGAGATGTTTCTTTTATGCATGTGTTTTTATGATGATGTATGATGTGGGATACTGACATATGAATGCAGGTTTATATATGTATGATTTGTTTTTGATGTAATGTTTTATGTATGTAATGCCATGATGATGATGTATGTTTATGATGATTTATGACCAGGATTTTGGTGTTTCCTATTGCAATGATAATTTATGCGATGATGTTAATGTAATGGTTAAATGAATGATTTTATGTATGGATATGCATCTAGATGTTTTTAGATGAATGTAATATGGATAAACAAAATGTAAAGTACAAATGTTTATATGATAATGTTTAAATGAATGCATATGTATAATGGATATAAAATGTTATGAACCAATGTTTGGAAAAAAATGGATTTATGATTCTAAATGCTTAAATATGATTTAAGTAAAAATGATAATGTGATGATACTATAACTTATAGTTGTAATAACTGCACCTTAATAAAAAAAGGATAATGAATGCAATGTGAATGAATCCTAAAATAAGCATAATAAGATACTTAATAATGAATGAATGAATGCACCTTTTAACTATAAATGAATGTATGCAATATTAAATGATAAAGAATGATGAAATGATGATAAATAAATGATACTAAATAAATGTCTAGTAAATGATTTTAAAACAATCAAAGACAATTTGATCCCACGAATGAATCTAATTATTTATGATTGATGCAATGATGCAAAATGAAAACTAATGTCAAAAATGAACTATATGCAATGTTAAGTTTTAAAATGACATGAATGTTCTTAATGCAAGATGCAACTAAATGCGATGATGAGATGACCATGAGGAATGCAAGGTTTTTAAGACTTTGCATGATGTATTGATGATGTATCAGAGTACTCGGTCGTGATTGTATCCAAGACCAGCTTTAATGGTCACTTTTGCATATAAAGCCTACATATGAATGAATGGATGGATGGGTGATATGCAACATAATACAATATATAAACAGATGAGATGAAATGATGATCTATAGTGCTCTATTTTCATCATTGAGCTTTAAAATGTTGGAAGAAAATACAAGCATCTTGACATAATGATTCAAGATGACCTGAGTATTTCTTACATGGATTTTATATAGCAAGTTAATACAAATGACTAGATATAAGGGTCAAGTCGACCAGAGTATTGCTTGCGAAACAGACAAGGATTATCCCCGTTCATGCATGACTTGGATTGTCCTCCTTGATCTTAGGCTGATCATATCCTGAGACAAGTGCATACCATACTAAGAGATAAAAACCTTTATCCAATTTGGATGAGGAGGAACCAAAGAATGAGCATTGTACCTACAAACAAATAGTATATACATAAAGAATAAAGAATAAGGATCCTTGGTAATGGTTCATGCTCATATGGTCGAGGTATACGTTGTAATCAACAAGCCGTAATGATCTATGACTGCATTTGGCATAAGATCACGTAGCTTAGTGAACTTCCCACGTAGACACCATTAGTACATGCCCTAGAACTTCATTGGAAATAATGCGCAAACCATACAAAACAATGCTGAAAGATCCCGATACAGAGAAATGAATGATTGTATTCACAAATCAACCAAGTATTTGATAGCTTAACATAATTTTCTTGTCAAAGAAAACGTCACTTTTGTCTTTGTTTTGGTAAGGATGCATCCTTGTTGAAGATAGTTTCCGATTTGTTGATGTTGATTGTGTGGTTTGATTGGGAAATGGTCATTGTGTGAGTATTATGTCAATGTTTGTTTTGTATTGGCGCGGATGAGTATGTACAAGGTGTTGCCATTTTTTTGTGTGGTTTTCAATGGTTTTTCGATGTTTTTGGATTTTGAATTGTTTTGAATGTTTTTGGATTTTGAATTGTTTTGAATGTTTGTGGATATTGTGAGGTAGTTTTTGAATGTTTTTGGATTTTGTGAGTCATCAGTAATGTAGAATCCACTTCCACCTACTATATTTAAGGGCATTGCCCCCAAGTGTAGACATGACTATGACAAAGCGGGATGCAAGACGCATAAAGTACTTTCTTTGATTACAGATGAATAACAAGCCATGGTTTTGGACGGATGGATGTATGTATGAAGTAGATGTGATCACAACAAGTTTGAAAGACAATGGAGCCATAGCCTTTATGAGTGGCGCCTGTTTGCTAGGTTTTCACCATCGCACTTACCCAAGGTGCCACCGGAGTGGTTATTCACTGTTTGGATGCATGATTTTTTTTTTTTACTCTTTTGATGTTTTTGTATTTTCTTCGAGTCATTTATCTGGATGTTTTTGGTATTTTTGCCAGTATATATGGGAGCTTGATGCTCTGTATAGCTTAGGTATAAAACCGTTTGAGGTGCATGCTGTTGATTGGATCTATGAGCGGTTATCCTTCTGATGTAGCCAACTGATATGCCCCGGACCCGAATACAGTAGTGACAACATATGGGCCTAGCCAGTTTGATTCAAACTTGCCCTGATGTTCTCTGTTTGGTTGGTTGCAAGGATTCTCTCGAAGAACAAGATCACCTACCTCAAATATATGAGGTCTAATTCGGTGATTGTAGCTTCTGCTCATGCGTTGCTGATAGGCTTTGAGATGATTGTATGCAGCTTGTCGCTTCTCATCTAGTAACTCTAAGTCCTGAAGATGGGATACTCTGTAGGCTTCATCATCTATTAGATTATGCAAGGAAACCCGTAGTGATGGTATCTCCACCTCAATAGGTAAGATAGCTTCAGCACCATAGACCAATGAATAAGGAGTTGCACCTGTAGGGCTCTGAATGCTAGTTCGATATGCCCATAGTGTTGGATTCAGTTGAACATGCCAATCATGGCCGACATCATTGACTGTCTTCTTTAGGGTCCTCAATATATTTTTATTGGATGCTTCGGCCTGACCATTGCCTTGTGGGTAATAGGGAGTGGAAAAGCGGTGTTAGATATGAAATTTCTCACAAAGTTCACGGACATCCTGATTTTTGAAAGGAAGACCATTATCTGTGATGATGGACATGGGCACACCATACCGGCAGATGATGTAGTTGAGGATGAATGAGGCAATCTGCTTGCCGGTGACTTGGTTAAGTGGAACAGCTTCGATCCACTTTGTGAAATATTCAGTGGCGGTAATAATGAATTTATGGCCATTAGATGAAGATGGATGGATTTTACCCACAAGGTCAAGGCCCCATCGACAAAAAGGCCATGGTGTTGTGATTGGTTGTAGTTCTTGGGCTGGTGCATGTATCAAGTCGCCATGAACTTGACATTTCTTGCATTTTCTAACAAAGTAGTAGAAATCTTTTTCCATGGATGGCCAATAGTATCCAGTTCACATGAGTTTCTTGGCTAGTGACGGACCGCTTGCATGAGTTCCACAAATTCCTTCATGTACTTCTTCTAAGGCCTTTGTTATCTCATCTTGTTCTAGACATTGAAGGAGAGTACCATCAAGACTGCGTTGGTATAGGGTCTCGGTAATAATGGTATATCGAGCAGTTTGGCGAATGAAGGTTTTACGTTGGTTATTTGATTGGTTGGGAGGAAGGGTGTGATCATGGAGATAGGTGTAGAACTCACCATACCATGGGGATTCAGAACCGACAAGGTGACATATCATTTCGGATTCGAGGATATCATAAGCGGGAATCCAAAGCTGTTCTACCAAGAACTCATAGCGTGTTGAATTCTATGGAAGATCTAGGAGAGATGTGATGGTAGCCATAGCATCAGTAGCTTGATTCTGATCTCTTGGTATCTGCTCAAAAGTGATAGTGGTAAATGATGTCTTTAGATTGTCCACCATTTTCTTATATGGCATGAGTTTATCATCCTTGGTTTGATATTCATCTATTTCTTGTTGAATGACTAGTTGTGAGTCGCCATATACTTGTAGTTCTTGTAATTTCCATTGTACGGCTAGCCTAAGTCCGGTGATCAAGGCCTCATATTCTGCTATGTTGTTTGTGCATGGAAATGTGAGCCTATAAGACTTCGAGATGTTGTCACCTTGAGGTGTGATAAACAAAATGCCTGCCCCCGAGCCATGCCTAGTGTACGAACCATCAAAGTACAATTTCCATGGTTGTGTTGTTGTGATCATGAATATCTCTTCATCTGGAAAATTGGAAATGAGAGGATGATCACCTATGAGAGGTGCATCAGCCAACTGATCTACAATAACTTGACCTTTGATAGCTTTACGGTCCACATACTCGATGTCAAATTCACTTAGAATCATCACCCATTTGGCCAAGCAGCCTGTCAATGCTGCTTTGCTGAGTAAATACTTGAGTGGATCAATCTTTGCAATGAGTTGTACTTTGTGTGTTAACAGATAGTGCCTCAGTTTAGTTGCTACCAAGATTACTGCTAGGCAAGCTCGCTCAATAGGTGTATAATTGAGTTCATAGCCCACCAGTGTGCGAGAGATGTAGTAAACAGCACACTCTTTTTCTTCTGTATTATGTTGTGCCAGTAGTACACCCAATGTTGTACTTGTTGCTGAGATATAGAGTAACAATGGTCTACTTGGATCTGGTGGCATTAGCAATGGTGGATTCATGAGATAGTCTTTAAGTGCCTAAAATGCTTGTTGGCATTTGGCATCCCACTGAAAGCGGATGTTCTTGTGTAGCAGGTGTGTGAATGGGTGACACTTATCAGCCAATTGTGCAATGAATCTTTGAATGGATTGAAGTCACCCTTGTAATGTCCTTAGCTGACTGATATTCTTTGGTGGTGGCATGTCCATGATTGCTTTTACCTTTTCTGGGTCAATCTCAATACCTTTGCTTGAGACAATGTATCCTAGAAGCTTCCCGGAGGTTACTCCAAAGACACATTTCTTTGGGTTGAGTCGAACATGGTATTGTTCCAGTCTATCAAAGATTTTATCTAAGATGTGGAGATGCCCTTCTCTAGTGAGTGATTTTGCTAGTAAGTCATCAACATAATCTTCCATCATAATATGCATCATGTCATGGAAGATGGTGGTCATTCCTCTTTGATAGGTCGCTCCTGCATTCTTTAGACCAAAAGGCATTACATTCCAGCAATATGTACCCCATGGACATGTGAAGGTTGTCTTATGTTGATCTTCTGGTGCGATCTTTATCTGATTGTATCCTGAAAAGCCATCCATGAGTGAAAGCATGGCATGTTCGGCTGTTAGATCCACTATGATGTCAATATTTGGTAGGGGGAAGCCATCCTTAGGACATGCCTTATTTAGATCTCTGAAGTCGGTACAAATGTGGATGCCCCCTTTTGGTTTTCCGACAAGCACAATATTGGAGATCCATTCTGCATAATCAATTGGTCTAATGAAACCAACATCTAGGAGTTTCTTGAGTTTTGTTTTGACTAGTACTGCAATTTGAGGATGCATCTTACGAAGCTTCTGCTTGATAGGTTTGGCTCCTTCTGCTACAGTGAGGTGATGCATGACTAAATCAGGATCAAGCCCAGGCATGTCTGCATATGACCATGCAAAGTTGATCTGACACTTCTGGAAGAACTCTATAAACTTAGGTTGTTCCTCTGGAGTGAGAAGAGATGCCAGATGTACGAGGTGAGGATTTTCAAGAGTACCCACATTGTATTCTTTGGTTTCCTCGATGAGAATTGTTGATCATTCCTGTTGTGCATTAGCAGGGAGAATGTCAAACCCTTCATCCTCAGGCACCTCAGAGAGGTTTTCACCATTGGATACGCTCTTTCTTTTTACTTTTGTTGAATCAAACAGTGCCACGGTGTGGTTTTCACTAGAAGATCCATGTTTTTTTGTTATATTTTTGCAGCTAAAAGGTTTGGCATCCGCCCCGAAGTACACTGCGCTATTAAGTTCAATGGCGAATCCAGCTTTGTGATCTCCGCTTGGTAGGTTATCCCTTAATTCCAAAAAGTCAATGATGGCCTCATCGTTTTGGAAGAAGTCAAGACATGGGGGATTTAGTTGGTTCCATTCGATGAGTTCAGGGTGGATAATGGGCATTACTTCATCGATTAGGTTAAGTGTGTTAGATGTATCAGTGAGGGTTAAGATGTTATGGTGAAGGTCATTGATGGTACTCTCCCTGTCAGAATCAGGCGTAGGATGAGACGTAGGGTCTGTGGAAGATGTTTCCAGTTCAGGAACCCAAGTGGTCTTTATCTGTGCTTCTCCATAAATAGGGATGTCTTTGCGTGGTGGAGGTAGTGATGTGTCTTCCTCATTTGAAGTGTTAAGCTGCACAGAATCAAATTCCCACTCATGTGAGTCGATCTCTGAGTCACTTTCCAGCATCCGATTACTATACCATACTGGGATGTCTTTTGAGTTAAATACTGTAGGTGTGATTGGTTGATGTACCTTTGTAGATGAAATGATTGGTGTTGCAGGAAGGTCGATGGGGATTAAGGAATCCAATACGGGGAGTATCGATAGTGTTGACTCAATTGCTTTTGCTAGAACTGCTGGTGCCATAGATGCTATTGCGGGCTTTGATACAGTTGCTACTGCTAATGGTACTATGGATGTAATGGCTATTGCGGATGGGATTATTGGTTTGTTTGGTGGGATGAGTGGCATTGGTGATAGTTGTGTTGGGGTTTTGTGCCTCGATGGGGCAGTTGAGATGGTACTTGATGCTGCTTTAATAATGAAAGGTGTCCTTTTTGCAGTAGGCTAACATAATGGTTTGCTGGGTTTTCCTTTGAATTTGAGCTTAGGAAAGATCTCTTTTTCAAAGCCTAGGCCTATATTACCTTTGGGCTTTAATTCTGGCAGTAGGGGTTCATGTCGTCCTTGTTTGCAATATCCCAAAGAACTCTAACCATCATATCCCATTCTTTGCATAATGAGGAGGCCTTTGCCATACTGATCCGTAGGAAGTCTAACTTGCGGTATATCAGTGGTGATGGGATCTTTATAGATCCAGTCCGCTAAGTCCTTATCTTGGGTTTCTTCTTCTTGACTCTTTCCAAGGATGAAAGGCGTCAAAGCACATGCTGGTGTGATTAGTGGTTGCTGGAGTACCTGCTGTGGTTTACCATGTGTTCTAGGAGAAGTGGGCATTTGTCCCACACAAAAGAGTTGACTCAAGTGGTATTCCCTAGGGCCTTCCTCTGCTATCTTCATCTTAAGCTTTTCTTGCTTGGGTACAGTGGTGTTTGAACTGGCAAGAGAGGCAGGACTTATATATGATGTGGAGGAAATGGCTTCTCTATTATTAGGACCGGTAATTTCTGGTTGATGGTTGATATTATGGCAATATGCAAAGGGATTTGCATCGCCCAGGATTGTGATCTCTACACCATTATGTGGGAACTTGATACATTGATGGTAGGTAGATGGAACGACTTGCATGGCATGTATCCATGATCTTCCTAACAATAGATTGTATGGCAGAGGAAGGTCCAGAACCTGACAAATGATGTGCTTTACCATAGGGCCCACTTGGATTGGTAGTACCACAGCTCCTTTGGATGACCGCTCTGCATCGTCATAGGCTTTGATTGTGATCTTCTTATGAGGATCCACTGATTCTACTGCATATCCTAATGCTGTGACCAACTGTAGTGTACAAATATTCAGGCCTGCTCCATTATCGATCAAGACTCACTTGATCCTATGCTAGTTGATAAAGCTTTCAATGTGTAGCGAAGCGTTATGAGGTTGTTGGAAGGAAGAGTTGTCACTTTCGGAAAAAGTGAGACAAGGTGATGACTTTAGACTTCCAACTATGGCTTGAAATTGGTCTGTATTCAGATTTGTAGGGACTGATGCCTCTTGGAGTGCTTGATCCAAGATAGTTTTATGGGATGGCGATAGGCGCAAAAGCTCTAAAATGGATATAAGCGCAGGTGTTTTGTCTAATTGTTCCACAAGATTGTACTACTTTGGGATGGAGGTGGTGCCTTGTGGAGCTACCTTTATGGTGACCTTGCCACGACGTGTAACAACATTGCAATTTGAGTTGGGATTTTTGAAGGTTATAATTGCAACTTGTTCACTGGCATCATACAGATGATTTACAGTGTAATTATACACAACCTGTGTATAATTAGTGGTATCAGTGCCTCGCCTAGAAGTGGAAGGACCCCTTTGATCTTGTGATGGAAGTAGATTTTTGAACATTAGATGATCATTATTTGTTGTTTTTGGGTCATGTCCTTCTATTTCAATTTCTCCTTGGTCAATAAGATCCTGAATAAGATCTTTCAATCGATGACAATTACTTGTCTTGTGTCCTCTCCCTTGGTGGAAATCGCAGTGTTCAGTATCTCGCCACCATGAGGGTTTGACCTGAGGTTCGTAGTTTGATGTTTTAGGGAGAGTGACCAGATTTTGAGAAATGAGTTGTCGCAATACTGTTTCAATGGGTTCCCCTAAGGGAGTGTATGTGCGTTTCTGTTTTTGCTGACGAGGTCTTGGTTCATCATGAGATGTGATGCGACCTTGATTCGAAGGAACATTTGTGTTATTCTGAGGTGGAGGATTTTGTCCTGCAAACTGAACCACAGGTTGTGCATTTTGGATAGTCAGGGCATCCACAACCCCATCGTTGACGATGTTCTTATTTTTGTTCCAGAAGCTTGGTTTATCACTATTGAAGCGTGGGCGAAGACCATCTTTTGGTTCATTAAAGATTTTGGTGACTCCTTTCTTGATAAGTGCCCTTTCACATTTCAAACCCTTGGTGATCATATCATTAAAAGAGTCTGTGTCTTTGACATCCAGGTGAAATTCCATTTCTTCATTTAAGTTGGAAATGAATATTTCCACTAGTTCTCGTTCAGGTAACTGAAGAGAATGTCCGCTAGACATTTGGCGCCATCGTTGCAGGAATACTGAGAATATTTCACCTGGTTTTTGTTTGGTGTTGCACAGATCGGCCATGGTGATGTCGCGTTCAATGTTATGAGAGTAATGAGCGAGGAATTTCTGGATAAGTTCCTCAAATGTTCTAATGCCACCTGATAGTCAGGAAAACCATGATGTGGTTGTTCCTCCCAAGCTTTGGGGAAAAAGGCGCATTAGGTAGGTGTCTTCATATGCCACTTCAAGACAAGCGGAATGAAATTCTCTGACTTGATCATGGGGATCTCCCTTTCCTCTATATTTTTCAAATTTGGGTGTTTCGAATCCTCAGGAAAAGGGTGGCATATAAAGATTCCTATCAAAAGGATAGGGATAGATGTCATTGAGTGAGAATTGGTTAGTCTTGACACCACTATGAAGTTGTTGGGCGAGATTCTCGCCTTGTTGCCGCAACATCTCCATTTCATTTGGAGGAGGAGGTGGTGGGTTACCTCGAGGAATGTTATATCTGATGGGATCTCTACCTCTTTCCTCTTCATGGCGACTTTGTCTTTCTGATGCTTGTCTTAATTGGGCAAGATCAAAGTCAGAGGGGAGTTTTGCTCCTTCTTGAGCGAGCTTTAAAAAGTGAGCATCCGCATTGCTCCTGAGTATTTCGTCAAACAGTCTATTAAAGAGAGGGTTATGCTGGGCCCTTTCTATTTTTGCAGGAGTAGGAGTACTTGGGTTTTCGTCATTCGCATTTCCTCCAAGTGCTTCTTGGAATTCATTGAGATTTCCCTCTTCTTCTTCTTCCATTTCCATTTCTCGTTGCCTTGACTGTGATCGGGTTTGGGCCATTTTGTTTTACAAGCTTTTGTTGAAGTTGTGTGAAAATGATGATGAGTTGTTTGATGAAATGAAAGATTGATGGTTGGTGAATTGTG